>NC_142336.1:19769053-20102267 GCF_054954075.1 Amborella trichopoda | reverse complement strand
TCGGCACAAAAGAAAGACCCTCAGCTTATAAGAATTGTAGAAGAGGTGAAGTTGGGAAAGAGAGAAGAATTCTCTATATGTAGTGAGGATTTGCTAAGATTCAAAGGTCGGGTTTGTGTCCCGAATGATGAGAGTGTGAAGAAAGCTATCTTGGAAGAAGCACATCACTCTCGTTATACGATACATCCCGGAAGTATTAAAATATATCACGACCTAAAGAAAACCTTTTGGTGGAATAATATGAAAAAAGAGGTAGCACTATTTATGTCTAAGTGCCTAATATGCCAGTAAGTAAAAGCTGAACATCAAAGGCCCGCTGGGTTATTGTAGCCTTTACCGGTGCTAGAATGGAAGTGGGAGCACATCTCTATGGAGTTTGTCTCTGGCTTACCTAGAACAAATTCGGGACATGATAGCATTTGGGTCATTGTGGACCGGCTAACCAAAGCTGCTCATTTTCTGCTGTTTCGCATGACGTACACTTTGGATCGACTGGCCCAGTTGTACATTAAAGAAATAGTGCGGTTGCATGGAGTTCCAGTTAGTATTATATCGGACAGGGATACACGATTTACTTCTAAATTTTGGACTAGGCTGCAGTCAGCCATGGGGACGAGACTCACCTTTAGCACTGCCTTTCACCCCCAAACTGATGGACAATCGGAAAGGACCATCCAAACATTAGAAGATATGCTGAGGGCCTGTGTTATTGACTTTACAAGAAGCTGGGATGACCATTTACCCCTGATTGAGTTTTCTTATAATAATAGCTTCTAAGCCAGTATTCAGATGGCACCATATGAAACCCTGTATGGAAAGAAACGCAGGTCACCCATCTGTCGGGACGAGGTTGGTGAAAGAAAGCTGTTGGGGCCAGAAATTGTCTAGATAATCACAGATAAGATAGCATTAATTCGTGAAAGGCTCAGGACTGCTCAGAGTCAGCAAAAGAGTTATGTCGATAACCGAAGGAGAGATATTGAATTTGAGGAAGGTGATCGAGTTTTCCTAAAAATCTCACCAATAAAGGGCATTATGAGATTCGGCAAGAAAGGAAAGCTGAGCCCAAGTTATATCAGACCATTTGAAATCCTGAAAGAATCGGAGGTATCGCTTATAGACTTGCCTTACCACCCGAATTGGCAAACGTCCATAATGTCTTTCATGTATCTTCACTACGAAAATATCAGCCCGACCCATCCCATATCTTGAAATATGAACCTTTACCAATCAGGAAGGACCTATCCTTCATTGAGCAGCCAATTTTGATACTGGATAGAAGGGTGCAAGTGTTGCGTAAGAAGGAGATTCCTTTGGTCCGTGTATTATGGCAGTACCATTCAAGAGAAGAGTCGACTTGGGAACGAGAAGACGATATCAGATAAAAATACCCCTATCTTTTTCAGAAATCAGGTACACAAATTTAGAGGACTAAATTTCTTTAAGGGGGGGAGAATGTAATAATCTTAATAATAAAAAGAAAAAAAAAAAAAAAAAAGGGAAAATAAACTTTTAATAAGTGATGGTCCATATGAGCATGATGGTCCATAGGGACCATCACTATTTTCAAAAGCTTTTGGCTTAAGCTTTTCTTATCTTATGACGTGGCTTGTAGTTTCTCTTACGTGTTGGCCCTTGACAATCCACTATGACGTGTAAGTAAATTAAATGTGCCATCTTCCTATGGTATAACCATGAGATGTGTCTTTTTAACTGAAACTTTTGTCACTGAGCTCTTGTGCATACTGATTCCATAAGATCTACTGTAAACGGGCGGCCTTTTAGTGCCCCAACCAACATACACCAAAAGCATCAATTTTGTGAGTGATTAAAAGTAAGTTTCATCATCTTCCTGAAAAATAGTCTGTTTTTAATAAATAGTGATATTTCTTCCAGGATCTTTATTTTATAACTTTTGTGTGTAAGTGATTTCATTATCTTGAAAAATAATCCGTTCTTTTTGAAAATGAAATGAAATAATTATTTCTGCTTATGATCATGAATTTTAGGAATGATAAATTTTATGCGCAAGTGACCTCATTATTTTGAAAAATAATATGTTTAATAAAATTGTGATATTTTAACTATGTTGGAAATTTTAAATATTGTAAATTTATTAGAAATAAATATGATATTTCTGCTGTTAGTAAAATTGTAAGATTTCTTTCTACTGTTTTTAAATATTTAGACATTGTAAATTTCATGTGTAAATGACTGCCTTGTTACTTAAAAATTGATATTTTTGCAATTGATTATAGCATTGTTGTGAAATGTTTATTTGTAAATTGATATCCCATAAATTGTGATAATTCCGTATTCTTGAATTTCTATAAGAGTTTTTCTATACATATTAAATTGGCAATTATGCTAGAATGTCTTTACAAACTGTTACCTTTCTAAATTTGAGCTCAAAATAATTGATTGGTTATTTTTGAAATGTTATTGAAAGTGACTGTTATTAATGGTTTCAGTGAAATTCATATTAATGATTTCAGTGATATGTTGAGTACATGATATTTGCTGCTTTCGAATGTTTAAAGAGATTTAGAAATAATTTAAGTATGCAAGTGGACTCATCCGGTTCGCCGGTGAGGTATAAGTGGACCTATCCGGGACGCCGGTAGGGATTAAGTGGACTCGTCCGGTACACCGGTGAGGTATAAGTGGACCTGCAGGGATTAAGTGGACCTATCTGGGATGCCAATAGGGATTAAGTGGACCCATCAGGACGCTGATGGGGTATATAGGTGACCTACTTGGGACGCCAGTAGGGTATTTTGTGAAATCTTTTGAATTATGCACTACCGTTAAAGTGTTATATGCATTTCAATTATTCGGATTATACTTAATTATGAATTTATTGAAAGTGAAACTGTTGATGCATTTCTTTTAATAGATCTCCTTTTGGAAAATATTGATATCTTCCAATCATGATTATTTTTAGGATTATGATGATCACTTACTGAGTAGCCAAACTCATCAAACTATGGTAAACATTTTTTCAGGATAGCTGCGGATTCATTTTGAGTGCTAGTCAAGATCAACCTTGGAAGATATTGTTTTTGTGCTAGCTTTCATTTGTTACTTTGTAAGATCTCGCCACTGTAAATTTGTCCTATCAATAGATGTATATATGTTTTGACTGTCACATCTCAGAAATATCTGTATTGTAAATTCTTGGGGTGTGACAACATATCACATAGTTCGGTTAGTAAATAGGTGAACACAAAAACATGTAACAATTCTGGAAATTACCTGCATTCACCACACTGACCTATTTATAGAAAAAGGGGCATACTTGCCAAACCGCACAGAATTTTGGCATGGTTCCAAGATCATTTTCAAAGTAGACTCACACATCTTTCATTTAACAGTAGTTTGAACTCATTTGGATAGGATTTGGTTTGTAAACAGTTCAACACAAAAGCATATAATAGTTTTGGAAATTACCTGCATTCACAGCAGTGACCTATTCATAGATAAAGGGGCATACTTGCCAAACCGCAAAAATTTTGGCATGGTTCCAAAACCATTTTCAAAGTAAACTCACACATCTTACTTTTAAAAGTAGTTTGAACTCATTTGGATAGGATTCGATCAGTAAACAGTTTAACAAAAAAGCATGTAATAGTTCTCAAATTTCATACCATAGGTTTGGCATGTCTTTGCAAAAGTCCCATAACTTTTCAATCACAAGGGATATTAATATGAGGTCTTTTCCCTCTGAATATAGACTCAAAGGGGTACCCCACCAAATTTTATGGTTAACAGAGGTATTCTCAATGCTCAAACAGTTGCTCAAAGAAGAGTCATAATTTTTGAAAAATAGAGTGACCAAATTCCATAAACATATTGCTACAATCACATCCATTTTCCTACTTAATTTTAACAAACATTGAACATGCATCAAGCAAAACCTGAAACATGGATCTTGAATGCACTTACAGTACTACAAGGACTCCTAATTGTACTCCAAAACCAAGCTCCAAACATGGCTTGGGCTTCCAAGTTTTTAAGGCTCAGGAGGTGGGGCGAGAGAGAGAGAGAGAGAGAGAGAGAGAGAGAGAGAGAGAGAGATAGAGAGAGAGAGAGAGAGAGAGAGAGATAGAGAGAGAGAGATAGAGAGAAATCTCAAGGAAAGGTAAGATGAGGGGTTTAAATAGGCAAAAGGAGGAGGTGGCAGCATACAAAGGCCAAGTGGCAAGAATGGCAGTATGCAAAGGTCAAGTGTCTTCATTAGCAGCATGCAATTGACTAGTGGTTCTACACTATTCAAATTCGTGCTCAACGGTGTAGAAATTTGTGCTTGGCGGTGAAGAAATTCATGCTCAGCGGTGAAGAAATTTGTGCTCGACGGTGAAGAAATTCGTACTCACCGGTAAAGAAATTTGTGCTCGATGGTGAACAAATTCATGCTCGGTGGTGAAGAAATTCGTGCTTGGCGATGAAGAAATTCGTGTTCGGTGGTGAAGAAATTTGTGCTCGGAGGTGAAGAAATTTGTGCTCGACAGTGAAGAAATTTGTGCTCGGTGATGAAGAAATTTGTGCTCGGCGGTGAAGAAAATTGTGCTCGGCAATGAAGAAATTTGTGCTTGACAGTGAAGAAATTTGTGCTTGATGGTGAAGAAATTTGTGCTCGACGGTGAAGAAATTTGTGCTCGACGGTGAAGAAATTTGTGCTCGGTGATTAAGAAATTCGTGTTCAACGGTGAAGAAATTCGTGCTCGGTGGTGGAGAAATGTTTGCTCGGCAGTGAAGAAATTTGTTCTCGGTAGTGAAGAAATTCGTGCTTGGCGGTGAAGAAATTTGTGCTCGATGGTGAAGAAATTTGTGCTTGGTAATGAAGAAATTTGTGCTCGGCGATGAAGAAATTTGTGCTCGGCGGTAAAGAAATTTGTGCTCGGCAGTGAAGAAATCGTGCTCGATGGTGAAGAAATTCATGCTCAACGGTGAAGAAATTTGTGCTCGGTGGTGAAGAAAATCGTGAAATTCGTGCTCGACAGCTGAACGCGTGCCTACAACTCGCTGGCGCACTTTAACACGCCAGACTGTCTTGGTCCTTACAATCATATAGTCCAACTTTCATTGGTATCAGAGCAAGATTTACGTGCTTCCCTATTTATTTTATTTAATTATTTTTGATGAGTTGGGAATGAGAAATAAGAAAGCCAATGACTTTTGTGGTCAAGTGATACACCTCCGAAAGAATTATTGGCATGTTCAAACACTAAGAAGGCACTCTACAAAATCAGGTATTCTTGTTGATATTGAAACACTGATCTAAACAAGATAATGAGGTATTCCTTTGATGATATTAGTGGGAGATCCTAGGGGCATTGAGAGTTATGGATTCATCATTGAATGGTGTCAATTATGACCTTACAAAATCCAGAAACTGTCTGTTGGATTCCGTGAATTTTTCCAGCCATCATATATTTTATTTTTAGCTAAAATTTATCTATGACTCATCAAATTGAGTCTACTTTAAAAAGAAAATAGTTTCAGGAATAAAACCTTATGGTTTGAAAGATATGATCAATTTATTGAAGGGTGTGCAAGTGTTGTTTTCTGCAACGAAAACTGTCTCAATGATTTAGAAGTCAAAATTTCATTTTCATTATTAACATAAATTTTTGAGGTGTCACGACCCTTCCCCCAGACCCCTACCGTACTAGCTGGAGGGCAACAGAGTGCGGGACCATGACCAGAGGTAGCAAATGTCAATCAGGAGTGAGTGCGGTCAATGCTTTTATAAAGACGTAATCAAAGCAAACCACGAAAGAAAACAAAAACCCAAGCACAAAGGGTACAAGATCTAAACAAAAATAAAACCAATTTACATACATATATAGACTCCAAAAGAAATTTAATTACAGTCATTTCCAAGGCACTACAGGCCCAACATCAAAAATATAATATTTCTACAAAATAAACTACATGGCCACCACTATCCAGCACTTATAGTCTGGATAAAGCTTCACTCGTCAAGCCCATAAACTTCAACTGCCAGCCCCAAAGTGCCCAGTCACCTGCTCTCAGAAACTGTAGGTTATCACTCTACACAGAGAAAGTCAAATGGGTGAGCTATAAAGCCCAAAAAGCAGATCAACACCATGTATTCTGGTCTAAACAATGATATTAAAAAACATTGTCCAAAATTCATGCAGGTGTCACAACAAGAAGCCATGTATCACAATTCTTTAGCAATGGTGGAAGAAGTGTAGATCAGATATCAGAATATCACACACCGTATGAGCTAACAGTTACCCCATCTTTTGTCACAATAGCCAATAAAAAATTTCAGGCAAAACACATAGTGCGTACAGGCATCCTAGTGTCGCCTACTCCCGAAGTAGAAGTCCCATCGATCGGGCTAAGATAATCTTGTAGCTTGGAACTTTAACCATCGCTCAAGAGGGAAGACAATGACAAATGGGTGACCTATTACACACACACACACTCCCCAACATGTTTTAGGACTTTTGATAGGCTGTGGCCTTACAAGACACGACCCTCTCCTTATGGCTTTCAAGCAAAAGGGCATTACACTACCAATGGGTGACCCAATGCGTAGTGCCCATATATATCCGAGGGGAGCGACCCTCCCAGATATTCACATTCACATCCTAACTCTCGTCCTATCATGGGGAGTTAAGGAAGATCTTAACTATCGACATAACTTTAATATCATATCAGAATCGATTGCACTACCAACGGATGACCCGTTGCGTAGTGCCTTATACAAAATCTCATAGTCTCATATCACACTACCAATGAATGTCCCATTGTGCAGTGATTCATATCACAGTCTAAACATATCAGATCCCCACTACCAATGAGTGTCCCACTGCATAGTGGTTCATAACACAGTCTATCATATAGTGTGCATAACTCATATGCATTCACTCATGCCCAAGCACGACTTGTTACAATTATTCAAGAGTTAATGAGAAATCATAATATCATAAGCACGCATATTCAATACTTCATAACAGAACAGAGCTTTTAGTATGAAGGACTCTTAGAGAATTTTGCCTAATTTCCATTCCATTGGGGATTTTAGTCATAGTTCCAAAAACCAACTTGAAAGTAAACTCATCCACCTTTCTTTTATAAGTGGTTTAGCCTTATTTAGAGATATATAGGTCAGTACACAACCTTTCATAAAACCATATACAGTCCTGGAATTTACTGCCACTTACATCAATGACATATACATACGAATAGAGATATCATTCTCAATCCATATCGAATTTCAACATGGTTCCAACACCAAATTGGAATTAGACACATCCATATTTCATGTAAAAGTGGTTTAAAGTCAATTGGACACCATTTGATCCATCAAAATTTTAGTACAAAATGAGCAACAGTCTTGGAAACTACTGGAATTGATCACAGTAACATGTCTATACACACAAAGGAATAACTTCCAAATTATGAGGAATTTATACATGATTTCAAAATAAAATTTTAAGTAGACACACCTATATTCCATTTTAAAGTTTTTTAATTCATTTGGAAACCATTTGATTAGTCAAATGTTTAGTACAAAATGAGCAATAGTCTTAGAAAGTACTACAACTGATAACAGTGATATGTCTAAACAAACAGAGGCATAACTTCCAAATTATGAAGAATTTTGACATGGTTTCCAAACCAAATATGAAATAGTCACAGCTATATTTCATTAAAAATTATCTTGAATTCATTTGGACACAATTTAGTCAGTCAAATATTTAATACAAAATGAGCAACAGTCCTGAAAACTACTGCAACTGATAACAATGACATGCCTATACAAACAGAGGCATATCTTCCAAATTATAGTAATTTAGACATGTTTCAAAACAAAATATTAATTATACACACCTATATTTCATTTAAAATTATTTTGAAGTAATTTGGACACCATTTCATCAGTCAAAAGTCTAGTACAAAATGAGCAACAGCTCTAGAAACTACTGCAACTGATAACAGTGACATGCCTATACAAATAGAGAAGTAACTTCAAAATTATGAGGAATTTCAACATGGTTTTGAAATAAAATTTGAATTATACATACCTATATTTCATTTAAAAGTGGTTTGAAGTCATTTGGATACCATTTGGTCAGTTAAAGGTTCATTACAAAAATATGTAGGGTCCTTGGAAATTCACAGCAAAGTTTTGACATGCCTTATAGAGTAATCAATAACGTCCAAATTATGATGGATATTAACACAAAAACTTTTTCATCTTAATTTAGACATATAGGGGTACTCTTCCATAGATTTTCATGACCCACAAAGTTATTTCAGTACTAAATTCATCATGCCAATGAGGACCACAATTTTGTAACAACAGTGTACAAACAACACAATTTCACTAGCATGCAACCGTATTACTATCAAAATTACACTTATACTTTTCTTAATTTTCATGATTTAATCAAAACTATGGAAACATGAGTGTGCTCAAATGTGTCCCAAAGTGCCCCACACAGTCAAGTCCCAAGCTCTTCAACAATGGCTCCAAGGGTTGGCAACTCTAAGTGTTGAGAAAAGCTCCTCAAGAGTGAGAGGAAGAACAAAGGATTGTGAGAGGAATGAAGGGGTTTAAGTATGTCAAGATGGGGAGGTGGCAGCTCGGATTTGCCAAGTGGCACTCACAATTTCATGCAAAAGGACAAATGGCATACAAGGCCGCATGCAATAGACAAATGGCATCCAAGGGGCAAGCATGGGCTTGGCAGCTTGCGTTCTCTCTTCTTCTCACTGCCGCGCGCGTGCTCTCTTCTTCTCACTGCTACACGTGTTCTCTCTTCTTCTTACTGTCGCACACATTCTCTCTTCTTCTCACTACCGCGCGTGTTCTCTCTTCTTCTCATTGTCGCGCGTGTTCTCTCTTCTTCTTACTACCACGCGCATTCTCTCTTTTTCTCACTGCTGCATGCGTTCTCTCTTCTTCTTACTGTCGTGCGCGTTCTCTCTTCTTCTCACTGCCGCGCCCGTTCTCTCTTCTTCTTACTGTCATGAGTGTTCTCTCTTCTTCTCACTGTCGTGAACATTCTCTCTTCTTCTATCTCTTACTGTCATGCACGATCTCTACCATGCGCTCATTCTTCTAGTCAAAAAAATCTTGGTCCTTACATCATCCCCCCCTTAAAAGGATTTTGTCCTCAAAATCATATTTCTGCTAATCAAATCAATTGGGATGTGTCCCAGATTTCATTTTCCAGTTCCCAAGTTGATTCTTCTTGTGAATGGTATTGCCACAAAACACAGATCAGAGGAATTTCTTTGTTGTGCAGCACCTGCACCCTTCTATCCAGTATCTCAAATGGTTTCTCAATGTAGGTCAAGTCCTCTCTGATCGGTACTAGTTCATACTTCAGAATATGGGACAGGTCAGGTTGGTACTTCCTCAACATAAATACATAAAAAACATCGTGGATATTTGCCAATTCATGTGGTAGGGCAAGTCTATATACCATGTCTCCCACTCTTTCCAGAATTTCGAAAGGTCCAATAAAACGTGGGCTGAATTTTCCTTTCTTGTCGAACCTCATAATGCTCTTAATTGGAGATACTTTCAAGAAAACTCGATCACCCACCTCAAATTTGAGGTCTCTCCTTCGATTATCAGCGTAACTCTTTTGTCGACTCTGAGCTATCTTGAACCTTTCTTGAATCAAGACAATCTTTTCTGATCTCACTTGAACAATTTCTGGCCCTAAAAGCCTCCTTTCACCAACCTCATCCCAACATATGAGTGACCAGCACTTCCTCCCATACAGGGCCTCAAAATGAGCTATCTAAATACTGGCTTGGAAGCTATTATTATAGGCAAATTCTATCAGAGGCAGATGATCATCCTAGCTTCCCTTAAAGTCAGTAACACAAGCCCTTAGCATATCTTCCAAGGTTTGAATGGTTCTCTCTGATTGTCCATCAATCTAAGGGTGAAAAGCAGTGCTAAAAGTAAGTCTTGTTCCTAAGGCTGATTGCAAACTAGCTCAAAATCTTAAGGTAAATCTAGTGTCCCAGTAGGACATGATGCTAACTGGTATTCCATGCAACCTCACTATCTCCTTGATGTATAACTGGGCCAATTTATTCAATGTATAGGTTGTGCGGACCGGTAAGAAATGGGCATCTTTGGTCAGCCGGTCCACACTCCAAAAAATTGAGATAGTTCTCTCTCTAAAAAAGTTCATGTAGTCTCTCTCTATAAAATTTCATATACTTTCTCTCTCTAAAATTTGATATAGTTTCTTTCTCTAAAATTTTAATATGTTTTCTCTCTCTAAAATATAATATGGTTTGCCTTTCTAAAATTTTAATATGTTTTCGTTCTTAAGCAACAAATTGGATCGTTTCCATGAAATGTCAATTCTCTAACCGAATCAGGGAAGCATTTCTCATTAAAAGCCTCTAGAAAATTCTCCCAAGTTGCCATGGTCCCTGACTCCTCCCAGGATTTCTTCATTGAACCCCACCAGTGCTCAACATCCCCTTCCAACATGAAAGTCCCCAGTCTAACCTCTTGCTCATCGGAGCCATGCAATACATAAAATATCTTCTGTACTTGTCTTCTCCACCGCTCAGCTTTGTCCACTCCCCCATGCCCAAAAACACCGAAGGTGCTAACCTCCTAAACCTCTCAATTAGACTACTATCAGTCTAGTCTGGGGCAGGGATATTCGGGGCCGGCATATGGTCTTTCATCATATGAGTCATTGCACCTAAAGTCTTGAAGAATTCCCCGAGGGCCTCAATGTTCTCATTGTTAGAACTCGTATTATTGGTACGAGTCCTTATCATATTGACCTAAACAGGAACACCCAATTACTAGCTGATCTAGAAACCATTCTAAGGACACTTCTAAGACTCCATAGGCCAAGAATCCTATCCTGGCTACTCTGATACTACAATTGTCACGACACTGGGCCCCTTGACCCCTATCATACTAGCCGAAGGGCAACAGAGTGCGGGATCATGACCAGAGGTAGCGAATGCCACTAAAGAGTGAGTGCGTTCAACTCTTTTATAAAGACAGAATCAAAGCAAACCACGAAAGAAAACAAAAACCCAATAACAAAGGGTACAAAGATCTAGACAAAAATAAAACCAATTTTTATACATATATAGGCTCCAAAAGAAATTTAATTACAATCATGTCCAGCGCACTATAGGCCCAACATAAAAAATACAATATTTCAACTAAACAACTACATGGCCACCGCCATCCAGCAGCTACAATCTAGATAAAGCTTCTCTCGTCAAGCCCAAAAACTTCAACTATCAGCCCCAAAGTGCCCAATCGCCTGCTCTAAAAAACCGTAGGTTATCACTCTACACAGAGAAAGTCAAATGGGTGAGCTATAAAGCCCAGAAAGAAAATCAACACCATGTATTCTGGTCTAAACAATGATATTAAAAAACACTGTCCAAAATTCATGCAGGTGTCACAACATGAAGCCATGTATCACAATTCTTTAACAGTGGTGGAAGAAGTGTAGATCAGATATAAAAATATCATGCACCGTATGAGCTAACAGCTACCCCATTTTTTGTCACAATAGCATATCAAAAATTTCAGGTAAAACACATAGTGCGTACAGACATCCTAGTGTCGCCTACTCCTGAAGTAGAAGTCCCATCGATCGAACTAAGCTAATCCTGTTGCTTGGAGGGAAAACAATGAGAAATGGGTGACCCATTTCGTAATAACTTCACACACACATACTCCCCAGCGTGCTTTGGGACTTTTTATAGGTTGTGGCCTTGCAAGACACGACCCTCTCCTTATGCCTTTCAAGCAAAAGGGCATTACACTACCAATGGGTGACCCAAGGCATAGTGCCCATATATATCCAGGGGGCGCGACCCTCCAAGATATTCACATTGACATTCTAACTCCCATCCTATCATGAGGAGTTAGGGAAGATTTTAACTGCCGACATAATTTTCTTATCATATCATAACAGATTGCACTACCAACAGATGACCCGTTGCGTAGTGCCTTATACAAAATCTCAAAGTCTCATATCACACTACCAATGGTTGTCCCATTACGTAATGATTCATATCATAGTCTCAACATATAAGATCACCACTACCAATAGGTGTCCCATTGCATAGTGGTTCATAACACAGCCTATCATATCGCGTGCATAACTCACAATCATTCACTCATGCCCAAGCACGTCTTATTACAATTATTTAAGAGTTAGTGAGTATTCACAATATCATAAGCATGCATATTCAATAGTTCATAACAGGACGGAGCTTTTGGTATGAAGGCCATTTGACCTAATTTCCATTCCACTGGGGATTTTAGTCATGGTTCTAAAAACCAACATGGTTCTAACACCAAATTTTAATTATACACATCCATATTTCATTTACAAGTGGTTTGAAGTCATTTGGACACCATTTGATCAGTCTAAAGTTTAGTACAAAATGAGCAACAATCCTGGAAACTATTGCAACTGATAACAGTGACATGTCTATACAAATATAAATATAACTTCCAAATTATTAGGAATTTTAACATAGTTTCCAAACCAAATTTTAAGTAGACATAACTATGTTTCATTTAAAAGTGGTTTGAAGTTATTTTGACACCATTTGGTTAATCAAACGTTTAGTACAAAATGAGAAACAGTCCTGGAACTACTGCAATTGATAACTGTGACATGTCTATACATACAGAGGCATAACTTCCAAATTAGGAGGAATTTCGACATGGTTTTGAAACAAAATTTGAAGTAGACACACCTATATTTCATTTAAACTTGGTGTGGCTTGAAGTCATTTGGACACCATTTGATCAATCAAAATTTTAGTACATAATGAGCAACAGTCCTGGAAACTGCTGCAAACTGATGACGGTGACATGTCTATACAAATAGAGGTATAACTTCTAAATTATGAGGAATTTCAACATGGTTTCAAAATAAAATTTGAAGTACAAACACCTCTATTTCATTTAAAAGTATTTTTAGTCATTTAGACACCATTTGATTAGTAAAACGCTTAGTACAAAATGAGTAATAGTCTTGGAAACTACTGCAACTGATAACAGTGACATGTCTATACAAATAGAGGCATAACTTCCAAGTTATAAGGAATTTCGACATGGTTTCAAAACTAAATTTGAATTATACACACCTATATTTCATTTAAATATGGTTTAAAGTCATTTGGACACTATTTGGTCAGTTAAAGGTTCATTACAAAAACATGTAGGGTCCTTGAAAATTCACAGTAAAGTTTTGGCAGACCTTATAAAATAATCCATAACTTCCAAATAATGATGGATATTAACACAAAAAAATTTCACCTTAATTTAGACATACAGGGTACTCTTCCCTAGATTTTCATGAATAGTAAAGTTATTTCCAATACTAAATTCCTCATGTCAATGAGGACCACAATTATGTAATGACAGTGCACAAACAACACAATTTCACTAGCATGCAGCCATATTCATATCAAAATCACACTTATACTCTGTTTAATTTTCATGCTTTAATCAAACCTATGGAAACATGAGTGTTAGATCCACTTACTTGTGCTCAAATGTGTCCCAAAATCCCCCACACAGTCAAGTCCCAAGCTCTTCAACAATGGCTCCAAGGGGTGGCAACTCTTAAGTGTTGAGAAAGGGTCCTCAAGAGTGAGAGGAAGAACAAAGGGTAGGGAGAGGAGAGAATGGGTTTAAGTAGGCCAAGAGGGAGAGGTGGCAACTCAGATTTGCTAAGTGACATTCACAGTGTCATGCAAAAGGATAAATTGCATGCAAGGCAACATGCAATAGACATATGGCATCTGAGGGGCAAGCATGGGCTCGGCAGTGTTGCGCATGGCGGCTGAGACCCTCATGCTCGACGGCATTGTGCATTGCAGCGCTCTTCTTCTTCCTGTCGTGCACTCTCTCTCTTCTTCTTACTGTCGCACGTGTTCTCTCTTCTTCTTACTGCCGCGTGCATTCTCTGTTCTTTTTACTGCCACGTGCATTCTCTCTTCTTCTCACTGCTGCACGCATTCTCTCTTTTTCTCATTACCGCGTGTGATCTCTCTTCTTCTTACGGTTGTGCACTTTCTCTCTTCTTCTTACGGTTGTGCACGTTCTCTCTTCTTCTCCTTGTCATGTGCGTTCTCTCTTCTTCTTATTGTCGTGCGCATTCTCACTTCTTCTCACTGCCATGTGCATTCTCTCTTCTTCTATCTCTTACTGTCGCGCCCTCATTCTTCTAGTCGGAAAAATCTTGGTCCTTACTTGAGGACTACACCAAGTTTTTAGACTTCCATTTGAGTCTATCTTCCAATAAAATTTGTTTGAGAGAGAAATATCCATGAGAAGAGAGGAATAAAATTTTTTGGATTGAAGAGAGGTCATCTTAAAATTTCAACAGTTTGGAGTATTCTTCATTGAGACATGAATAACTCTATTTATCAAGCCTACTTAACAAATTGATATGAGGCTTGTAAAAATATATGAGTTACCATTTTGTATCTACTTTCAAACAAAATAGGTTTGAAAGGGAAACTATATGAGGGTAGAGAAAAGATAGTTTTACCAGATCGTATTATCCTAGAATTCTGCAGAAGATATTATTTGGGATTCACACTATGATGCTATGCTTTTATTTTGAATCTAGTTTTCAATCGAAAAAGTTTCAAGAAGAAATCCTTTGTGGATTGAGAGGAACAATTATTTTATTAAGAGGAGCACAACTAATTTTCTACTATGAAAACTATATATTGACGTGAATGTCACTAAATCGAAGACTCACTAAATGGTGATATTTAGGGATGGACCGAAGCACTAATTTATATTTTTTAGTCTATTCCAATACTCAAAAATTTTCAGAGATAAACTCATCATGAGTTGAAAGATATCGTATTTGTATCATGGGATGCTCATCTTCTATTCTATAGTAAATTAAAAGACGTGTCAAGTTGAGACACATCATTGTACTCCTCATAATTGAAGCTCTTTTAGGAGTCATTCAAAAGTTTTATAATGTGCTATGAGTATTGTTTAAAGCAATAAAACTTCAGAGCGAGGTAACACAAAGTTGACAAGATATGATACTCTATATGAAGAAGTGAATCTGGGAATTGCATAACATAGAATAAACACAATGCATGTGCAAGTACTTTGGTTTTTTCGCAATGAAGGGATATGTAGAGATACTTGGTGGTAGCATAAAAACTTTAAAAATTAGTGGAAGAATCAAATTTGTGATAATTGGAATGATGGAATGAAGAAAAGTATTTTTTTATATATGTATGAGAGAATCCAAAAGGCCGAAGAGGTGGATGCTTAATCAACGTATACAAATGATAACCAATTATTTCTTCAACAGTTGTGTGCTCTTCCAAGTTCACAAAAGCTTGTCAGGAAGTAAAAGCAAGAATCAATAAAGCCAAGGTACTGCACTACACGTTTTGCAGTATGAAATCTATGACACATTTTATGTTAAGGTCATATAGGGAAAGAGGATTCAATAACCTCTTATATTATGATTATATTTTGGTTATTTGTTTATGAATATGTATGGAGTATAAGGACATTAAGTGATAGGTGGTAGGGCCTTTATTTCCTTTCGTTCATCGCATGGAGATGGGATGTGCATGCGAGGGAGAAATTCCTCTCTCAAACAACTGCGGAGAGTCTGTGTGTCGCACGTTCGTGGGTACGCGTAGCGTGCTCTGCTGAGTGCAGATAGGAACCAACAACAAGAGAGATGTTACAACGGGGATACGTTCAGATGTTGACCTCGTCCACCCAGGCGGTTCGCCCTCTTACAACAATAGCGAAAGCCTTCGGATGTCTGCCAGTGCGATTTGGACACGGACTCTCTTCAGGCACTCAATAAGTCGCTTCTCTCTCTCTCTCTCTCGTGCTTGTAATTGCGATGTGGATTCGATTGTCCCTCTCCGTAACGATTATCTCAAGGAGGTCGATTGGTAAAAAGGATAGAGTGTGGAGGAAGGGCGTTGAAGGTCTTCCTCTCCGCCCAAGCGTTGGGTGGTCGGGTGCTTAATGTAACCGAAGAGTTGGATCCCTCTTGGTTACCAACTCAGGCTGACTCCTCCTGAGTGATTGAGGGAGAGAGCGTATTCGTCTCTCGGCTCAACTCGACTGTACGAGAGGAAGTTAGAGCGGTGGCTCGAGGGTTAAAACTCTTGGGTTCGCTCGTGACCATGCGTTCATCGCGGATGGGGTTACTGCGTGGGGCAGGTAATGATTAGAGAGGAAGAGAGAGAGGGCTTGGGGTGTAGCCTGGTTTAGGAAAGAGAGGGAATGAGACAACACATTTAGGGGTATTTTCTCTCTCCTCTCGGCGAGATTAAGGGTTTAGAAGCAAAAGACAAGTGAAAGCAAGCATAATGCATCTATCTGAATGATGAATAATCCGCCCTTTTACAATTGACCTAAGCTTGTTTATATAGAGAACTCACCAAACAAAGGGTGAATGCTCAAAAACTAAGGTTAATTAGCATTAAAAGAATTTAGAACAAAATCCCGAAATTAGGTACAATGATCAAAACACCCCTAAAACCTTTTGTGCTAATGACGAAACCATCCCTCTGAGGGGCCTCCTGCCATTGCCAAATATTGGAAGCTTTTTCGAAAACTTGTAGCAATGGTTCAGATGATTTCCCATTATATCTTCAATGTTCTTTCGATTCTGAGCATTTTGATGCCTTTTAATTGTGCTGAGGCAGCCTTTTCCCACGGGGTGGAAGTCCGTCTAGATTTGTAAACTTTGGTCGCCAATGTTATTCGACCTGAGATGCTCTGAGTCTTTACTTTATTTGCAAATAAAAGAGGAGACAATAAGAGGTATTTTGCACCAAGTTTGATCTGTTTTGGTCTACGTTTGCAGCATTTCCTAATTTAAGAGGTCACCGGAAAAAGGGATTATAGCAACCCAACGGACCTGCTTTTTCTATAACCTTAGGATTTGTGCTTATCTGACCTTAGATTAAGTACAACAATTATACCAGTTTGCAGCTCTTCGCAAGATGGTCGTATTGAACTCGGTTTCGTAATGATCAGATGTGTAAATCTTGAGTTGTGCTTCACGAGGTTCGATATGTTTTCTTTTTGAAACCCTAAATTTCCTGGTTTCATGCTCATCTTCTTTTCAAAAAAAGTTTGACTCTGAGTCGCGCCATGATGCATGCC
The DNA here is from genome assembly GCF_054954075.1 of Amborella trichopoda. Taxonomy (NCBI): domain Eukaryota; kingdom Viridiplantae; phylum Streptophyta; class Magnoliopsida; order Amborellales; family Amborellaceae; genus Amborella; species Amborella trichopoda. The sequence goes on along the minus strand of NC_142336.1, from coordinate 20,085,076 downwards.
CTAGGTCAAAATGATGGGGTCGTCGTGATCTAGAACATGCCCAAGTTTGAGCTTTTTCTAATTCTAGGTGAAGGTTTTGTGGCTCCTTGAAGTCCATCTCGAGATGTGAAGTCACAGTCTCCATGCTTGGGGACTGGTTCAGTGAAGTCGTAGCGTGATAGTGTAGAACCTACTCATTTTGAGGAAATTTAGACGTAGGACTCTTTTGGTTGGTTTGATTGAGCCCAAATTTGATCCTAGGGGTTTTTTTATGTTCTAAATGCAACGACAGTGGTCTAGCACTGTTTTGAAGCCGTTAGCACAGGGCTACAATTGTAAGGTCTTTTCTTGGTATGATAGTATTCTTCTTAGGTTGTCCAGTTTGATGTTTATTTCGCTGTACAACTTTGGTATATCAGTGTCTTGAGTACCAGCAGGACCGAGTTGTCACTGGCTATCTCCTTATTCGTGTGAGAGATATAAGTATGTCAAAAATGGCGTACAACAATAGGTGCTAACAAATTTGAAAGAGCCATTTTTTAATACCCTGTAGTTTTTGTACCTCCATGTGCTTGAGTATGAAACTATTTACGGTTGTGATACACATGGAGATGTGGTTTAATCAAGGACTATGAGCCTAAGTATGAAACATGAGAGATGTGTATGTCTCATTCAAATATGTAAGCACGAAGGGAGTGTTTCGACGAAACCCGAGCTTAGTAACCATTCTGCCAATAATGTCCAGTAATATGATGTGTTGCATGTGATGACGATCTCATGATAAAGTCTCCATATTTTCCAATAAGTAGTGTTTTTGTCGGGTTTTGATAACCATTCTTTAGTCATGCTTTATTTTGGATAAAATTATGAGATGGACTTTATGATTTGTTTTGTGACTATAAACATGACTTGGTAAGTAATTAATGGTGAATGTCGTAAAAATGATTTATGAATACTAAGCATGTATTTTTAAAATTAAATTGGATCATTTGTGAAAAACCTAAGGTCTATGTATATGGCTTTAAGAAAAACCCATATTCTTGCGAGATCCACTAAGTATTTAGGAAAAATAGTTTTAAAGACCACTATGTTATTTTCTAACTATTTGTGGAAGTATATCAAGTCAAGAGTTTTTGATATAAGGAAAAACATTGGGTATTGAAAGTATTTTTGCACATGTGAAAAGGTGTCATTAATCTATGCACTGTTTTTAAACACCCACATGTCTTGACTCATATTTTCATAGTACCGACTATGTGACTTGGTTTTGAATTCGTTAGAATCCTCGATTACATAAGACCATGAACCATAGGGCATGGCCATCTTGCTAGGTCTCCTTGACACGTGTTGTATATATTAGACAACTTTGTTTCTATGTGTTTACAACCAAGAGACTAGTTTGGTTCGAAAAGTGGTTTTACGAAACTAAACGGGCAATGAGTTATTGTTTACTATGAGGCTTACTATACTATCTCATGACACAAGCATGAGAATGCTGAGATAATATTTCTTATGTGTTATGTTTGAGTGGGAGCTATTAACAATCCCATGATTATTTTTAATTGCTGGATATTTAGTTATATAGGTATCATGTTATGAAAAGATCCAATAAACCCAATATTCCAGTGAGAGTACTACCTTGTGTTTGATGGGTCAACTCGAACAACATATCGGTGTTCACCCGTAGAACTCGGATGTGTGGCGCTAGTTGTATGGCTACAAAAGGGAACAACTTGATTAAAGAATTACTTTAAGCCAATGAAGATACGACCCCATGCGATGAGGGTATGTGATATCTTCTGCGAAAATAGGTCCATGATTCGCGATGCAGCATAAAAGATAGACTACAACCACTTTTAGAATGAGATCCAAGTAGCAAAGAGAAATAGGCACTACTTCCATAAATCCTTTGTGAAAGGATTGATGACAAAAACCATGATTTATGTAATGAGAGATAATAAGTGAAAATTGCTTGAAAGAGAGATTATAATTGGGGGGATGAAAATATGAGAAGGAGAGATTGTAAGGCCTCCAAAGGTCAAGTGGGAGATGTTGGGTTTATGTGGCCTTTAAAGGTCTTATGAGAGCTTGTATGAGCATTTTATATAGTGAAACATAAACTCAATGGGACTGTGGTCCTCTTGTGGACCATACTAGGCAAATGTGATTTAATGATATTCAGACTAGGCTTGATGTAGTAGGTTAGTTGAGTTTCGAAAAACCCAAGATATCTAAGCATAGGGATCTACAGAAGAAGGTTTAATTAGCTAACTCTTGATGATGCCGGAGTATACCTAGATGAGAGTCGAGGGACTGTGTAGCCCTTGCATGTGATGAATAGCCTTTAGAGACAAGGTTAAAACATCATCGTTATATCATCACACGATATGTACATACATAACAGTTTTGATATTCACTAATGAGGGTGAAGGGTGTACATATGTGAAGGATTACACCTATGCACCATAGAGTCATGGTCTCATTATGGTTTGGAGGACCGTGATTTTTTTTTCTCTAGGGGAGAACCTGAAATCTATAAACTTAGATTACATCCCCCAATCTATTGGCTGAATTTGGTGGTCCAATCATGAACCCCTATAGTGGACTGTGGGTCATGGGAACTGTTGGGTCAATTTAAGAAAGCTAGATGGATCGTAACCCACAGTTGAAGGTAGAGTGCTCCCGTATCTTGATAAATTCTTAGATCTAACAGATCTAATTCCCATCAAAATTAATTAGTTTTAATTAATTTTATGATATATGATTTTTAGAATGTTTATTTGAATTTTTGTGAATCTTCTAATATTTTATTTTTGTCATTTAGATTTATAAATTAAAAGAAAATTTACAATGTTTTAAATAAAATATGAGATTTAAAAATTTTAAATACAAAATAAAATATTTTCTAAAATTATATGGGACCCTCCATAAATATGAGTTTCCAATTTAGAACATGTGACTAACTTGTGCATAATTTAGAACATGTGACTAACTTGTTATCCAAGATTGGGTGATAGTTATCCCCTTGTTTGTTGGTTTATTTTTGGGAATAGCATAATTAGTTTGAATATTATAAATATTTAGTAAATCTTTGATGAATATTTGAAATATTTAGTTAATTTTTTAACTTGATCTATGAAATAAGGATTGGATATACTAAAATAGAAAGTAAGATATATACTTTCTTTATTTAAAGATTTGATGTGAATAGATCTAAAAAATGCAGGATAAGACTCTAGTTCATCTTTTTGAATCAAATCTCTCATCCCCCAAGTCTCATTAGATCGACGATCAATATTTGACTATAAAGAAGATCACACACCTCATAAATTTTTGACGCATATTCTCTCCTCTCTCTAAGCGTTCACCTCTCTCTCAAGATATCTCAATAGGTGGCACGCCCCACCTAGGGTTTCAAGATCTCTCCCAAGTTTTTTTTAAGGGGCACACCCCAATCAAAATCTCTCTCAAGTCATCTCTTAAGCCAAGGGGACTTGCTCAAGTCATCTCTCTCGTTTCTCTCAAGCCAAGGGGCACACTCAAGTCATTTCTCGTGTTTCTCTCAAGCCAAGGGGGCACGCTCAAGTCATCTCTCTCGTTTCTAGGTGGCATGCCGAAGCTAAGGTTAACTTGGTGGTTTGATTTTTGGGTAGCAAAAAGATGATCCCTTGTTAGTAGATCTCTCCTTCTGTTTGAGCAAGCGGCTTGATTTTTGAGTAGCAAATGGATGATCCCTTGTTAGTAGATCTCTCCCTCTGCTTGAGCAAGCGTAAGGCATTGACACCTTAGATAGTTACTTTTAGATCGAGATCAATATATAAGAGAATCAAGAGACCGATCATACATCCCGAGCACCATAGGAAAGAGGAGACTCAGTGTGAGGTGTACTAAGTCCGGTTGAGGTAATCTTCGACAATTTTACTTTTTAAAATATTTATTTGTGATTTGATATTCTCTTCCCATAAAACAATGAGTCAAGGAATTGTATTAAATAGTGATAGAAACCGTGTTTCTTTTCTTTTTTATTTATTTGTTTCTAGAGTTATTTGTTTGTAATTGGATATTGTGAGTGGTCTTGTTGGTGTAAAAATCAAAAAAATAATTCTTTTTTTAAATTTATCTATACCATGCTTGTTCATATAATCCAACTTTCAACAATGCCATGCGCCTAGACTGTGAACACTGCTTTGGGCCCCAAGGGTTCCATCAGCCCTAGATGATCGCTCTCATCACCCAAAGGCCGATGAGATAAGACATACGAAAGTATGACATATCAAAATATTTGGGAATGGGGTTTGGACACACGCCATAATGATCATAATGTGGTTTTTATTCCCATTGATACCACCCTACAACTTGAACAATGACTATAATGTGGTTTTCATTCCCATTTATACCACCCTGCCGACAACTTCAAAAAAAAAAACTTAATATGGGGACGCCTTCCCCCACCGAATTACCCAGAGGATAAAAAACAGAAGAACAAAAAGAAAAAGAAAAAACTAAAAACGCAACAAAGAACTTCTGGTTGCTGTAAACGTTTGCCTCAAAGCGACGTTAGCAGTAATGTAAATCTTGGGAGAAAACTGAGAGCGAGAGGGAAAGCGGATTTTTATGTGTAAAGTTCCACGGGAATGACATGATGAAAAATCTGTTTCCGTAAAAGGAAAGAACATTACCAGACAGATGCCTCATATAAAACGTCCACGTTCGTATGAAAGAGTTCCAGGCGTTAGATTCCTGCGCTGCTTCGTATTACTGCGCGCCTTTATTGATTTCGCATAACTCTGCTCCTCGTGTCTGAATAACGCATTCATCTCTCTCTGAAATTCCCAGAGCTTTTTAATGGCGAATTTTGTCTCTCTTGGCAGGCAGAGTTGCTGCTAAACCCGCGATATTGAGTTAGGTTCAGCAGTTATATTCGGTTCAGGAGAAATCGAGAAATAAAAGTAGGTGGGTGAGATCTGAAATGTTTGTGGGGCGATGTGGAACAGTACCATAGCCAATTTCAAGGAGAACCTCTCTCGAATTGCTCTCGATGTCCATGATGTGGCTGAGGAGCTGGAAGCCACCACCCCACCTAGCAATGGCAGGTCCTCTTTTTCCAATTTGGGGGTAGGGGAAGATGCGTCGGTTTTGGATCGTGATCATCATCGACATAGAAAGATTTCTCATCGATTTCCTCAATCCCATTCTCATGCAAAATCTCCAGTGCCCAATGGGATCGATTCAAGTCACAAGGCTGAGGTAAATGATCTGATTAATTCATCCGCATATTTCTTCCTGCCCACTTGAATGAGAGATCTCTCGTTTTGCTTTTCCTTAATTTCATTATTGTTTTACAGAGAGAGAGGGGTTTTGCTTTTCCTTAATTTGGTTATTCCATTTTCACAGAGAGAAGGTTTGCTTTCCCTTAATTTCGTTATGGTTCAGGAGTGAGGGGGGAGCTCTGAATCCTGTTGAATTTAAGCTACAATGCACTATGTGTGGTCTCTTAAGATCCATTATTTGTACCATTTACATGCACTTCGTGATTGAGTAAACTGAAAATTTTTGTGGTTTGAGTTTTTGTTAGTTGAATTTTACTAAGACAATTTACAGTTCTCTGTTTGTTTGAATAGTTTTTATGCATTTTTATCTATGATGGAGAAGGCTCTCTCTCTTCCTCTTTTTCTTTTTGGGTAGATAAGTAGGGAACTGGTCCCTTAACCGTAGTAGGAATGGAATTCAAGACATTGTGTTGTGACCCCGAGTATTGGCGTGCACCACCCTCACCACCTATGCCCTGAGACTATTCCTAATCTCTCTTTCGTCTTCTTAGCATATTTTGAATTACTTGGTGTGCTAAATTTGGGAAGTTATGATTTTGAAGAAGGTCATTCCTCTTAATTCTTTCTTTTGCTTGTAGCTCGAGTGGTACAAAGCTGAGTTAAGGAGGCTTCAGGGATCAGAAGCTGAACTTAAGGCGTTATCTGTAAATTATGCAGCTATTTTGAAGGAAAGAGAAGTACGGCCATGGTATTTTGTTCTGAATCATGATGTTGTCAACTTGTCATAGTCATTTAAATGTCCTAATACTGAATAAATTGGCTTCCAATTTTTCATTAAATTTGAAATGTTATCAATCTGTTATCTGTAAGTATTAGTACACTTGTGGGATCCCATCATAAGATGATATTTAACAGATAAAATGACAAGAACAGTTTCTAAGATTCACAGATAATAGCTAGATATACATCTCCTATGGAATCAGTACACTCAAAGTACTGTTCTGGTTTTATCTTTGCAATTCGGTAAAGTGTTCACAGCATATGTTGCAATATGTATGCAATTTTCGTCTTTTATATTTTGATTAATATGTTATTGCTTTATTCTGTGTGCTTCATAGCTTATCCTTTTTGATCGACCATACTCAAAACAATTTGTTACGGATCCCGATACTTGTCTTTTAGGAGTACGTAGTTTTATTTTGAAACTAGAGACATGGTTTGCGTTAAGTGATAGAAGATATTCATTACCTATGCACCTGATACTTTTATACGTTTATTGTACCAGTTTTGTCGCTAGACAATCATCAATACCAGAGATTTGGAATATAAAATGACATAAATATGAAACTCTCTCTTAACATAAAATCATCCATGATAATAAGTCTCTCTAAAATCATGATTTGCCGAAAGTAAGATATAAATAATTATATATCTTAAATTTTATGGCCAAAAAGTAAAATAAGATATAGCTAAAATGTAATAATGTTATATAAATAGCATCTTAGCCTAGTGTTTGGAGTCTTACATATTCATATTCTTGTTTGAGACTAATGCAGAGTTTGAAGTCCTATTTTCTTCCACTTGCCTCTAGTGTTCTTCAACATATCCAAGATGCCAAGGTTGATAGTGACTCCAATATTTATATTCCACGTCCCCTCTGGGGCACGTAATATTTGCCAAAAAAGAGATTGCGTTACTTATGGTCTGCAACTGCTTGCCAACTTCATAATTGCTTGCAACATTACTCCTTTGTGAATTGTGAGTACAATTAATTTACCATGCCCCAATTTCTTTAGCAGTTTTGAGGCCAAACCAGTAATATGTTTGCTTCTAATTCTTCAAGCTCCAATTCTGACTGTGTAGCTCCATTGCTTTCCTTATTATGCATCCTTGTTTGATTTCTCCTCACAAGGACATCGTTATCATTGGTCAGTTTAGCTAAACTACTTCAAAAATACAAAAGAAAGGGAAAAAAACAAAAAGGAAAAAAAGGTGGTCTAGGAATAAAGAGAAAAATTGTTCTGTTTGGCTCTAATATCATCTTAAGTTTGGAAGAGGATTGGGCTGCATTAAACTGATTATGGAAGCTCTTTTTCGGTGTTCGAAAACTCTGTGGACTCGGCTAGTGCCAGGTTCCAATTTACCTACTTGGGTACATGGGGAACTGTACATTACTCCCTCATTTTTTATCCAAATGCATTGAACTTATGTTCCATTTGCAACTTTATTCGAGCCTCTACAAGATCCCTATATTAATTTATTGGATCAAAGCCTAGAAATTGAGTGATTTGGCCTGGAAATTCTTGGTTTTTGGGGAAAAACGCAGCTTTCTTTGGTTAAACCTGACACCAGTATGACAATGCTTCGATTTCTCCCTCATTTTTTATCCATATCCTTTGAAATTTGGTTCTAATTGAACGTGAATCAACCTTCTACAAGAATCCCATATTAATTTGTTGGATCAAAGCCGAGAAATTGAGAGATTTGGCTAGAATATTCTCTTTTTGTGGGTGAAAAATGCTGGTTTTTGGTAAAACCCTCCAATCCACCAATGGCTTGATTTCTCTCTCATTTTTGATTCATATCTGTTGAAATTTGGTTCAACCTGAATGCTATTCAACCCTTTACCAGATTCCTATACTAATATGTTGGATCAAAAGCCTAGAATTTGTGATATTTGGCCAGAAAATTCTCAATTTTTGGGGAAAAAAGCAGTTTTTTGTTAAACCCTGCCCCAAATCGCCAATGCTTGGATTTCTCCCTCATTTTTTATCCAAATTCACTTTGAGTTCATGATTAAGGATTTTTTGATTTAATTGCATTTTTCTATTTTTTGGAATTTATTCCTTAGTTGTTGCCAGGTCCTTTTATTTCTAACTCATCCAATAACTGTTGCAGGTATTTCATTATTAGTCATTTTGTTTTATTACTGCAGGCATAAGTTTCTAGCATTTCAAGAAAGTTGGTTATTGTGATTGTTATTATTATTATTATTATTGTCTTTTTTAGATGCTCAATAATGTGCAGTGAGTGGATGAAAAACTGCACTTCATATATGAATTATGTGTGTTTTTGTTAGATATGGCTGGAGGGTATTACTAAAAGTGAACTTTTCACGTTTCTTAAGAAACTTCTTGAAGACTTCTGTCTACCTAGAAATTGTAATGCTATTTATGGTGCTTACAAAGATTTGAGGTCAAGCCTAATGAAGAGATGTAAGACATTCTATTGGACCCCTTGCACTATATATTTTGTAGTCTTAACATCAGAAGCTTGATCGATTGTTGTTCACACTAGCTGGTGCCATAATTATAAAAGTAAAAAAAACAAAAGGTAGGGACATGGCATATTTGGCATACCAGGTATGAGGAATCATGTTTGTTTGAATGCTGATGTGATGGATCCTATACGTAGGAATAGTTTTACAATGATTAGTTCTTTGATAGGTGATAGCAAGAAATGGTTATGTCAGATTACATCAGAGATGTGACTAGCTGGACATGACTGCAAAAGAGAGCAGAAGAAAAGAAAGAGATAAGCTACTCATTTAAAAAGAGAGCTCCTTCATACCCACACCTTGGAATTTTCTTGTTTCTGACTAAATCCTTTGTGTTACCCTGATTCTCCTTTTATTTGTGGAGTGGCCTTCACAGAGAGCCATGCTACATAATGATCTCATGTTGAGTGCAATGCTTCACTATTATAATCATTAAGTTTGCATGGTTAAGGAATGGCCCATATGTTCTTCTTGTCGAATGACTACTGCGCTTACCTATGGTTTCTATGAACTTATCATAAATTGATAGTGTTGGAGCATCTTCCCATGAAAGCTGAAAGAAATACTAGCATGTATTACTTTCCCTATAGCAGTTGGTTTACCAAGAGTCATCAATATGTAGTATGCATTAATTACGTATTATCAAGATTAATTGAATGAGGACAGGCCATGGCGTCATAACTTCCTGACAAGGACATACCATAATTACCTTCTTCCTTAAAATTATTTTAGTGGATTTGGCATGTGTCATTTTATCCATGATCTCGAGCTTCTGTTTCTTTATAATAGCTTGTTGCTTTTGATTCATGGATAATGCATTGTGAGCGTTTGCTTCTATAACCCTGTGAGTTCATTACCATATTGGTATGTATTGCCTTAATCTTAGTCCTTACTTTTTTGTACTTATCAACTAGGGTCTGTCTAGTACCTAGGTTACTGCCTTTGGGAAACATACCACCACCCCATCCTCTCTGAGCTTTGTGCTCCAAAGTTGCGGCACTTTGATATAAGCATCCATCTTGGGTTTTAGGCAGCCCTCGGAACTGTAACACCCTTTAGATGGTCTCTAATAGGCTGTTCAATCTGTTGCTTAATGACAACTAAAATCTGATTCATCCCTCTCCAAAAAAAAAGATAGAGATCAATGCACTAAGATATGATTTGCTTTCATGTTCTATGTTCTTTAGAAGATTTAGAGATATTAGGACCTGATACCACATTCTGTTTCACAATGTAGAATTGGACATTTGGTTGTTGCTTCCTTTCAATATGGTTTTTTTTTTAAATGTGACACACACACACACACCCAGATACACACATGTTTCTTGTTATGATTCATTTTGATAGAGTTTTTCCTTTTGTTTTTAATCATGTGTAGGTTTCTTGTTGTATTGAACATTTTTCAGTTTTGCCTTGTTGGCTTTTCTGACAGGAACACTTATCTGGTTTGCGTGAAGAAAATGAGGCATTAAGGAAAAATTTGGAGGCAAAAAAAGTTATTGAGTATGCATCTACTAGTGGAAATGTTAGAAAAAATTCAAGTAGCTCTGTCATATCAAAGGCAAGCAAAACTCTTAACCCAAGCTACTCCTAACCAGTTACGGTTGGTACAAGTAGACTATTATTACCTTATGGATGTAATATATATTATGGATGTAATTGTATCCGTATTTTTGTCCTGTATTTTGTAAAATACCATGCCGTTTTATCTCTCCTTGTATTTCTGCTCCAGACTAGTTTTCATATATGGACATCTTATTTCTAAAGGCATCTATGATAATGAGTTGGGACCTAGTATTTCTTGAATTTGAGAAGATCTTTGGAAGTCGCCTGAAATTGCAAATATTTTTTTTGGCAATTTGCGGCAAATTTGAATATGAGCAATCTACTGCTCCTTTCTGCCAGAATAACCTTGTTTCAGTTAGATCCTAGTTTGACTATTCTCAATTCTATGCACTTGGCTTCCCTGTTCAGTCGTATTTGTACATCATGTCTCAGTATCTTCCGGATGGGGTATTCACTATAATTATTCGTTTAGCAGCAATTCAATGCATATCTTTTTGATCCCATGACTTTAGTCATGTATTTTCATAATGAGATGTGGATACCCAATGCTAGTATCTCATGATCTCCATAATCCATCTGAACCAGTAATTGGCAAAAGTACATGTTTTGAAATGTTTCCATCCTGAATTTGAATTGTTTGTATACATTTATGTGAAGTAAGTGATATGTTCAATTCAATTGGGTGACGTTTTTGTCTTAGTTGCTTTGAGTTTCTGAGACTGTACATTGTATTATGCATTAAATCTGAATTGAGTTTCTTTTCAGATCACTCTTCTAGGGAATTAAGGATATTCACTTTGCTATAGATACATTTCCATTGGTTAATTGTTAATCCTTTAAGAAATGGTTTGGTTTCCACATGACTCTATTTTTCCTTTTTGGTAAGATATTATAACCTTGTGCATTGTGATATTTTTATGTAATTCTGTGCAGGGAGAGAGTGACAGTTTTTCAATTAAGCAGCACAAGCGTATGAGCCAAGTAAGTGGTCATTCTACAGCGAACCATTCATATGCTGTTAATATCCTAAAACAAGACATATCAACTGATGGGAAGGATGAAGCTATTGATCTTGACGCATTGGAGCAGAAGCTTAAGGAGCTACAGGGGAATAAAAAGGTTATTTTTCAAACTTCTTGTGATTAATGATTGGATTTCCTCCGTAGAAGGTCAGGCATCCAATAGCTAATCTGGCTGAAGTATGTTTCCTTCCATCGATATTTTTTAACCTGTATTAAAGTTCTCATATCATAGAAACCATCTTTGATCAACGAGTCACACATGTCATAGCTTGTCTGTTGGTCTTTGCTTGAAATCTATACCTTCATCTTGTTCTCTAGTGTTAAATATGATCATGAGATGTACAGATTCCTTTCAGGATCTTGAAGATTTGCATGAAGAAAAGCAGAGAGCGTTGGATGCAGTGCAAGCTAATTATGAAGCAGCGCTGATCGAAGCAAAGCATCTTACGGAGCTTCTGGACGTAGAACAAGCGGATATAGCAAGCACAAAGTTGCAGTTACAAGGTAATACTAACCCTGAGGTTTTGAACTTCGAAATAAATTTTCACTCTTACTCAAGTATAACTCCCCTAAATGATTTCATACCAATCAGATGAAAAGACACACAGTCAATCATATCAGAAGGAGCTCCATTCATTGAAGGGGGATAATGACAGGGTAAGTGAAACTCAAACTCTTTTAAGGAAATATTTCTTCCACAATACTTTTCCAGCACGAGCAGGAATTGAAGTCACTTTATCAGAAAGCAAAAGAAAATATTTTATGTTTCTAGTTCAACTATTGAAGTCTTTTAGGACCTTAAAATTTGACCCAAACGGACAAAAACTTTTCATTCTTCAATTGATAATTGTTATTTTCTCGAACTGTTTAGTCGAAACTTTATAGGCGTCACTACAACTTGTCCTCTTGTGTTTATATTTGGTCATTAACTGGGGTTGATCATACTGGCAATGTAGGAATTTTAACATGGTACATGTTATGCTGGTCCCTAGATATATAGTTGCTGTGTCTTAATTCCTTTCTCAGATTTTGTTAATATGTTTGGAAGCCTCTTTTGAATGTCGGATAGAGGCGAGGGGTTTTCATAAATACTTGTTGTAATTCTAAGATGTGATCATATTAGAAAGTCTTCGAATTGTTGATTCAGAAGCTGAATAACTTAACTATGATTATTTTGAATTATTTTGACTTTGCCACTGACTTCCTCATCTAGGCCACTGACTTCCTCATCTAAGTATAAATGTACTTGGGTAGTGCAGCAGTAGGATTCTAATGCAGATTAGGAAATTTAATTTATACTCTTATTTTTAATTTTTTTGTTTACTAATTATTTTTTATGGGTCAAATTTTAGGAATTTTATTTTGGGGATTAGGGTTATGTTTTAAGAAGGATAAGGCGGGTTTTAGAAGGATCCGCTTTTTCTCTTTGGATGAGTTGTTTGTAAGAAGCATAAGATGAGGACGTGAGATAGGGAGTAATCTAAGAGGAAGAAGGGAGAACTTTTAGGATGTTTAATAAGAAGTATTCTTTTTTTAAAAGAGTAAGCTTATCTCTATTTAGGGACATGGTGGAATTTGAAGCTTATCTTTTTATATAGGTAAGTGGGATATGGGTTTTAGTTAGAGCACCTTTTAAAAGAAGGGGCGTCTCATTGTAAGGTTGATTTTTGGTTTGGGATGAATGAAGTTCGACGCGAGAGGAAAACTCAATGTGAGAGAGAGAGAGAGAGAGAGAGAGAGAGAGAGAGAGAGAGAGAGAGAGAGAGAGAGAGAGAGAGAGAGAGAGAGAGAGAGAGAGAGAGAGAGAGACTTCTCTTGGCTTTTCCCTTTCTCTTTCTTCTTGTGGTGCCTTCTTGTGTTTTTCTTCTCAGTTTTTGTCTCTATTGGCCGATTGTTGGCTGAGATGATTTTTCAGTTGTCAGATTTGAAGTTTGAACACGGGATGTAATTGTTATTGTAAACACTTTGACAAGGCCACTCCTGAATCCTAACAGCTATTTTGGATTGGCCTGCAAAATACATTAGTATAGCCTTTCAGGTATGGGCAGACTTGTGGTCAAGGCTCAACACCAATGTCCCTTTGGTGATGTATTAATACACTTTACGGAATGGCGTACATGTAAGAGTGGTGTTTTTACGTCTGGGATGGCAATAGAAAATTCTTGTTCTCATCCCATTGTAGGAAACACTTCTTGTGGGTTGGCCCTCCACTGACAGCCACAAGTGATTTTCTTTCAAACTGGCTTGGGTATAATTGGCTATCTTGATGGATTTAACATCCTCAAGTAAGTGATCAATTCTTCCTGACTGGTTTGCGGCTTCATTATATTTTGGTTCTGAATTTTGTTTCCCTTTTTTCTAATAAAAGGGATATAGGGGTTTGTTTTAAACTAGGCTATAAGTTATTTGTGTAACAAGCCAAAGAAATTCCATTTTCTGCATTTTTTGTGATTTGGAAGGATCAGTGTAGGATGATGAAATTCCTACATTAGGGCTTCATTGTGGCTTTTATGAAACGGAAAGAATGAGCAGAAAAATTAGAATTTTTATTGTTGAGGTGTGGCATGCCATTACTTGATAATGATGTGGACATATTATGGTTAGGGTGACTTATTTTATTCATCTTGAAATGGAAAAATGGCTTGTTAAAGAATTGCTCGTTGTAAAACTTTCTTTAAGACTGATATTCGGATGATTTGAGACTTGTGAGTCTTTGAGGGATTGGGTTGAGTCTTTTCTATTGTTTCTCTAATCATGTGACTCGAGACATGGTTGAACTGTTGATTTTGGTAAGCCATGAGCGACCATTATAAATTTTAAGCCAAGGATTGAAACAGGCTGGCCCGGCTTGGTGGGCCTGTCATGCCTTGTCTAACTTGGGCCGGGTTTTATGTGGGTCCTTAGTTTATGGGGTTAGCCTGTTCCTGGGATCCTTGATGTGAATCATAATCAGATTGGGCCTAGATACAGAGGGCTCGGGCCAAGGTTATTGCAAGACCGGAATGAACCGGCTGGTCTGACCAGGAATCAGTTACAAGACCAGAATGAACTGGATGGTCCACAGGTAGCCAGTTCTAGAACTGGTCCCATCCAATCACCGAGTCGCCAAACTAGTCAAACCTATCGGAATGGCTGGCTGATAATAGAAGAGGTACCTTTTCATTTGTTTTTTGGAATGGTCTGACCTATAAAATGGCTGGTCCGACTGGTTTTGGATCAGGTAGGTGCCCCCACCTGTTTGATGACGAGTTTCATAACACTAGGATGGGCCGACTCAGCCTGGCCTGTAGTACCCCTGTATTACCAAAAGACGAAACTTCCCTTTACAGTTTGATGTTTAAAATGGCCTATCAGCTTTTGCACTTATGCTAGTGCATGATGATTTCTTAGGTTACCAAGTGTAGGGGTGGGTAACGGGTCGTGTCAACATGGCAAAGCGATGGGTGGACCCGACTTGGGTTCGGGTTTGGGTCCTATTTCTGGAACTGATGGGTCGGGTTTGGGTCCAGAAGTAGGAACCTGACAGTAGGCCTGGTGGGGTTTGGGTCTAGGTTGACCTTGGTTTGGGTCTAGGTTGACCTTACCTGACCCGATCCGAATATTTTAGATGTCCTATTTAATTTATTATAATAATAGTATACATAATCTATTAGTATGTCATTGATTATATAATATTATTTCATTATATTTTTTATACACTAAATGACAATTTTTAATATAATGTACTATTATATAATATCTTAATATAATGTACTATTATCTAATATCTTATAACTAGAAGCTTAAAGGGATTCTTATGGAGAAACTTTCTCTCTTCTCTTCCCTTCCCCTATTTTTTCGTTGTTGAGAGTTAGAGGCATAAATGTGTGTGTGTGTGTGTGTGTGTGTGTGAGAGAGAGAGAGAGAGAGAGAGAGAGAGAGAGAGATTTATGAAAAATAAGTAGTGCTTGACCCGACCTGGTCCGGGTTCAGTCAGGGTCCAGTTGACCTTGACTTGATCGGGTCGAGATCGGGGTGTAGCATGGATCTTATTGGATGGGGTTGGGCATTGGTCGAGGCCAACCTTACCCGAATATAAATATGAATGACATATAAATAATACTAATCATGTAGTATAAAATATATAAAATAAATTTTTATGCGTACTTTTATTTATAGACTTGGACCTGGGCCCGAACCGGGTCCGGGTAAGATCTTGGTCTAATTTAGACCCTGACTCGGACTGGACCTGACCCATTCTAACCTCTAACCAAATGCATATAGGCAAAAACCAATTAGGCCAATAACTTGGGCTTACTTTGACTGTTACTTCATTTGTGACTTCAGAAAAAAGACTCATTTCATTTAAACCATAACTACAAGCAATATATAGCTCTTTTAAAAGAGAAGCTCGGTTAGGACAAGATTCACCAGGCCCCAAAAACTCTATTTGAAGTGGGGCTGGGTCCAGGCGTGGCAAGAATAGTTTAGTATGGCCAGATATGTGCCCAACTAGCTAGGCCCACTTAGATTTGGACCAGGCTATTACTTAGTCGGGTTGGGCCTGGGGTTGTCGTGGGCCATTCCTATCCCCAATTTTACCTGTTGGTTACATCCTTTGTTGGCCAGTGATTCAGCGACTCTTTTCTTATTATATATATAATATCTTCAAGGCTTATATCAGTATGTTTGAGAACTAAATATCAAAGAAACTTAATTTTATGCTCAGAATTAGGGTAGGTTTCGTTTCAATTCAGTTTCTAGAAAATTCAAGTAATGAATGCCTTGATGATAAAGGTTTTGTATGGAAGCACTGGTTAAAAGTATCTCTTGAAATGTTGTGTGACACTTTCCTAATTTCCACTATTAAAAGCATCGCGATTGTTTCCAGATTAATAGTTTTTGGTTATGTATTGTTTGTCCTTTTGCATTCATTGAAAAATTAAAATGAGTGATTAGCTCACTATTTTTTGGTTTTGGGGCCATGGAGAAGCTCATAAGGGAATGTTCGTAAACCCATTTTGAATTTTCATCAATTCTCAACCTCAGGAAACTGTACCTTGCCATGGGCAATCTGACAACTTTCATCTGGTTACTTCCACTGATGCTTGTAGTTTACAATCTTTCCCTCGTTATTACTTCTTCTTCTCGTCTTATGCTGGTGCATGTATATTAAAGGAAATTGGACATCCTCTTGTCATAGATAGATCCACTCGTTCATTTTTTGTTATTTGAGTATTTAATTGATTCTCCTTTTGTGGCTTCCCTGGATGACTGGCTTGTTCCCATTTCTACATGGAATAATGAGTATGAACGTTGGATGAATGACAGGCTAGAAGATTTCCATTCCTTGCAAGATAACATACCTGGTGTCTTATTCCTCTATTCCTTGGAGTGTAACTTGATGTAAGTGGTTTGGTAGGCCCAAATCAAAATTAGATGGTACATTGACAACTGCAAAGCATGTTTTGTCTGAGGTTTATTGTTAGGCTCGTGAAGAAATATTTCCTTCTGTGACCAAAATCACTATAATAAGTAATCTCATGGTATCAACTTATGCACTATATCTAGGCATATTTTTTGAATTGATGTCAAGAGCAGTTCCTTCGTAGAGATTTTGAAGGGGGCAATGTATCTGTGTAGACCCCCAAGATGTCTCCCCCTTATTTTCCATTGGGTTGCAAGTTTAGAAATGTCCTCTATAGTCTCACACGAGCCCCTAATACCTAATTCATAAAGCCCCCTCATATCATCCTTTAGGCAGGATATTGACAACGTACCCACTCTTGCTTTGCGGCCCATGAATTAGGAAATTCTTGTGCTTTTTGGTTATGACTCGTGACGAGCAGTCATATTGTGTTCCCACAAATATTGCAGGCATGTTTGATGCAGAAATAATTTCATAGGGAAGAAAAATCATATATTTTATTAATTGAAAAATCAAAGAGGAAGGCTACACGCCATGTTTGAATGGTTCTTACTCGTTAAACCATAAATAAGATACAAAAACTCTGTATAGACGTCTATTTGAGACATGTCTTAGAGCCCAAGAAATCCTAATTTTAATTGAAATAGAAGTTCTAATTAAAACAAAATTCTGAATGATATTTTTTATCCTTGATAAAATAAAATATTTCGTAAGCACTCTAACCACTTTATTTGAACAACTTCTAAAATCTTAGATATATATATATATATATATATATCTAGGAAAAGTCTTCCCAACACCTATAGGCGAAAATGAATAGTGATTTCGCCTACCCTCATCACCGTCCAAAGTTCATTGTACGGTCATGATTGTCTGGTAGTGTTTCATTTTCATTTTTTTTTCAACAAATCGGAATGACCTGAAATTTGGAGCGTGTGTACATCTTAGTGAGACACACCTAATAAAAGTATAAAAAAAATAATTTGCGAAAAACATTTAACCAAAATACCCCCAAAACTTTTTGGGGGTATTTTGGTCAAGTTTTTTCATGTAAAATATTTTTTTGATATTTTTCGTAGATTTATCTATTTTTTATGAACACACGCTCCAAATTTAAGGTTATTCCGATTTGTTAAAAAAAAAAAATGAAAAATGAAATACTGCCGAACAATCGTGACCATGCGATGAACTTTGGACGGTGATAAGGGTAGGTGAAGTCACTGTTCATTTTCGCCTATAGGCGTTTTGTAGTATCTTCCATATATATATATATATATATATATATATAAATCAGTAAAAAACTTAAAATCTCCCCCAAAAAAAACTAGAAATTTCCAAAAGTACATCTCTAAAATTTAATAAGAAAAATTCAAAAATAACATGCATCTTGTCCTACATCAAATTCCCCTGGTTGGAGAAAACGCGTCCTCAAATTTTGTGTTAGTCCCACAACCTTGTTCAACCCGAACATTGTTGGGATTGTGTGGCCTTTCAAAATCTTAAAATTTTGTAACTCATACCTTCTATTGATTTTTTGGCTTCAATGGAGCTCAGGCCCCTAAAAGGGAAACATTAGGTAGTTCGTCTACCCTTGTGACTTACCAGGCCTAAGCATCTGGATCCCGAGAGAGATATCTCTGAGTCACAGAAACCTTTGAGGATGGGGTTGTGGGTTATAACCTAGATTATTGTCATGAGGTTTAAAAGTAGGCCCTCAGTCGAGGTTGGCATGTGCCTATGATTGGAGTTGGGACAAAGTGTTCCTGCATGGAAGAGGCAGCTTGTGAGGACGAGGGCCAAACCCTTGACAGAGCCTCATCCACAGCATGTACACATGACAACTGTGTTATATATTAAGCAGCCTTCCTTGGAGAGTGCCCAGCGAAGGATGTGCACATGTGCATAGAGAGGAAGCCCGCACCCTTATACGTGGTGCCTAGTATACTAATTATTGGGAGTGCACCTATAATCCACAAAATCCCAAACTTCCATTGTCTATTGGTCAGCTTTGATGGGCCAGTCATGAACCCTTGCTAGAGTGTGGGGCATAGGTTCTGTTGGGTTGATTTGAGAAAGCAGTGGAGGGTTTTAGGCTAAAGCCGAGTGGCGTGCCCTAGTTTAGTGATTCCAAACGCAGGGCACCTAAATTACCTTTGAAGATTTTTTAAGAGCCCAAAACAACTTTGAATTTTTTTGTTATGATCAGAAACAATTTTTTGGAATAATGGAATTTTTTTTGGAATTTTTCTGGAAGAGAAATTGACCATAAATTTACGAGAATGACACACAAGGTTCAAGTATGTGGGAAACATGGCACATCTGGGTCCAAATGGCGTGGAACCCACGTGAACATTCGAGGCCCATAGGTGATCTCCTTAGTGATGTCATGATAATATGGAGGCTTGGGCTTATTTGTCATACATGTATTTATTATGGGGCCAATGTGTTATTTTAATTTAGTCACTGTTTGAAGACATTTTTCAGCACCATGGATCCCCGATGCGGAATAAAAGAGAAGCTGGTCAATAAAGCTTGACAGACAGTGGAAATTTCGATAGTCTCAGCATGGCCCCATAATAGGTCAAAATCGTCATAAGAACTTCAAAAAGTCTCCTGCCAAGTTTCGTCGTATTCCGACATATCTAAGGCAATGCAGACTGAGAAACAATTCCGGTTGAATCAATCTCTAGCACCCTGAAACGGACCCTTATAACTGGAACCCTACTTTCCGAGCATCAAATGGCCATGGGACCACTGCCATTGGATCCAGCACTGTTGAAAACCTTCAGGAGTCAAATTTCAGCTTAAACAGACACTCCAGGAATAAGTTATGGGTAAAAGATTAATACAGGAGGAGTCGCACACTATTCTCGTGCGGCCACCCTGCAACTAAACTTCATTAAAGGGGCAATCACGAACAGTGACTTGCAATGCTCATTTCTCACTCGTCCGAGGTCGAATCGCGCTCAAACTTGTTGGAGCGTGTTCGTCTTGTGGAGACGAGCGTTTCGATATGTGGCATGCCCCCGTGACGGTGCCCGAGCAAGGAGAAAATCTAGAGAGAAGTTGCCGATCCGTGAAAAAGTTGTAGGAAAATCAGCAGCGACACGCCTCGCTTGAGCGGCCAAACCGCGGTGCTCGTGAACCTTATCGATGTGAAACCACCTGCATCGCTTGTGTAAGGTCCATAGCTATCATTAGCCCGAACCCCGCGCATGATAAACTGTCGGATTCCGCACACGAAGCCGATGAAATGATTGCAAATTCTGGCGTCGGAATTTCAGATTCCGGCTAAAACTCCAAAGTTGCAAAATCTTCGTCCAGGCACGAAATCGAGCTGCGTTTGTTGCCACGCGACCCTGATGGCATGCTCAGTGTAATACAATGAAAAAATCACGAAGAAACGTTAAGAAACGAGCACACTATCGATCTGAAGCTTGTAAGATTCGTCCAAATTTCAAGTCACATGAACACGATCCATGGCTCGAAGTTGGCATCAAATCGATCGCCATGCTGAGCCCTACAAAGAAACAATCATCTTTCGGACAAACGCGCACGAGAGAAACCCGAGATCATTCATGAAAGATCACGCACGTTCTAGGGCAGCAGCAAGGACTGTTCTTGAATTTTCCTAATTGTTAGGAAGGGGCAAATCAGTCATTTTGTACCCCATTTTCTTATTTTATTTAATTCAATTAAATCTTGATTTTCAACGATTAGGTTTAATTTTGATCAATCCACCCATGTTTAGGCAAAACTCTATATATATCACGTACTATCATTGTACATGGACCGAACTTTGCTTAATAAAATTTCCATCTCTTCTTATCGTTGGGTCAAGGTTCGAGAGAGACAGGAAGGAGGGGGAAACTTTTAGGTCGGTACCCCTGGGCCTAAGGTAAATCTCTTATCTTCTTTCCTCTCTTCTTCTTTCTCTTCTTCTCTTTCTTCTCTTTCGTCTGAGTTTTTCTCAGAGGCCATGCACGGCAGTGACAGTGCCCATGCATGCCTCTTCCTTTCTTTCCTTTCCTGTGGTTTCGCAGGTCGTGCATAGCGATGGCAGCGCCATGCGCGAGTTTCTTTCGCCCTCTCTTCATTCATCTCTATCTCTCAACGAAGTTTGAAGACGATGCTGCTCATCGCTGTTCGCAGGCGTATCGTCGGCGTCCCGTGTAAGCGCAGAAGGCGATGCCTATCGCCGTCCGCAGGTTTCTTTTGTGCACTCGGTGCCTTTCACCGTTCGTGAGCTTCTTTCGTGTGTTCGGTGCCTATCGCTGTCCGCAGGCTTCTCTTGCATCCCGCGCCTATAGCAGATGGTGATGCCTATCGCCACCCGCAAAGGGTCGCGGCGATGCCTATCATCATCCGCAGGCTTCTTTTGTGCGCACGGAGCCTATCGCCGTCCACGAGCTTCTTTCGTGCGTTCAATGCCTTTCGCCGTCTGTAGGCTTCTCTTGCGTCTCGCGCCTATCTTAGATGGCAATGCTTATCGCCGCCCGCAAAGGGTCGCGGCGATGCCTATTGCCGTCCACAGGCTTCTTTCGTGCGCTCGGTGCCTATCGCCGTCCACAGGCTTCTCTCGTGTCCCACGCTTATCGCCGTGCGCTTCGCAAAACGCTATAGCCCCCCCCTTTCGTCGTGAGCAGCAGCGTCCAGCGCTGTCCAAGGGCCGCGACACTGTTACTCCACGGCCGTGGGTGGTGATCGTAACGCCGTCGGGACCCTCCCTCTTCGCCGTCTCGTGCCTTCTCTTCGTTCTCTTTTCTTCATTCTTGCTTGACTAAAGGCCAGACTCAGTCTAGCACTGTCATAGCGGTCTGGCTGTCGAGCAGTATTGCCGTCGTGCTGGTCTTGATTACCATGCCCATCTTGCTACCACACCAGATTAGGATAGTCATATCGACCTTGGTTTCAAGTAGTATCGCCATCACGCCGGTTCGAGTTATCGTGCCCGTCTTGCTACCACTCCGAATCGGTCACTGTACTGGTCTAGCTATCATGCTGGTCTCGTCCCCTTATTAAGTCCTCTTCTCTTTCTTTATTTATTTGAACCTTCTTCTTCATCACCATAACTTCTCATCTTCTCTATGAATGTGTATTGCCCTAAGATAAGGGTGGGTCATTCGGCCCACATGTTTTGCAAGTTAACCATGATAGTGTTGTGCAGAAAACAAGGAGATTGCAGGTCACGGGAAGCCATTCCGAAACAGTTGAAGCAATTGAGGGGCTTTCCGTCGTGAACTAAGAGGGCGCCCGCGCGATTCAGCCCAAGTCAGTCACGGACCCAAGTGAGGTTGGTCCCCACCTCACAAATAAAATTCCTCTCTCACTAATTGGGCACCTGCCCTTGTTCTGTGAACAAGGTTCCTAAGAGAGCGTTCTCAGGTCCTGGACCTTCTGAACCCGAGACACGTGTCACTCGATCACCTAGATCCAGGGAGGCAAGATCAAGGCATCCAACCAGTCACGTGTGATGGGAATTGAGGGGTACACTTGATCATTTGTTCTTAAGGTCAAAGGGCATTTTGGACATTGTAGGGGGGCTGGACATATGTCGCCTAAAGACCCATCCTATGCGTAAAGTTATCTTACATACATGTTTTATTTGATTGGTCACATGTGTGAGTTGGTTAAAGGTGGAAGGTATGTTTGGAATATCTCTTCTGTCTCCTCTCATGTGAAAGGAGAGAGAGAAGGCCTCCTTGTGGGACACACCCTGCCTTTCTCTCTCTCTACCTCTTTCAATTTAAACATAATGTGGAAAATCAAAATATCAAGATATAAGGCTTATATGATAATTAATCTAGTGTTATGTATTGTTTGAAATGGAAGGAAATTAGGGTTTGAAAACTTGGGGTTAAGGTATTTACTCGCAACCCGTGATTGGTGATAAAGTGATAAATCATCAAGGGATGGATGGCTTGGATGAAGCCTTTGTTACCCCATTTCTAAGATCAATGACTTAGAAGCAGCTTCGATGCCCTTGTGAAACCCTAGCTCTCATTTTTCATCAATCCCATTGTAATGTTATGCTGCCCAAATTTCTCTTGAAAAATCTGTAGAAACATCCACACCCCTGTTCCTTTTTATTTACTCATGTGTTATGATAGCCCATAGCCATTGTTAGCCATTTGTTGATAACCCATAGCCATTGTTAGCCATTGAGTATTGTAGTCCTCGATCTGTAAGCCCATCAGCCACCCTCCATTTTCCTCCTAGGCTCCGTTGTGCTCCACCATGGCTGCAACCAGTAGCTACTAAGCTAAATTTCGGTCACGTTGTTTGGTCTTTGGAGCCCCATTTCAAACCACATTATAGCATAACTTAGTGGTCTAGTCTTATATTAGACTCCATTCCCATCCCTTTTATGAGAGCGTGATTGCTTCTTGGCTTACCAAAGTTTGAAGCACAATGGGTTTTGATGATGGCATTATCGAAGGGCGGATTCCAGCATGGGGTATAATTGGCCTTTGAGGTAATCTTGGGAACTTGCTCCAGTGTTTCTAAGGTTTCCCATGGCCAAATTTGCTCTATGACCTAAAGAATATGGACTTAATGTATATGTGAAATTGAGATTGCATTCTAAGTGTTTGTGGGTTATTGGCCCAATCAAACGAAATGATTCGGATCTCTCAAACACTATGATTTGGATCCTTGAGCCTGTGGGTTATTGGCCCAATCAAATGCAATGATATGCATTGAGATTGGGGCTTTGAAATCAGTTGATTTATTTATAAATACTGTAGAGAAACTCCCAAGGAAAGGGTCATTATAAACTAGCTGAAATTGCATCAGTTCACCCATATAACCCTATTGAAATGCCTTGGTTCAGTCCCAGTATAGACCACGAGTGCATCTTCAAAATGGAGCATTGGATTCGATAATCAAACCAACAACTTCACCTAGAAATTTTCCTTGGAGTTCATCTTTTTCTTCGTCAAAGATTGGTTCTACCTTGAAGTCTTGTTCATTGTCAATGGCAGATCTTCTACAAGATCTTGTTCTTTATCTAGGCATGTGTCGCGGATTGGTGGAGAATCCAAATTTACGGCTGTGTCAAAATCAGGAATGTTTCCCTTCAAATCGGAAACCCAAGAGTGGTGTCCCCTACGTTTAGGTCTTCTATCACTTTCCACTTCATTCAACTCTTCATGTGGAGCACGATGTTGAAAAAGGTTGTACTCCACATCTTTTCTCACTGCTGTTTTTCCTATGAGTGATGCTCCGCGGGTTGTTTTTCCCATGAGTGATGCTCTGAGATCTTCAATTTCTTCATCACTGGCATTAAGAGGTAGATCTACAGGTTTTCCTCTTCCATGTCCCCTTCTTGCTTTCACTAAAATCACAAACCCTCAGCAAAAAATCAGCAAATGCTAGGCTAAAATCAGTAAACCTTGGGCTGAAATCGACAAATTTTGGGTTGGAATTGATAAACCCTCGTCTGGATTTAGCCAACCTTGGACTTGATCACAGATTCCTTCCCTTGATGACCATGAATCCTTGGCTATGCTACCAACTAATGTTGGAAGAATTTCACAGCGAAGAAAACAAGATAATCTATTTATTAGAAAATCAAAGAGGAGCCTACAAACCAGGCTTTAGTGGTTCTTGATGCAATTAGCTATTTTGTTTTATTACTTTTTAGGAGATAAAAATTAGGTTTTGGGGTTTAGTTTGGATTCCTAGTTTTCTTTTAGAGTACTTGAATTTTTTCTATTGTAGAGAATTTAAGGGTAGAATTGAAAGTTCAATTCTTAAAAAGATCGGGAGTTAGGTTTAATATGTGTTTGTAATGATTAGAAAATATCTATCACCGTGAAGACGATACTCTCAATCTCGTAGATTCGGTACCAAATTTCAGCCAAGGGATGAATCATGTTCATCACATACTACAAGGGCTGACTCCATACATAAGTAACAAATTTTGAGGAAAGAATCTTGGCTTGAAGAAGGTCCACATGATATCAGTATCAAGTTCGATCTTCCTGGTTTCATGAGGAGCTTGAAGGAGAGAAACTAAGATTGTCTTTTTTATCCTAGAGTTCCACTACATGCCGCTCATTAAGTTTGTGATTGATTAGTTCATTGAAAAAGACAAAGTACCTGGGCAAGTGGTTGGACTCCACCAATTATTCAAGTGGATTTTAAAGGATGCGATTTATACACCAAGCTTGAGGTCGAGGTTCTCCCAATATAAGGAGAATGATGCAATTAGGTTTTTTTTTTTGTGTTTTAGGAGATAAAATTACATTTTGGGGTTTATTTTGACTTTTTAATTTTCTTTTAGAGTATTTAAGTATATTTCTACTGTGAGAATTGAAGGGTGGAATTGAAAATTTATTTCTTAAAAAGATTAAGGGCTAGGATTCACTATTGATTAGGGTTTCTTAGGGAGCAATTTGGATTTTAGTATATTATGCTATAAATGTGTAACTATTTGATTAAAAAAGAGAGAAGAGAAGAATAATTGATTTGGGTCTTGTGAAAATATCTTTTGGGGTGAACTTCCTTGCATACCCTCTCTCCATTTATTTTATTTTTTATTTTTTAGTTTGTTGACTTCTCTTTTTCCCCTTTTCCTTGCATCAAAAAATAAACAATAAATAAAAATAAAAGATAAACAAAATAAAAAGGCATCAATGAATAAAACATAAAATGAAAAGGGAAGTAAATGAGCGAGAAAAATAGAAGATTAGATAAATAGAGGAGAGAATATCCTATCTCAAGGTCTGCAAAGAAGTCCACCCCAAAAGATCTTTCACATGACCCAAATAAATTCTTCTACCCTTCTCTCTTTTTTGTCCTATAGTTACACATTTGTAGGACAAAAATCCTAAATCCGAACTTCCTCCTTAAGATACCCTAATCAATATTAAGTCCTAGCCCTTCATTTTTTTAAGAATTAATTTTTAATTCTACTATTTAATTCTCTACAATAGAAAAAGACTCAAATACTTTAAAACGAAAACTAGAAACCCAAAATAAACCCGAAATCTTAAATTTTTATCTTTAAAAAATATAGTAACATATGAAAATAAAAAACTATTGGCATCATTCTCTTGGGTTTGGGAGATGCTTGATCTCAAACTTGTTGTGCATATCACATCCTCTAAAGGCCACTTAAATAATTGGTGATGGAGTCCCATTATTTGCCTGGGTACCGTTGTCTTTCTTCAATCATCTAATTAATCAAACACTTGATGTGCGGCATGTACTGGAATTCTGGGATACAAAATATAATTTTAATTTCTCTCTCAAGTTCCTTATGAAACTCGGGAAGATGGAATTCGGTTCCGATAACTTTTGGACCTTCTTCAAGTCATGATTCTTGCATTGAAATTTGTTTACTTCGTATGGGATCAGCCGTTAGAGTATATGGTGAATTTCGATTCATCCCTTGGTTGAGTTTTGGTACTAGATCTACGAGATTGACAATACCTTCTTCTTAGTGCTAGTTATTTTCTAATCGTTGCAGTCACAATTTATCTTGTCGATATTCACGAATTTTGTCGATCCTCCTTGAACGCCACAAAGCTGACCTCAAATATCTTTGATGACTTGATTTATACTCTCTTTCATTTCTTGCTTCACACGCATCATGATTGGGGCGATTATATCATTGATCGTAAGAGCAGTTTTTTGTGCTATTATAATTGATGTATCTTTAGTTGATGGGTCTTCTGAATTCATGGAGAAGAAAATAACAAACTGGAAAACAAAAAATAAAAATAGGGTAGGAACAGTGTTTCAAAAAGCGCTAGGCTGCGCCTAGGCTGTTGGGGGGACCAAGCCACCTAGTGCCTAGGTTATGAGCGCCCCAATAGAAAGAAAAATGTGTCATTGTCTAACATTATAAGTATAACTGCGTAACACATAAGAATGAGGGATTTAGGCACATCAAATGTATAATACACAAGTCCACATCGCAGACACTCCTCCATACTCTATAACCATTAGTCTATATCCAATTATTCATTGTCTCTCATCTTTTTTCTCTTTTACAAGATTCATAAATTTTTTTATCTCCTCTTTAACAACATCATGAGTTTTTTTACATGGGGCTACATCCCTTTTGATACCGACAAGATGTTTCTTGAATTAGTTTTTGCCCCCTGTTGTATCTTTTTCACAAAACTTGCATCTTATGCAATTTTTATCCAAAGGATTCGAGTTGTAACCATATTTCCAACCTGGATCACCACTTCGATTAGATCCTGAGGAAGATTTCTCAAAATAATATGAGCAATAAAAAAAAATAAATCACTAACTTTTATTGCTCGATCTCCAAACTTCCACCTCTAAGATGTTTCTAAGGACTCAAAATCTTCTAAAAAACCTCTAATAGATTTATAAAACATCCAAAAATAAATCTAGTATCGTAACTTAGAGAAACCACTAAAAACTATATTTCTTGGTTTTTCTTTCTCTAAAATCGGCTCTACTGAGTTTTGGGTTTCAAATGAACCTAAAACCCACAATTTTGCCCCTTTAGCATTAAAACAATTACAAAAAAATGCCCTAAATGAGGGGCATTTCCACCCTTGGGCGGTGCGCAGGCCTTTGGGCGGCCGCCCAGGGTTGGGCGCGCGCTTCGACGAGTTCTTGGGCGCCTAGGGATACCCGTCTAATTTGGCCGCTTAGGCCTGGGCGATGTGCCCAGTCCTTCTGGATCTCCTACATGCCGCCCAGGTGCTGGGCGGTTTGCTTTTAACTCACTTTCAGAGAATATAACCTTTCTTAAGGGTGCTAGGGAGTCCATCCCAAAAGGATCTTTTCACACGACCCAAAATAAATTCTTCTTCTCTTCTTTCTTTTTTGTCCAATAATAACTTTTTTATAGAACGAAAATTCTAAAACATGACTTGCTCCCTAAGAAACCCTAATAATATTAAATCATTGCCCTTCATCTTTTTAAAAATTAAACTTCCAATTCTATTCTTCAATTCTATACGATAAAAAAAGACTCAAATACTCTAAACGAAAACTAGAAACTCAAAAAAAATAAAAATCCCCGTAATTTTTATCTCCAAAAAAATAGTATATAAAAACTAAAAAAAACTAAGGGATTGTATTCAATGAGACAATTTACCTTTTGTATAGGGAGATCACAATTACTTACAACCATCCGATGTGAAATCTGATAGCTTGGGGGGTGTCACAAAGTTTGAGAAAATTGCTTTTGAACTTTGAGCTTGGTCAATGAAATAAATGCACCCACCCAATTTTACATTCAATGGTCAAGATTAATTGTGACCACCTTGTACCAAAGGTAAATGGTCTCATTATATACTTTCCCAAAAACTAATTGTGTCAGTTCTCTATTGGTTAAATTGGAAACAAGATATCAAAACTCAACTCTCTATTCAAAATTCTCTACATAGATCCCTATTTATAAACTAGAGATCTTACTCAAAGCCCACAAAATACTAATTCTAATAAAAATAGAAGTCCTAATTAAAACAAAAATGCAATGAAATTTTTAACCATAATAAGAGAATATTCCATAAGGACTCTAATTACGATAACTCCAATACTGAAAATTTAACAAACCCCTAGAATCGCAAAAAACAAAACCTAAAAATCCCGATAACTCCTAAAATCCTGAAAATTTAGCAAAACCCTAGAATCGCAAAAAACAAAATTTAAAAAATCCTAAAAACAAGTCCTTGGAAAATTCCAAAAATGCATCTCTTAAATTTGATAAGAAAATTAAAAAAATAAGAGGTATGTTGTCCAGCATCAATGTTTCAAGATGAAGGATGTCAATCACACATGGCATATTTTCTTGAACTTGAAGTAAGTAGTCCCTTATGAGTATTAGGTCATTCAAAAAGGTGTTTGATCTTATCCTTTGCTCATCATTATAGATAAAAAGATTATCAATGTCCCTTAGGAAGAAAATGTCAAGTACTCAAAGGACGATGTTCTCCTAGAGGCTAAGTAAAACTACACCTATATAGGACCTTTATAAAGATTTATATTACTAAGGGAGAAAAGCTAGGAGTGTTATTTTTCAATTCTTCTTGGTACTCATTTTTGCCCCTTCACTTTTCCTAGAAGCTCTCTCCTCATGGGGTTTCCTATGTAAAAGAAAACCTACCATAATATGAATTGGATGGCTCCATTGGACATTAGTATAGGAATTTCTTCTTGAAAATGGAATTCTCATTTGAACAACTTGTTTCCTATCTCAATTAAATAGGCATATCACATAAAAATCTGAAGCTAGTCAGATATACGAAATAAAATTAAATATAACAAACTAAATAATAATTAAACAAAAAAGTAATCAGATTAAAAGGTAAAACTGAATAGTTTTAAAAGTACATTACAAAGTGAAAATAACATATTTTTTTTCAAAAAAGTTACTTTTTCGTTTAGTTTCTCATCTTGAGCATCATGCAATACACATACCATTTGTTTATTTGGAACCCTTGTCTAGCTTGCCGTGACTTGCTAGATATTTAGTATGTGGTACATGTCATCAGTCTGTTCCCAAATTTTTATCTTCACTTGGTTCTGGATGTCTTCCATACTCTACTTTTCATTTTTGTCCACTTTAGGCATCACTGCATATGCTGACACTGATAAGGATCTGTACTCAGAGACACTATGCGGTAGGGAAAGATGATTTATTGGCAAGGGTTGTTGAAACTGACTGACTCTGATTTTTAAAACATGGTACAAGTAATCAGTGAGTCTGTTCTCAACATCTGTCGTCTTAACTTGGTTATGTGGTCTGTTATACTACACCTTATACTTCTGATTGTTGTCCTTTTTGGTCATCATTGCATGTGCCAACACTGATAATGATCTATATTTAGAGTTGCTATGTAGGAAGGAAAGAAGATTGATTGGCAAGAACTGAGGATGCTGATTGACTTCTTTTGTACTTTATTAGGTTAATAATTATTATGGAAATTGACAAATTGTGTAACCGAACATCCAAACTTGGGATTAGTTTATGCCTTGAGATTGAAATAGTTATACTTATTGGGACTATGCTTTCTTTTCACGAAAGGAAATACTGTTTATTATTTAATAGTGACAAATATGGGTGATAAGGCTCAGTGAGTTTCTATCCAGCCTATGGTATGATGCCCGCTTGCTTCTAAGCTTGGTCGGGAGCGGATCTGATTAGATTTGTGGCTGAAATTCATGCAAACAATCAAAGTCATTGTCTTCTTTCTTATGAAATAGAATTGCTTACATCTATAGCCTTGGACTAATTTTTCTTGTTGTTAACTGTCAGGGGAGTTTACTTTTTCTATTTGGTTGTTGTAGTTTAACATCTTCATATCCGTGGTTTCTTTTCATTTGTATAAAGTTTTGTGCCACCCAAATAACACTCATGTATTTTGTCTCACAGCTGTCTGCAGAGATTAAAGAACTACGAAATGAGGTGAATAACAGAATGTTGGATATAAAAAGGCTGCAGTCGGAGCTAAATAGGAGGGAAATGGAGAAACCATTAGAATCTGTTGACAACCTGAAAAGTATAATATGTTCATTAGAGAAGGAGAAGGATGATCTTAAGGTTGGCACTTATAACTACTAATTCATCGAGCCTGCTTTATCTTACTCTGTGGTATTGTGACTTACTAGGACTTCTTGGACTTCTTGCATCTGTCATTTCTCACACTTGTTTAAAGTTTCTTTATCCATTGCATCTGAATTTTCAATATCTTATGATGGATAATCGATTTGCCAAGAGAAACATTCTATATGCATCCTCAGATTTTTAAAAACGCCTAGGTGCAGTCTGGGTGGGGTCATTATGTGCCTTGCTTCTAGATGCCTGCCTAGGCGCCGCCCCGTGAAAACTTGTGGGCGGGCAGAAAAAATCTCTCTGTGGGGGTAAAAAATTTAATTTTTCCCCCCTAAAAAGGGGGAAAAAGGGTTTTAAGGGGTATTTTAAACCCCCAATAGAAATCCGTGGCCTTTAGGGTGAGAAAAACCCCCAAAAAACCACTCTTTTGTGACTTATCGAAAGATCCATATATTTTTTATTTTTTCGATTTCTTCCCCAAAACGAAGGCAATCGTTCATGGGTGGATTTGGAGCTTTTAGTAGATTTTGAGAACTTTTGGTAACCCAATAGATGAGGTTTGCACCGACATTGATTTGATTTTGATATTTTTAAAATATTATCATATTTGAAAGAGGGTTTTGATTTTATTTTGCTACAACATATTATGTTTTGAATCATGTGTTTTTTCTTTTACTTTTTTTTTTCTTTTACGATATATTTACATGTTTGTTGTTAAAAGATAGATTTTTTTTTGGTGATTAATTTATTTTTTTTTCTCACTTGGACGATGTTTGGGATGGGGGGGGGGGGAGAGGTTTGGTTTTGGTGAGGGCACCCTGTCTCTGCGTGCCCGCACCCAACTGCCTAGGCGGCCAGGCACCCAGACCGCCTAGGCGCCTGAATCTATCGTTTTGAACATTTTCACCAGCATCATTCATCCTACACTTTAGGGCTCGTCGTAATAATTTCATTACCAGAAAATGGAACATTGTTTCATGAGTCTGTTATGTTTCGTACTATATCTGAGGTTTGTACTTTTGCTGTAGTCAGAGATGGATAAACTTGTGAATGCTTTGCAACAGTGCCAACGAGATGCCAAGGATTCGAATCCATACATCTGCAATCCAAATGAGGTAAATGCCTTTATCTTGTTACTGACCGATAGTTCTTTATTCTTATTGATTGATAGAACCTTTGGAGGTTTAGTTCTGTTGATCTGCTGCTGTATGTTTTTTCACCAAGTCTTGCTTTCTTGCAGCTACTTCAATACTTTGATCTTGTACTTTTATTTGATAAATATTAATTTAGAAGAAAGGAATAAACTAGCTATGTGAGCAAAGTTGCACCTCTTCCTTAGTACTCCATTTATCAACCAGAACTTGTTGAACCTGTAGAGATCTACCCATTTGTAATCTTTACCGAAAAGAATTGTGATTTGTTCAGAGTAGGGTTACTGAGGGAACGTTTTTGCTGTCTAGGGATGTTTGATTGTTCTGATTTGAATTGCAATTTCTTATTATGTGCTTTGATAATAATGGTGGTGATGTGATGGTGGAGGGCTGGCAGCAGTGTGATGGTGGTGGTTTTGGAGTTGTCGGAGTAAATGGTGGTCGCAGGTGCAATGGTGATGGTGGTAGAGAAGGTATACAATGGTAGTTGTGGTTGGGGTGACAGTGTAATTGTTGTGGTGGCAGCAGTGGTGACGGTGACAGCACAATTATTTTGGGGGCCTTTTTTTTGGGTGGGAGAGAGAGAGGTTGATAGACCTCTCCAAGTGGTTTTGTCATGATCTGCAATTGTGGTCCAAATTGCAATTCATTTTTTATTGCATTATGAAAATCAAACACACCAATGGGGTCAAACTGTAATCAGCCAAAATGTACTTTTGGTCCAAATTACAATTTGGCTGGAAAATACAGTGAGCCGAAATTGTATAATATGTTTGTGTGTGTGGTTGTTCACTGGAACTTTATATTTCAAATGATGCAAACTCCCTTGAGCATTCAAAAGCATGTTTAAAGAACACAAATACTTATTTAATGTTAAACATGCATATAATGATATAGGTGTTACCCTTGATCGAATCAAGTCGTTGTTTGAACGCATATGGAGCCTTGGTATATATATTGGATATGAATCTTGGCAGAAAAAAATGAACTCCAATTTGTTTTCTGGATACTTAACTCAATTTATGATATTAATATCTCGTATCATTCAATTTTAAATGTATGGTGCAGGAGTACCAATGCAAGAACATAAGAATTTATGCTGTATGACGCAGTAGTCTTCCTAATGCCCTTGTACTGAGATGGCATGAAGATATGAGAAATCTGAGCATTAAGTGTGTGACGAAATCCGTTTTTCTTAGATTGGGAGTTTTTGATTCTCATTTTCCTTTGTTTTCCTATTCTCTTGAGAAAGTAATGGTTATGAAAAACTTAACACTCCTATACGTGTAAATTTGTTTTCTCGACATCTGTAGATTGTTGAACGGATCTTGCGTCATAATTGGGATTGCACCCCATAGGAACAATTGTTCATTTATTTTATTTCTTTCTTTTTGTTCATCACCATTATTTACAATCTCTACATACCTTCAAATACAAATTTCTGCTGTGTAGGTACAGCCATCTGACAAAATGCTTGGCCCAGATGGATTGACGATATCACAACGTGAATGGGATCAAACTCTGAAAGCTGCATGCGGAGAAAGGGACAAAGCATTGCAAGAGTTAGCCCGCCTCAAGCAACACTTGATAGACAAGGTACCGTTCTGTATGGTTTACTTTGGTTGTATATCAATATATTTCGGTGTTGGCATGCAGTTTTGTAGAGCATACTTCTCATGACAGCTTCTAAAATTCTGGCTGTAATAAGTGAAGGATGCATTACTGTAGAGGATTTTAACGAAGTATAAAGTCTCTGTGGTTGGCTGTAATAGGTCTGACCTAACACTTCTTCTTTGTCATGTTGGTATTTAAGATTCTCCTCATTAACTGCTGATCAATTTCAATACAACCAAAAATGGCACAATGCACTTGTTCATGTATTATGTACTGGAAAATCCATAACTAGTAGAATGAGTAATTTAAAGGTCTTTGTAAATTTTGTTTGTTTGGTTTTATCTTTTGGTAGATTGATCTAGTGTTTTTTTTTTTAATGGCAAGATATAACTGGTAGAGCATAAGCACAAATAAGTTAATAACAACAATGTGACATTAGCAAAACTGAAAGGCAACCTTATCCAAGAGATGACAAGAAGGGCATCCCATGCCCTAACGTAGACTAATAAAATATACCACATGACCAGTGTTATTAGAATTGGACGAAACCGGCAGGTACAACCAGTCAGACCACTGACTGAAGACCCAACCAGCTCGGTCTGCTGGAAAATCAATCTTGAAACATGTAATGTTATAATTTTTATTATGTTTAGGGATTTGACCGGTGTTCATTGGTCCCATTGGTTTGATGACTGGTTGAACCACTAATTCAACTGGGCTGGGCACTTTTTTGGTTGGACATGCAGTCTGGTTTTTACTATATTGCTCATGACACCTTTTTTGGCTAAGACATCAGATGAACTGGGTGAAAAGGTGTTCAGCTGATTCTCACTCTTGCTCAGATGCCTCCCTAATCACCTGAGTGATCTGCTCCAGGATGAATGACTCTTTCCTGGGCAATCTGATTGCCTTAAAGGTAGATCCCCTCCTCCATCAAGCACATTGAGATTTAATATATTCATTATTTTAAATTATCAAATATATTCTTATTTTCCTTTCTGTTTCTTTTGTTTCGAAAACTCTTGTTGGTTGTAGCAAAAAAAAAAGGAGAGAGGCCTCTTTCATTTGTAAGCCACATCCATCACATGGCTGAGTGATCCTACAGTCTTGCTCACCCATTCAGAATAAATCACGTGATTATCAACTAGACTGACACCCTAGCGTTCCAATGACCGTTGTAGGCCGAGTGATCCATTCCTTAGTATGTCCGGGACTGGATGCTGCTAACTGTATGGAAGCATTTCTTTGCTGTAAAGTGGAATGAATACTTTTTCTCCCATTGTAATTGTTCTCTACATCAATGACTTTTTAGATTGCCTGTAATGCTCTTGAAAGGTACATAGATATCCCCTTTTTTTGTTTTATTCATAATGATAATTTGATGTTTGAATAACGTCCTAAGGTCACTATGGTGTCCCAAGTGCTCATCTTGTTCTAAAATTGTGGTGATCATTGATGAGGATTTATAGCTAAATATTATTGGAGATATTGTGGATATGCATTATCCATTTTTTTTGTCTTTAATTGCCTCAAGTCCTACATTGCGTATGAACCTAAAATTGGTTCATGGTAGATCGTGAATTCCATGGTATTGGTCATGATCCTAGGCTCTCTATTGTGGCTCTTGTGAGGCTTATATTATTGATTTGTTGAGGGTGCTTGAAGGAGCTATTCTGATTGGGTGAGAGTTGTATGGTAGTAATCCTTTTAGACTTCTAGACCAATCATAAGTTTTTATGTGCCTTACTATTTTGATCACACATTTGACATGAATCTTGTCAAGACCATGATATTTGTTCCCTCTTAGACCTTTGCATGCAAATTTGATTATGCTGCAAGAATGAATATAAACCGAATAGACTATGTCCATTCATGCGTGTATCTAAACATGGTGAATTTGCTGGACAAGATAACCATATCAATTGGTCTTCTTCTCTTTGCAAAGTTGGTATATCATGCATCATGTTTCTATTTCATAGATCTATATGTTGACTTTTTCACTCGGTGATGTACAGGAGCTTGAAGAATCAGAGAAGATGGATGAGGACAGCAGACTCATTGAAGAGCTTCAAGCAACTTCTGAATGTCAAGCAAACCGTATTTTACAGTTGGAAACAGCTCTAAAGCAGGCACTTTCAAATGTGGAAGAATTTAAGAAGAATAACAGCTCTGAATTGCAGAGGTCAAATGAACTGATCAGTGATTTAAATCGGAAGCTTGGAAATTGTATGCAGTCACTAGAATCCAAAAAGGCTGAGCTTCTGAATCTCCAAACTGCTCTCGGCCAGTACTATGCTGAAAGTGAAGCCAAGGTAAGTTTGACCACTTCTTGCATTTTTTTGTCAAAGGGCTGCATGCAAACTTACCCCATTGATATGTTGCTGGTTGATTTGGTGCATTTCAGGAACGATTGGTTGGCGAATTGGCTATTGCAAGAGAAGAATCTTCTCGTCTTTCCGAATTCTTAAAGGTAAATAATTTCTGATTCTTAACTCTTCTGTGTCTGGCATATACCGATAATGTATATTGATCTTTCTTTTGATTCATTAATGATTACTTGTCAAACTTATGAACATGTGTGCAATGTTAGCTCAAATGATATTGAAATAATATTCAGTGTTTATCCTTTTAGAAAATGAGTTTTGAAGGGAGGGGAAGAGAGGAGAGAGATGGCTACAAGTCGTTCCAGATGCCCCATTTATTTCGCTTTATATATTATGAGTCTAGCTGTATGATTTATGTTAGGGTGCGGTTTGTATAGAGCCGAGGCTCTAAACAATCAAAGTAAAGTGCATCTTCAAATAGTGTCGAGAAATGTGGTTTCAGTACTGGACATCTTTATGATAGCCTTAAAATATATATTTAATTATAAAATTTAAAGCTTCAAAAATAGTGTAGATCGAGCAGATCTATGAAAATCTTGAAAATTGATGGTCAAAAAATGCGTTACAAGATGCACTATTTCTAAAACTTGAAATCCATTTTTTTTTCTCATGTCCATGCATCTTGATGTTGAGATGATCAATTTGAGGATATTTGGCATCAAAACAATGTCTTCTAGTGAAATTTTTGAGGTGGGCTCTAATTTGATTGTTTAAAGCCTCACCTCCTTTACAAATATTATATATATATATATATATATATATATATATATATATATATATATATATATATATATATATATATATATATATAGATATAGATATTGAAACTGTACCAATATAATATATTACATCACTCCTATGCAATTATAAAATTGCCGCATTGCCTCCACGCTGCTCCTTTACATCAAAATTATGATTCTTCCCTTAAACACTGCTCCGACACAACACTTCATAAGAAGCCCGCTCAAGCTGTACACTGGTTGGAATAATAGATAGCTCAGCCTTTAGAAACCAATGCCTGATGGAGCTCTCACATAACTGCAGTTACCGGAGGTGAAACGTCCCACTTTAGACATTAGGGCAGCAATCCAAGTTCTGATTTTTGCAGGTGCAAATTTTTTTCTTACTTCTTTTTTTGTTGGGAGGGGGGGGGGAGGATTTTGCGTTTTTATCTCCCTTACCCATCAAAAGAGAAAATCAAAAGGCTACCATGTGGTTTTTGAGTATTCCTAAAACTTTATCAGCTATGCCATCTTATGCACTTCTTACTTTTCTTAGGATACCAATCATAGGCTTGAGATGGCAAAACAAGAGAAAGATGATGTTTTGGTGAAGTTATCACAAGCTGAAAGGCTATTTTCTGAAAGCCAAAACACAGTGCATAGGCTGGAGGAAGACAATTCAAAATTGCGACGTGCCCTTGAGCAGAGCATGACAAGACTTAACCGGATGTCACTGGATTCTGATTATTTTGTTGATAGGTAAGAATAAACTATAAAATATTTCGAGAATTATATATATTCAATATCTACCATTATAGCATATGGCATATGTAAAAGAATTTAAGACATTGAGATTTCCTTCTGTCATACCAAGCATCTCATTGTTGATTTTGGAAGGTCATTGCTGACTTGTATGAATCTATTATCTTTCCTCA
The DNA here is from genome assembly GCF_054954075.1 of Amborella trichopoda. Classification (NCBI taxonomy): domain Eukaryota; kingdom Viridiplantae; phylum Streptophyta; class Magnoliopsida; order Amborellales; family Amborellaceae; genus Amborella; species Amborella trichopoda. The sequence goes on along the minus strand of NC_142336.1, from coordinate 20,048,200 downwards.
TGCTACCACACGGATTTTCATGATTATATTCCTAGAATTTTTTCATAGTTCTAAAGTGATGAATGCTATGTTGCATGGACATCTATACTTGTGTTAGTGTTAGACATGGGTATGGGGCTGTCTGTATCCCCATTCGAAGAAGAATAAGATTTTATGACCTTCTATGCAGTAAAAAGATAATAAAATTTAATATTATTTGCTAACAATCTATTTCGTGGTGAGTAGCCAAAAAACTCAATTATGTGCTGGTTGAATTTATACAAGTTTTCAAAGCTCATATGTGTACTCAAAACAAAAAAGAAGATTGAAATCTACATCGATGATGTAGTCAATGGTTAGTGAACAAGAAGAACAATCTGAAAGAATCTGTCTCGTTATGCTTGCTGATAGTTTTCTAAGATTTGTATGGTACCCAAACATAAGAATCCATTTAATTAGGGTGAATGTAACAAGTATTGGCAAATGAAATTTGAGGACAACTTAATAATCTATATAAGTGAATCATATGTCACCTGCAATGGTCCGGTCTTTGCCCCCTGAAGCTGAATTTAGTTGAAATATTAATGTTTCTGGCAGGCGCATTGTCATCAAATTGCTTGTGACCTATTTCCAGAGAAATCACAGCAAAGAGGTAACTACTTCTTAGTGTGGGATGTTCCTTGTCTAAGTTCTGTTGGGTATTAGTTGTGCATTCTGCCATGGCCATGAACATATCCTTTGATTATTGAAATCAACAGGTTCTGGATCTTATGGTTCGGTTGCTGGGCTTCTCAGAGGAAGACAAACAGAGAATAGGTTTTGCCCAGCATGCTGCTGGGAAAGGTGTTGTGCGGGGGGTGTTGGGTCTTCCTGGGCGCCTGGTTGGTGGCATCATGGGAGGGAGTTCTTCTGGCACTTCTTCACATCTACCATCTGAAAGCCAGGTGAGTTCCGTACATTGAGTTTTCTATTAGTAGCTTAAAATGAACATGTGTGAGGGTTGCTACTTTGCGTGCTTCTTGCTTTCATTTATGCTATTCATGTCTGGGAATATGTAAGAATATATCACATGCATGCCATGGAGAAGAATGATCTCTGCCAAGGTCACATGGTGACATATTGTATCTTTTAGATATTATGGAATGAACTTTTTTAAGCAGAGATTCTGGTTTGGTGGCCAGTATATGACTAGTTGAGCAGCCATATCTGGCCTTGGACGTGGAGAAAGATTGAGGACTGATGCCAGCCACGAGTCCATGTGCTAAGCACATTTCAAAATGTTTAATAATGCTCATCATATTTACTTTCTCTGTTGAGTTATTCTTTATGTTTGAAGTTCAATATAGTTATTCATTTTCTTGTTTATATTTGCCAAACCATTTGTCTAAAGAGGAAATATGAGCAGCAAAAGATGATGAGGATTACTAAGAAATGGGAAAAAGCACTAGAGAAGTATCCCATAGATTAAAATCTTCATGGTTAGTTGGTTGCTCTTATATTAGCTGAAAGCTCTACCCATGCATTGTCCTTATTGTACAATATGTATTACAATTATACTTATTAATTTGTATTACAGTAACCCATTGTTAAATGGTACTTCTGACAAGGTTAACTTGAAATCATAGAACTTGGGTTGTTCCTGAGCCTAGTCATCATCATTGTCGTTATCATCATCAGAGCGTTTTCCCAACCAAGGTCAACTAAAGTTTTGGAGAAGTTTTACGTTGGCTGCCTACCAAGCACAACTCATCTCCTTTACCCATGCTTGTTCCTGAGCCTTGTTATAAGGAGTTGAATTGGCTGAGTCATAGAAAGACTGGGGCACTCGGCCGAGTCTCTTTAAGATCCAAGGTTGGCTGCATTTCATACTACTTGCTGAGACTTGCCACTTTGCCAAGCTGATTTGACTAGAGTGTGTCCTGAGTCTACTTGACAAGTTTTAAAACATCTCTATCTTATAAATCTGATTGCTGATCCAGTCACCAAGGGGGTGCATAATCAAATCATTGACTCAGCCACGGGAGTCCATAAGACAATGATAGTAAAATCTCTCTGTGAAGATGTGTTTTCACTTAAACTTGTGGAGTTCAGGCTACATTAAATTAGCTGAACAATATGGCAAAAAGTGAAGTACTGTCATTCTCTCCTACTTCATTTTGGATGGCACCACCAAACATAACTTTCCCAAATTGCTAAAAATGGCAATATATAAAAATGACATCTGAAATCTTTTACCAATTGAGGAGACTGTATTCAAAAGTATAGTTGAGTGGCTCAAGGATAGGACTGGAGGTTTTCCTTGCCACAACATTGGAAAGGAAGGTCCATAACCATTTCTCAATTGTTGACATCGAAGAGGTTCCTTAGGAAACAACTTGCAGAACCCATAGTCAGGGATACAAACAACTTTTTGATTTTCATATACTTTCAGCTCCTAAACAGGGAACTGAATATCCCTCACACACTCTCTTTCCTTGTTACAAAAGAACAGAATGGCTGTTGTTTTAGGAGAACCTAGAAATTGGAAGGGAATCTGTTGCCCTTTCAGCATCAAAGGGTGATGCACCAAGCCTGGATGTGGCTTGGTCTTTCTATTATAGCTGATGGAATATTGTCAAATATGACAGTGCAATCCTGAACATTTTGTGGGGTTAAGTGGCTCGCATCAATTAAAGAATCCTTCACTACCCTAATGGCCATAGTTTAAAATAAGAAGGTCTAGTGGCACCCAAGCAGCTGGTGAGCTTGGGTGCCTAGGCAGTTGGAAACTAGAAATAACTAAAAAGCATCCTTTTTAGGTGTTTGAAATGAGGTGTTACCATTATTTATAGTTGTACTTATTATACCTATACACCAAACTATTGCTGGAGCAATGTTCATTATGCTTTTCTTATGCATCTTAAATGTGATTGTGTGAATGAGTGACTTTGTGACATGCATTGTGTATAACCCGGATTTCTTGATGTCTGGAACTGCAGTTTGGTCTCTACACTCACAAAAACGCATTAGCTCTAAGCACCCATGAAGTTTTGAAATGGAGTCGCTTATCTGAAAAAGTTTTTTCCTGATTTTGAGAAACAGTTGATTCCAATCTTATATCTGATGTTGGGCTAGAAGTGAACTGTTTATGGGCCCAGATTTGGCTGCTCACTTTGTCAGTAACCCACCCTGCACCATGGGCGTCCGATATAGCGCCACTCAAGGTTTGGTTGGAGAATAGAAAAGATGGATTACTAAAATAATCAGTGTCTGAATCTGCCTGCTTGCACACCTAAAATCAAATTTGAAAATGCGGAACTCATTGAAGTTGTTACTATCTCATGACTCGCATTCAAATTGGGACCCACATTTAAATTATAATATCACTTATTTTATTCAATTTATGAGTTAGATGAGTCAATTGCTCTAGTAAATATCATTGGTCCATACGTTGGAATATTCTATTTATTAACAAACAGAAATGATAAATACAAATGTTCTGAAATTTCATGATAATAAAAACTTATCGAACTCCTAAAAGTTTAAAGATGTGGAAAAATGATTTTTGCATTAAGAAAAATTAATGCTTAACATATAAATTTACTTTTCCTTGAATTTACTGGTTTGAGCACATTTATGATTTTAGTGTAGGTTTAACATACAAGTATATACGTTTTGCTGTTTCTTTTTCCTCTTTCCTTTTTGCTTGCAAAATTCCCTCAATCTCCATGTGAAACCTCTAGAGTTCAAGGGGGTCTAAGTCTCCAATCTTCATTGACATATATATTTGTTTGCCGCAAACAATTGATGAGTTGCAACTTTTTTCTGTTTTTGGCATCCTAGTGGTTTTGAGAGCCAGTTTTAGGATGGGTAGGAAAGGGCGCACTGGAAGTTTTTCAGCTCCAATTAGGAGTTTATGAAGGGCCTGGGAGTTGCAGAAAACTACTCATGGTTTTCTATCTATTGCTAGAGAAAAGAAACACTTTATGGTGTTGTCCAATTATGTATAGTTTAGTGATTCTGTTGGGACGTGGTTTCCTGATTTCTCATAGGACCTAGTTAATTCGATCTCTCTTGGTGGGACCACATATTAATGAGTCTGGTGAAGAGGGCAGATTACTTGCCTCTGTCATGATGGGTTGTCATTGTTTTATTTGTTGGCTTATGATGCCATGGACTGACCTTAAAATGCTGGAGTATATAGGATCTTCTTGAAGCTCCAAATGGAGCTGTGATATAAATTCTATCTTTCCTTGTTTGCTATTAACCTTTGCATCGGTATGTAAAGTTCTAGTGGCCCATTTGGCCATGTATCACTTTTTTTCAGTTCACTAGATTTGACAATCTTCATGGTGCACTGTTGAACAGTCTTTTGCAGATCTCTGGGTCGACTTCCTACTCAAAGAAACTGAAGAAAGAGATAGGAGAGAAAATGCAGTAGCTAGTGCCAGGTTGGGAGCATCACCATCTAAGCAATCTCCACAACAGCCTGGAACAAGTAGCAGCAGCACTGCTGATTCAGGCACAAGGGTATATGCTGCTGCTTCTGGTGCATCATCTCATATTCATATTCCCAGAGAGCCTCAAGGCTCACCGGAGAGTGAGTTCTCAACCGTTCCTTTGACTTCATCAACTCCACAAGGCACATGGTCATCAAGATTTGTCCCGAGATACTGAATCTGAATCATTATGTTCTGTGATGAGTCTTAGAGGTTTGCAGTGTGTTTGTATCAGTTTATATCCTTGCAATTCTTTCCCCATAGAAGAAAAATAAATTTTTTTTCCAATAGAATTAAAAGATTGCGTCGGTTCTGTTACCTTGTGAGTCATGCCAATTTGCAGTCATGTTTCAAGGCTGAGGCAGCAGTCTAGGTTAGTCATTCGATTGACCTGATCACTATAAGAAGTGCTCTCTCTGTCTATCTATTTATCTATCTCTCTCTTTTGTGTATGCTCCTGCACACATTCTGACAAATGGAGATTATTGATATGGTTGATGGACTCATAGGAGGCGCCGGTTACTTATGATCATTAGGCGAGGACACCACAATGTCGCTGGCTCGTAGATCGTTTTTGAAAATGGATGCCCAACACACTGTCTCCCTGGTCAACCAAAAGAATCTGCCCTTGTATGGACTCAGTATTTTTTATTTATTTTTATTTTTTAAATGTCAAATTGAGACCTGTTGAGAATTAAACAGTAAACACCATATTGTGGCGCCTGCCACCTTGACCACCTCTGCAGAGCCTGTTTTTGGGTGACCATTGTTCATTGAGGAGGGCCACTTGACCCAAAGAATTGAATTGGAGTAAATATGAGAAGATCCGAAGTAAACAATAGTGATTCACAACCAAAATCATTAGTTTTTTTTTAGTCATATTACTTGTGACTCGTAAGGGTCATAAAATATGTGATCCATCACATGGTGCTAGGAGCTTTTTTTAAAGGGATTGTATACAATGAGGCTATTTGTCTTTCATACAGGGGAGGTCATCATTATTAATAAACATCCGATGTGAAATTTGATAGCTTGGGAGATTAATTGTGACTATTTTTTACCGAAGGTAAATGGTCTCGTTGTATACTTTCTCCTTTCTAAATAAATTAATGGTCCAAATAACAATCAATATCAAATAGTGTCAATGAACCAAAAAAACAAAAAACATCTTATGTCCTTAACCAGCTGGTAGGGAGTTTATGGAAATAGGATTGGGTACTATACCTATGGTCAGGGAATACATTCTCTGCCAGATGTAGTGAGACGTTATTAAAAAGTGAGCTACAACTTAACCCACTATCTTAGGATAAATATGAATAGTAGATGTTGTAGTATGTATTTTATCCCATGTTAATAGCAAGTATGGAATATTTTCTTTTTTTTCTTCTAAGTGATAGCATATTGGATACTTATACCTAACATTCATCACCAGTACAGTGCAGTTCTTATCTGCTGGTAGTGGTGAGATTGTTACACACATGGTGGGGATTGGTTACTCACTAAAAACATCAACTCAGTAGTCCCACCTATTCCCCACTCAAAAATTTGGGGCCGCTTTAAGTGCGGCAACAATGACGAATATGGTTCCCATGCTGTTCGTAGATAGAACGTAGACCCTAGATGTTAGTCCAAGTATAAGGGGCAAGCTTTCTATGATTTTTCTACAACATAAAACTTATATATTTCCTTTTATCCAAGGGTCTATTATGAATGGAGAATGTCACGTCTCTACAGTATTTTATTCTTAAGTTTTTCTATAAAATATTTTGATACCAAATTTTGAGCGTCCAATCCTCTATTGAACTCACACATGTAAAAAATATAAAAAAAGATTCTCAATAAAATAAAATATCCAAAAATTCTGGTCCATAATAAATCTTTCTCCCACAAATATCCAATTTGCTCACACGGGCTTACACGCTTATTAGTTGATACCAAGAACCAAGTGAAGCAACGTGTAAAAGATGAAAAATATGTTACATGTTAGTGCTTTGTGTTTTATCACTCATAGTTATTTTGTAAAACGTATTTAAGGTGGAATTCTTATTTCAATGCTCTCTCTCTCTCACTATATATATATATATATATATATATATATAGTAACATATCCTACAGGGTGTACCTGTAATCCATTGAGAAGCCGGATGGTGGGAAGCTCTGGCTCAGTTACTTTGATATGATCAATTATGTGTCATTGCTATAGACTGTAGAGCATAGGTCTATTGGATCAATTTGAGACACGACGAAACATGATTCGAGACTAGCCAAATGGAGTACTTCAATACCTAGAATCAAAGCCTCGAGATCTCACATACTTTTTAATGAGAAATGATATTTAAATCCGATTTAAATATTTATTAGGATTTTTTTAGAATTTTTTGGATTTTTTAAATCACCAAAAATATGATTTTCAAAATTATCCGGGCTTATGTAAGGACGTCCATGTAGATGCCACTTGGCACTTGAGTGGCCATAGGATGGCCTCGTGGCACCATGGACCTCTTACATTTGGCCCCCCTTCCTTGGGCACAAATTCTCATGCATTGGAGACCCTATGGCGCTTAATCACTTATTATTTATTTCAAACTTTATGTTATATTGTTAATTATAATTATGACTTAATGTTGGTTTTTTGTCACATGCTTAAATGTCACATATGTGACATGCTTGGCTTGTATAGAGCCAAAACACTTATTCAAATAAAATGGTATTTTTAAAATATTGTTATTCATATGTGACATGCCATGTGAAGATTTCATGTGGAAGTGCCCCATCGGCGTGACCCATGTGAATTGTGTAAGGTGCATGTGAAGGGTGTGAGTTGAGTAAATTCTATTGGCGATGTCATAACCCACCATATGATTGACACATTTTACCAACATATCCTTATCCTTGATCGTTCTCTACACATAAATTTATTAAAATCTCAAGGGTCTTTATGTAAAGTTCTTTTGGATTTGATTGGAATTAATTTATGCGGACAATGACAAAAGGGTAATGTGGCTTTGATTTAGGGTTTATGAGGTGATAAGGTGCTTAAATATTATCCCTTCATCCTAGTGGTTGGATGGAGATGAGTGGTTAGGATAATTAACCTCTCATGTGTCATTGATAAAGTATATCAAGGGTCATGATCAATTCATAACTTATACACTTCACATAAATACACTTAAGACCCAAATTCAAACCTTAAGAAAACACTTATCATTAATCAAAGAGAGAGGATAGATATCAAAACTAGGCCTCCACGTTCAGCCCCTTTGGGCTCATGTTCTTGGTTAGAAGATGATCTTTTATGGAGCCCCTTCTTTCCACAAGGTCAAGTCTATCATATGTCACCATCAAGGTATCATGTATTTGTGAGTTTTTCCTTCATTGCCTCACTTCCTTATTATCTAAACCTGCTGTAAATTCTTGTTTACTAAAGTTTAACTTCCCATTTTTATTGCTTTTAAATGATCTTTAAGTTAGATACATAAAGTGTCTCCCTTAACTTTGATCATGAGTTCTATACCTTGATTGCTTTATAAATCATGTGTAGTTTCTCATAGATCATTTCCATTCAATTTTTCTTAAGTATATCTTTATTAATATTCAAGTTCAGAGAATTCATATCTATTTTAAAGGTCCGTTTGTGGAGTTAGAGTTCATCTTTTGACATTGAGAAAAACTTTGGTGGACCGGTGGACCATATGGAGTAGTTTGTTCATATTTGGCTTGTTTTGAGTATGATCTCTCTTATTCTCTTTTGCAAACTGATATCCATCATTTTAATCTTTCTTATTGGGCCTTATTAGTTATTTTAAAAGTGTTCCAAGCTTCTCCCATTTGAATTAATCACCTTGATATTATAAAATCACTCTTGTACTCATCTTTGGGACAAAATTAAGTCCTCAAAAGCCTCGATTGTAGGCAGGGCACAAGGGGTTCGAACCATGGCTTCCCCCAAGATCATTTGCGTGTTGATATATTTATTGTTATTAAGTGATTAATGAATGATAGAACTGAATATGTTATTCGAATATCGAGAATACTCTTAAAATCTTGTGATATGAGCTATAATATTATACTCTATTGTTCGTGCAAATGGAAATCCCATTTGATTGTTATGAGAAACTATATGAATTGTATAAGACCATGTGGCATATGATGCGAATGTTGAAGAAGAGATGTTTATGTAAATTTTATAAATTGATGAATTTGAGCATGAGTTTAGTAATATGTTGTAGAGATGTACATTTAAGTATTTGGACATTGTATTGTGCTTAATTGTATTTTGAGAAAGAGATATCTAAGGGACCTATTAGAGTTGTAATTTTATTTATTAAGGTTGGTACATACCAATTTTGAAGGCTGAAATTCATATATCATAGTTTTGTATTGAGTTCTTCATGTATTAAAAGCCTTATGTTTTAATAGAATGGAAATTTTTTTAAGTTATGAATCTAGACCCTTCGTCTTATACCACCCACAGACATGTCATGTGTGTGTTTATTGATTCAGTTATATTCTATGCTGCAACTCAATGTCCATGCAAGTTGTATCTGACATTGTTTTTTGAATGCACATGATGCATATGCTTGTCAGAGAAAAGGGAGGGAGGGAGAGAAGGATTAAACAAAGGAAAATGTTTTGAATCAAAACAAGTAAAATTTCACCTAAAAACTTACAAAAAATTCTTCAAACGACCATCTTGGCCTTGACCAACATGGCTGTTAAAAAAATTAGGATTTCAAGCCCAAAAAATAATCTATATTGTTACACATTATCTAGACTGTCCATTTCACCCTAAAAATAAATTTTCACAGAGAGACAAGATCTGTGCCCTTTTTTTATATTCAAATTTCATAGTTGGTGCTGGAAATTGATTTTAGAGGAGATTTTTAATGCTCAAAGTGCTTTTCGAATGATGACTGGAGTGGAGGTGTTCCTTTATTTTGATAAAGCCTAGACCTTATAGAAACTGCATCCAATAAAAAAAAAAGTTGATGATGAAGAAGAAGAAGAAGAGGAGAAAGGACGCATAGAGACGTGACGAGGTGAAGTTAGTGGGGGAGATTATGAGATGGACTTTCATGGATTATCCCCTTCTATTCCCTCCTATTTAATACTAAAGGTGGCATTGGGTTAGGCTTGGGCTGGGCCAGCTCTGACCTTGTGCTTGTCCCCTTAGGGTTGGCCCTAAACCTAATAGGTTGGGGCTGGCCAAGCTGGGGTTGGCCAAAAAATAATGAAGAAAGAATAGAAGAAAAAAAGAAAAAAAAGAGGGGAGGGCCAAGCCAAGCTGTGCCGGCCTTGGCCTTAACCTGGCCCAGGCCCTACTTTTTTATGGCCTATCCGGCCTTCTTTTGTATATCTATATGTGTGTGTCGTATAATTTATATATAGTGTCAACTTTCAACAATGAAAGTTAAGCGCACCTAATTACCCAAAAAAAAAAAGTTAGGCACACATTTCAATATTACTAAAAGATGTAGTTTTGGTGTCAGAAACTATTATGATGACCTTAATATAATATTTAACGCTAAAAAAACGAATTGAGTAGATCTATCAACACTTATAAATTCTAAATATTGGATGATCTGGATAAACAAGATATACTATTTTTAGGACCTCAAATCTTTTCTATTATCATATTTATATATCTCGAGGTTGAGATCAAATGTGGGGTTTTTCTCCTTTTCATTGGGTTAAAGCAATTTTGATGATGCGTTTTCAAATTTTGTTGTTTCAAAATTGTTACATCAGTCAATTAAGTGTACTTTAAAAGATGATGGTCAAAACAAGTCCTCCCAACATGCTTTTTGAAGATGCAGAAATCCTCAACTTGATCATATCGACCTTGATGATTATGAATAAAAAAAAAAAGATTTCAACGCCTAAAAGTAGTATATCTTGTAAGATATGATCTGGACCACCAATTTTCAAGTATTATTGACATGCTAGATCTACACCATTTTTAGAGTTTTAAATTTGGATACTGGTTTTACTAGTCTTAAGACTCACATGTAGATATGCATCCCCTTATCTATTTTTGAAATGGATTTTGGACCTAGTTTTTTAGATATATAATATTTAACATGAAAATCATGAATGTGTAAAAAAAACAAATAAATTTTACAAATTAAACTGATAGTTTGACAAAAAATTTTAAATCAGTGATTTTGGCTTTGTTAGGAGAGAGCGCATCTCCATGTGGTCTAATAATGACGAGGACCTAAAAGTTTCTCTTAAAATTGTCCCAAGCTTCGGCAAAGGAAGCGAGGTGTGTTAGACAACCGGCGTTTTAGTTGTTCAACGCATCCTAGGTGTTTCAGGTGCCTGAACGACATTTTATTTGGTGGCATTAGAATGTGCATCCCCACATATTCTCATAAGACCGCTGCCTTATACTACGCAGGCACACATATAGAGAGAGGCACGTACAAGAGAGAGATGTTGGTTGTCAAAAAGGAGAAATGAAAATCTGTCACTTGTTTGATGTTATGGATTAATAGTAAGATGGGGATTAGTCATCAGGTGTGGGGTTATGATTTAGACAACCATCTTGAAATGGAGATAGTTTTACAACTACACGGCAAGCCTTGAAAAGCATTTCTTGATGCATTACATCATTTGGAAGAGAGAAGGGATTTTGGGTTTTCTTCAAAGGCTTGTAGGATCAGGTTCTAAATATCTGGGTTCAAAAATTCGCTGCTTCGATTCGGATTGGGTACCGTCAGAGCTGTCTCGGACCCACGAATAAAATGGGAGTTGGCCGTGTCACTATAGTGAAGCGTTGCGATGACGTCACGGATCGATTTTTTTTTTTTTAATGTCATAGCATTAAAATTTTTAAATTTTTTTAATGTCATAAGATTAAAATTTATTGAGAATTTTATTTTATTTTTAATCATACAATATAGAAGCATTTTCTAATAATATCATGTTTATTATGATATTATAATTAATAATTATACATTGATAATCAAATCTTGTATTTTATTTATTAATTTATTTGTACTATATAATATTATTTTTTTTTATAATTTAAATAATATTTTTTAAAGGGATAATCTAAACTTTACAACCCTTCAAGTTACAAAGGTTAAAGATAAGAAAGTTGTGAAGGATGGATTTACTAATTTCATAGTTTATTTTTTAAAAAAAAGTTACTTTTTATCATATCTTCATCATTAAGTAAAGGTAAAAAAAGTTACTTTTTATCGTATCTTCATCATTAAGTAAAGGCAATGTTGTAAATATTACTACAAAGCAAAAGGTATTTTTGTCATCTTCATGAAGGGTAAAGTTTAAATTTTCAATAAAAAACAAAAGCACTTGGTAAATAAAATTCCAGGACACTAACTTTCAAAATACCATTGTATTTTTGTAAAAATTTCAAAATTTCCATTTCTTAATGGTTAAATTGTATATTAAAATAGTTTTTTAAACAAAAATTAATCATCTTTTTTGATAAATACACCCACCACAACCCTTTCTAACTTTAACCTTTGTATTTTGAGGGGTTGTTAACTCTAGACAATCCATTTTTTAGATTATATTATAAGACATTTTAGATTTGTTCTTATTTGTATAGTAAAATAATTGTAAAATATGAATCAACAATTTCAATTTCAATGTATAACATTATAGTTAGTTAGATTGTGATAATTTTGGGCGAGTAAAGCGAATTAATAAATGTTTGATACTTTGATGTGATACTAATTTCACTTCATATAGAAAATTATTAGTTTTAATTTTATACTATGAAAGTGTTTGTTAATATTTTTAAATTATTTTGATGTAATATTATAATACTATATTATAATTAATAATTATACAAACATTCAGATATGAAAACAATATTTTAGTATTCACCTATCTTTACAAAGTAATGAAAGTACCTAATATACCACTCCTAATTTCTTTTAAAAACTAAAAAAACACTATTTTTTTTTTATTTTTGGGACAAAACTTACTGATTCCGCCGATTTTCTGATCCAACAATTCGACATGAATTTGGGGTGGACGATCTGGGTCGTCGATCCGTTTTTTTTTAAACCTTGCTAAATACTGTTTTGAGGATCATTATATTGCTGTTAATAATCAATGAGAAGATGTCAAAGACCAGGGGGCTCTGATGCTTGAGCTTCGACGTCAGCCTATAAGAAGAGAATCAAGCAAGTTTAGAGGTTGCTTCGATTGTTTTTGTTTTTGAACGTTTAGATTCTTTGTGGGTCAGGTTTGGTTCCACCTTAGGTCATCATCCATATCTAGCATTTCAGCCATTCATACATTCTATCCAAGTTGACCATCCATATCCATTTGTTCCTGTTCACTCTGAGAAAAAAAAGGATTTGTTGTTTTTCTTGATATTGAAGTGACTAAAATTTATCAACGGGAAGAAACTTTAGGGGGGATCATCTTGATTACCTATTCCCCAACTAATCCCATGTTCGCCAAATTTTTTTGACATTTGCCTCTTCATAGAGCTGTTTCCCTCTAGTTTCCTGTTGATCACTTATTCATATTTATATTTTAATTTTTTTAGAAAGATAGACATCAGTTTTTCCAATCGACCCCAAATCGTTGGGATAAGTTTTGCAATTAGGGCAGGTTATGGCTTGATGGAGCTAGATCACAAGTACACTTTCCTGGATAAATTAGCTAATTTGGCAGGGATGACATTAGTTATAAATAATAATTAAAATAGATAGAGAAAAATAAGAGGTCTAAGCTCATTGGCTATTTTTAGGGGCTTTATGGAGCCCAAAGCTTATGGTTTCCCAATCAGTTAGATCGATTTTGTTTTATGGCATGAGGCAGAAAAGTTTTTATTCAGAATAGAGCAATGATCCAATGCAACGGCTGTATTATAGTATAATGCAACAATATTTCTAGAAAATCATGTTTGTGATATTTATATGACTCGAAATTTTGTGCACACACTCTCTTCATCTCAATAATCAATCTCCCAAAAAAGTTCAATTTGAACCCTAGATATGGTCAAAAAAGTTCTTATTCAGAATAGAGCAATGATCCAAGGCAACGGTTGTATTATAGTATAATGCAACGACACTTCTAGAAAACCATGTTTTTGATATTTGTATGACTCAGAATTTTGTACACACACTCTCTTCATCTCAATAATCAATCTCCCCCCCATAAAAAGGTCAATTTGAACCCTAGATATGGTTAAAATGAGTCCCCTCCAAAAACGAATCTAGACCATTCATTTTGTGAATTTCTAGATCTTAGCCTTTATAAACTCAAAATCATTTTTTTCTTTTTTAACATTGTTCATCTAATGATAATAAAGCCATCCAAAAAAATTAGAAATGAAAAAATCTTTCTAAGGCCTAGATCTAAGCATCTCACCAAAATGAACGGTCTATGTAATTGGGCTAAAAAAATACTTTCTAGGTTGTGTTTTCAAATTTTTTTTTTTCTTTTATTTTTCATTAGAATGAAAAGAGTATATATTTCAAAATTTAGATCAAACAAATGGTCATAAGATGGTTTTTTAAGGTTGTTACATCATATTACCATACAACGGTTGCATGGAATCATTGCCCTTCAAAATAAACATCAAAACTTTGAATAACAACTACAAGCAATAAGTAAAATTTACTTGCCCTAATGAAATTCAAGCACACATATGTTTATAGATGTGTGTGTTTCTTTTACTCTTTTCAGATATGCTTTAGTCCCTAGCCCTAGCAAGCAAGAAGGTTTCAGTTAAGCCAAGACGCGGGCCTGAAATTCAGGTATGTTTCTTATAGATTTTTCCCCCTTATATTTTCACCACTAGCCTGAAATTCTAGTATGTTTCTTATAGATTTTTTCTCTCATATTTTCACCTTTCAAATAGTATTTTGATTTTTTTTCTTTTTAATAGTTAATGGGAAATTTTCCTCCTCTACTATTCTAGATCCATGACAATGGAGGATTCCGGACGGGTCAAGGCTTTTTTGTGCGATCTTTTTAAATAGGAAGGTTTTTCTGTTTTTAGAAAGGTTTTTTGTTTTTTGTTTTTTTTTTTTTATTATTATTATTAATTATTTTTTTTAAAGTATTTTAGATTGATCTAAGACCATGGACGATTTTGGCTTTTTTGTGCACATCTTTTCAAAAAAGAAAATTTTCCTTTTTTAGATGTTTTCTTCTTTTTATTTATTTTTTAGGTCGCTTCTTTAGCTATTTTCCAAGTATATAGTTCTAAGTAAACAGCAAAGTGAAAACTTGTCGTGAGGTGGAGGGGGCGCTCTAGGGTATGAGAAGTCAAACTTGAACCGGTATCTTGCTATTTCGTAGTGCTCTTTTGTTCAAGGAAAAAGTTTATGTAAGGTTGCTACCTTATAATGTAGAGCTACGAATGCATCTAAAAAATCCATCGGAAAACGTACTTTTAATGTTGAAAAACTCTTTGATTGATCATCTCGACATCGAGATGTATGACCATAAAAAATAAAAAGATTTTAAGTCTAAGAAATAGTGCATTTTACAATATATTATCTACACCGTCCATTTTCAATATTTTCATATGTTTATAGATCTACTTGATTTTAACCATTTTTAAAATTTAAAATTTTATAATAATTAAATATGAAAATAGATTTTGAGATAATCTTAAGAACATTTTACATCAAAATTATATACCATGATAAAATTTGAAGGTGCACCTTACCTCTACACCTACGAATGCATCCGTATGCAACTGCGCCCTTTTCTCAATGGCCTTTTTCATCACACAGTTTTGCTACGTGTATGACTCTAGATCTGAGATCCAGTGCCATATAAAACATATGAAACAAAATAAAAATCAAAATTGAGGTTTATGGGATGGGGATTTAGACGAGACCTAAAAAACAATAGATAAGCTTTATATATATATATATATATATATATGGAAGATACTACAAAATGCCAATAGGCAAAAATGAACAATGATTTCGTCTACCCTCATCACTATCCAAACTTCATCGCACACTCACAATTGTCCAGTGTTCATTTTTTTTACTAATCAGAATGATCTAACATTTGGAGCGTGTGTACATCTTAGTGAAACGCACCTAATAAAAATATGAAAAAAGTAATTCGTAAATTATAAATTGACTAAAATACCCCCGTAAATTTTTGGGGGTATTTTGATCAATTTATATTTTACAAATATTTTTTTCATATTTTTATTAGGTACATCTCACTAAGATATATACATGTTCCAAATTTCAAGTAATTTAGACTTGTACAAATAAAGTAAAAATAAAACATTATCGAACAACTGTGACGGTGCGATGAAGCTGGGATGATGATAAGGGTAAGAGAAATCACTGTTCAGATTCAGATTGGCAATCTAACACCAAAATTTGTCGGATTCTTTAGCTAAAATTGGTCAGATTGGCAATCTATAGGGAATAATTGCCATCAAGATTGGCAATCTAGAGCCAAAATTGGTGGGATTCTCTGGCTAAAATTCATCATGTTTTAAAAGGCTCATTTTTTATTTCTTATGATTAGTGGCAGCATCATCCCAGTAAAAAGTGTAGCGTAGAAGAGATTAATGGCATCAGCAAAGAAACAACAAATCAAAAAAAAAAAATCCCAAGGATCATTCCCAAATCAATAGTTTCAACCCAACATCCTCAACAAATCATCTTGAGTATAAAGAATCATCCATAGATTCCCAAAATCCTCCCCAAATCAGTAGTGTAGTTTTCTAAACCAATAGATACCTAAAAATAAGTAGTCTAAAATGAACAATGCTACCCTAGAAGATCCAACCCCAACTTCAAAAAACCATCTAAGTAGGACCAACCTTACTTATGTTCCAGTTATGCTCCCTCCTTTGATGCACCCATCTTGCTTTCTTGTGACGGTAAAAAAACAATCAAGTAGGACCAACCTTACTTCTAATCGTCGTGTATGTTCTAGTTACGCCCCCTCCTCTGATGCACCCATCTTGTTTTCTTGTGATGATCTATCGTTTTGTTCTCATCATTTGTTTGTTCCGGCGTTTTCTTTCTTTAATACTTAAGTTGCTTGTCTGCCTCTTCTTCTTCAATAAAGGTTGACATCATTTTACATCTTGAGTTCGATTCGCGATATCAAAGTCATAGTATTGTGTTAGAGTTGTCTGGACCTTGTTAAAAAAAATAGCGATTGAATAATAACAATAATATGGGAAAGGTTTCTATATTTCTTCTACAGCATAGAAGTTCTATCCTCCCCCTACCATCCAGCCGTCTAATTTTGATCAAGAGAGCCACTCACTGTTTGATCTTAGATCCAACGTCTCAAAGTATTTTATTTTTAGTTTTTTTAATGCAAATTTTCTGAATAAATTTGGTACGTGGCATCTTCTCATTGGGGCGCACCTATAAAAAACATTAACAATAATTTTGATAAAAAATAATGACCAAAATACCCCTTGGAACTTTCAGGGGCATTTTGATCATTTTATTTTATTGAAAATATTTGTTTTTGTATTTTTCGCTCGTGCGATTTTAATAGAGAAATAGACATCCAAAATTTGGTGTCAAAGTATTTTATATATAAAAAATTAAAAATAAAATAGTGTAGAGACGTGACATTGTGATTGGGTCAATCTTAACCCTCTATTCAGAATGGACGGTTGGATAAAAGGGAGGATAGAACTTCCATGCTATAGGGGAAACATAAAAAGCTTGCCCGTCATGCCATCCTATTTCTAATTCCTTTTGTCATTATCTGTTATATATTTGAAGTCTTCAATTAATAAATGAGAATAAAATTTCATGATGAATAAAAATCTTGAAAATGACGAATAAATGAG
Source organism: Amborella trichopoda (assembly GCF_054954075.1). Taxonomy (NCBI): domain Eukaryota; kingdom Viridiplantae; phylum Streptophyta; class Magnoliopsida; order Amborellales; family Amborellaceae; genus Amborella; species Amborella trichopoda. The sequence goes on along the minus strand of NC_142336.1, from coordinate 20,030,950 downwards.
TTTTAATGTGTGCCGCCTGGAATACATATGAAACTGTGGATTAAATGGGAATGAAATTTCGTAATGAATGAAAATATGCAAATAAGGAATGAATGAGAATGTAATTTTGTGTTCCTTAGTCTTATGGGGCCCATTTTGAGTAGTAGTTGTCTTAGTGAATCTGTCTTGGTTCATAATCAGTGCCACAACTTGGTTTCATCTTAGAATACACCATCTTTCAATTAAACGTAATCAATGTCACAACTTGGTTCCTTTTCAGAATACACGTCTCAGTTCATCAACATTCTTTATTTTGTGAAGGTGAACAAAGTTGAAAATCCCTGCTCCATACCATTTAAGTACAAACAAAACAACATTAGCAAACACATAACAAACATTTATACTATTTGAACATAAACAAAACAAATGAGATTTGGGTCTCTTCTTCTAATTCCTTATTCTAGCCTGATGGAGTTTTATGCTATATAAAAATGTGCTATCTAGTAGTCCACCTAAACTTAAAACATGCTTTTTTTCCCCTTATTTTATTCAATAAGACGATGACTAGTTTTACAGAATGATCGAAATACATTTGGCTTTTGCAGATCTCTTTTATATTACTCTAGAATAGGTAAGGGAAGACGCATCTTGCCAAATATTATGTTCCATTGAGGAGTCTGAGAAGCACAAAGTTGAATATGAGGTACAAATTCCTATATTTTCTTTTCTTTTTTTCAATGAATTTTTCTACAGATTTCAGGTCCATTTAAATCTTACTCCAGGGTGTTTCTGCAGGTTCACCGATTGGTCGTAAATAGGGACCCCAAATTCATAAAGTTTGTTGAGGTTAGTATTTCTGAGTTTTAACCGCATTTCTCTTATTTGTGAATAGAGATTAATTACGTGTTTCTTGTTGTTTTCTACCTTTTGTTGAATTATTTATCTTGTTATTGGATTTTTGAGGTTTTTGGGATTATAAGAAAATTTTATTGTACTTGGTTGTTACTTTTGCTTACTTTTGTTTAAAAAGCATATTAGGCAATTAGACTTAGATATGGCTTGATGGAGTTAGATCACACTTTCCTACATACATTAACTAATGTGCAAGCAAGGGCATTAGTTATGACAAAGTTATAATAGAAATGGATATGGCAAAATAAGAGTTCTAAGCTCACTGGTTGTTTTTAGAGACTTGATGGAGTCTAGAGCTTATGTTTTCCCAATCAGTTAGATCGATTTTATTTTATGGCATGAGGCTAAAAGGATCTTATTGAGAATAAAATTCAAAGCTTTCAATAAGAACTATAGGCTTTTATGCTTATGTAGAATTAACTTTCCCTAACGAAATTCTAGTACAGTAAAGACAATGAAGTTCAAGCACGGAGACTCCCAATGAAATTCAAGCACGGAGAAGATAATGGTAATCGTACAAAGTTGAATACGAGGTACAAATTACTATATTTTCCTTTCTTTTCATAAAAAAATTTACTTTAGATTTCAGGTCTATCTAAATCTTATTCAGAGTTTGAGTTTTTCTGCAGGTTCACCGATTGGTCGTAAATAAAGACCCCAAATTCATAAAAATAGTTGAGGTCCGTAGCTCTTTGAGTTTTTTACCCGCATTTCTCTTATTTGTGAATATAGATTAATTATGTCGTAACCTTAATGTTGAATTCTTCTTGATGTTCATATTTAGAAATAGAAAATTTAGGTCGGTTTTCCTTTTATCCCTATAATTTAATCTCTATTCTAAGAGGCCTTTTCTAATCTCTATAAGTTTATCAAAGTCTATCTATTCTTTGAAATTTGGGATTTCAATATCCAAATACACGGGATATGCTATTCCAAATCTATGTTATATGGGACGTGCTATTACAAAATTTTATTATTTCTTTTTGTTATGATTCTCTTCCATGAGATAAGTCTTATGGGACAGTATGTGAGGATGTGTATTTTGTAAGAGATATAATAGTAGACTTGGCATAAGCTGCATGATTTAATTATATGCTAAATTTAGGAATTTAGATTATATTTGATGTCATTTAGGGTTTGTTTGATAGCATTCTATTATCATGATATTTTAGGATATTATAAAATCTAATATAATATTAATTATAGAAATTAGTGAATCATGTTTGCGTATCAAGATATATTCAAATAACTATCCAATATCTTAATTTCAAAAAATTCAACTCTGACTTGAAATTTAAAAGATACTAAAAATTATTTGTGCACCATCCTATGCACTTGACGCTCCGTGTCCTCTCTCCATCTTCCTTCGCCAAGCTCTCTCAACCCCTCATCTCTCTCTTTCTCTACAAATCCCCAACCGAGCCTCTCCTCTTTCTCTCTCTAAACCTTCCAAACCCTTCCTCTTTCTCTCTAACCCATCCAAGCCCATCCTCTTTCTCTCTCTAACTTAACCGGGCCCCTCCTCTTTCTCGCTCTAACCTAAGCAAGCCCCTCATCTCTCTCTTCCTCTAAAACCCAAAGCGCTCTCCACTCTTCTACAACCCAAAGCGCTCTCCTCCCAAGCCCCTTCTCCCCAAATTGCAGCCCCTTTATATTTATCTCCCTGATTTGGTTTTCTATCTCTCACACTGAAACGGTCATCTCTTGGCTGTCTTAGATTTATAGAGTATGCCATCTGGTAATCCTAAAGAAGGGTGAAGGTAGAGAGAAAATATGAGCAGCCACAACAACAATAGAAGCCAAATCACATATCATGACTTATCAAACACAAAATTCATTTCTTTCATCCAAGAAATTACCCCTTTCATAAACCATCCTAGCAACCCCTGTTCACTTGGGCTTCACTTCAGAACTTCATTATCCCCATAGAGCCATACCAAACATACTCTACTCATTGAACCTTCATGAGACCCTATGAGTAATACCATGCTTGAAGAGTCGCAAGAATTCCTCATGGTCCACCACCCTCAGTGGACTGCTACTTCCAGTAAACCATCACCCCAATGGTCTGTCACTCCATCGGTCCATGATCCTCAATGATAGGTCATCATCCCCGGTGAGTTACTAACCCCAAGTGGTGCAGATACACTATGACCAGTCTTTGGAATATGCTATAACTTCATCACCCAAGGGAGCATTTCAACCCCTAGGAAGGTAGCCATTCCTTTACCTTGAAAAACACATTAATTACCTATCCCCAAGAAGTTTTCATGCAATAATTACCTACTAGGCCACCTAAACCCCCATATCCAGCAAGTGTAAATCATTCATCACCTTGTAGCAACCCGAAACATCTCCAGTGGTGTTCACCTTCCTAATAAAAGCCTCACTCTTGGTATATATTACCTTAGTAAGCCTTGTACAGTTATAACCCCTTTATCTTATACATCATTAAGGAGAAGGTTCATCGCTTAAAAAGAAAGAAGCCGAGTATGATGAGGATCATCATGAGTAAAAGTGAGAGTTTCAGACAGACATAGCTACAAAGCTATGGGTAAGTTTGCCAAAAAAAATAAAATTGAGCATGGCAAAAACCCGAAAGGGCACCATGCGTAAAAATGAATGACGAGCATGGCTATGAAGCCATGAGTAAAAGTGTTCTAAAAATAGAAAACCGGGCATGGTGAAAACCCGAAGGGCACCATGAGTAAAAATGGAAATAAAAGATGAACGCGACCTCAAAGTCACAGGTAAAAGAGCCTCAATAAAAGAAGAAGTTGGTGAAACCATTATACGGCGCCACTGTTAACCAGTTCAAGTGGAAACCCGAAAGGGCGCCTAGACTAATAAACATGTCGATGGTTTACGAATCAATACCTCTCACGGTTACCTTACCCTCAAGACTAAAAAAAGAGCTTAAGAAAATCCAGCAACTCGGGTTAGCTTTGTTTAAGGCCCCCTGAAGATCAGAAGAATTATCGAGATGGCAAATCAAGATAGCAAAAACAGGCAGAGCACGTTGACAATTCGAGATAGAAGTTCTTATAAGGCAATTGATGTCCTAACCCAGATCGATGCCTTTGTTCTGAGGGTAACAATTTTGCTAAGTCTCCCATTGCCAATAGGTTTAGACTTTCAGGACGGCCACCAAAGAGCCCCTGACTAACCCGGTATATTGGGTGTAAGCCCCCCAAAGAGATCGTCTTGCTAAGGCTCCCATTGCCGATAGGTTTAGACTTTCAGGACGGTCGCCAAAGAGCCCCTGATTAAGCCCTGTATATTAAGTGTAAGCCCCAAAAGAGACACCCCTTATATCATCAGTCCAAGTCCTGATGAAGCAGTTCATACGCCGCATTAAGGGCCCTCCACAGTTGTCTATCTAAAGCATCAGTCCAAGTCCTGATTAAGCAGTTCATACGCCGCATTAAGGGCCTCCACAGTTGTCTATCTAAAGCAAAATAGATAGACCAAAGGTTCAGTGTGAAAAGGGAAAGGAAGCCCTTAAAAGGCCCTCCGTCGCTAGCCTTTCCATAGACAAACCAAAAGTTCAGTATAAAAGGGGAAGGAAGCCCTTAAGCAAAGTCCCCTGCCACTAGCCTTTTAAAGAAAAATCTGACGGATTGGGAAAGAAGTCTCTAAGAAAGGTACCCGACTACCAGACACATCTAGATTCTGATAAAATGGAAAGGAAGCCCTTAAGAAAGGTCCCTAGTTGTTGGAACAAAAACTACCACTGGATTGCGAGCAAGCCCCAAAGGCACCCACCAATTAGCTCGTTAGGAAGTATTGTTGAGTTGGGAAAGTAAGCCCTTCCACAAGGCACCCGGTCAGCATGCTCCACCAGAAAACATATTCCAATAGTATTGGGTTCATCAAGCCCTTAAAAGGCCCCCAAATGCTAGAGTCCACTTCAGTCATCCCTCAGGGAAGAAGCTCGACATGGTCTCCCCCTCAAGGATCTTGTTAATGTCAATGATCGAGAAGAAAAATATTGTTGAGAGACAATAAAAGCGTATTAATAAGGACTCAAAAGATGAACTTTGACGAAATTTTGTTTCGAATGTTACACTTCTCGCTTATCTCGAAGATTAGCATTTGAAGGAGCAAGTTTTTATACGTTAGTTTTGACATACTTGTATTCCCGGGGCTAATAAGAACAGAGCCGGTGGTAACCTGGTCACGCCAGTGCCCAAGATGCCACCTGATCACGGGAACACTGTTGCAATAAGCCTAAAATTGGGTGACCTTTGAAGAAGTTTCAGAATGACCTCAAATTGCATGAGAAGGTATTTTTGGATACCCTAATGACACACAAAGTTTCATTGTGTTCTGACAAGTTTTGATATTACCATGACAGAACTTGGTTTTCAAATTTAGTTCTTATCGTGCTGAAAATTGACCCTAAAAATATATCTCTACTTTTTAGGTCTCAAAACAATATCAGACCACTGCCATTAGATCCGAAACATTGATCATCCCCTAGGTACCAAATTTCGGCTCAATCGGACCCTCCGGGACCATTCTAGGTCTAGCTTACCATAAAAGGGTGGGTTTTACACTATTACAGTGCAGCCTCAATGAACCAGTTTTCATTTATGGAAACGGTATTTTCTCATTTCGGGATGATTTTCAAATGCTCATAACTCACTCGTTTTGAGTCCAATTAAGCTCAAATTTGGATACGAGCTACATCTCGTCAACCTGCTCGTATTGACATATGGCATGCATCATGGTGTGGCCTGAAACGAGATGATTTCTAGAGAGAATATGGGCTCAAAACATGAAAATTCAGATTTTATAAAGAATACATCCAATTATTTGAGAGGTCATAGCTCAAGATCCCGATGTCGGATCGTCGAAGTATGGGTTCGTTGCGACCGTGCTTCAAAGAACTATAGTTTGATATGATTTTTATAAATGATCGAAGGCTGGATGACACCAATTTTGAGGTCGAAAATGGCATACTTCTCTGGTCGTTGGTATCCCATTTTCTAGTGACTTCCCACAATTGGAACATGCTCAAACAGAGACCAAAATTGATGAAATTTATTACAAACTAATCGTGATAGTATCATCTTCAATTTATGATCAAAATGAAGGCTTGGAACATCATAGATTGTGCTGAATTGTTATTCGAATAATCACAAAGTCTATGGACTTGACCGGATTTTGGTTCTTCCTTAAAAATCTGTTTTTAGATGATCAGAGAGTATCAAAACGTGCGCTATAGTTCAAACATCGATTCTACCATGATTGATTGTCCGTATTATCATCGTAAGTGTCTGAAAAAGCTCTCGAGGCCTAATAATGGCAAGAGGCCCCTCATGGAGGGATGGTTTTGTCATTTGTTGAAAGATCGTAGGGGAAATTTGGTCACTTGGTCAAAAAACGGGATTAATATTTTAATTCATAAAATGTGTATTTTTTGACAATTTTGGGTATTTTTGAGCATTACACCATTGTTTTGTGGTTGCTCTATATAAGGAACCTAAGTCATTTGTAATACTCTCTCTTAGACTTTTAAATATTTGACCATTTGGAGAGACCATTTGTAATACTCTCTCCAATTTTTAACTTGTTATTTTACTTTCCTTTTCAAGTTCAAGACTCAAGATGAGAGGAGAGAGAAACATTTCCTAGAGAGGGAAAATACGCCTAAGAACCCTACACTGCTTGGAACCTCAAAATTTCAATTCCCTCAAGATTCCTAACCTCCAATTCCTTAGGATTCCTAACTTCCATACACCTTAGAACCCCTAGCTTCCAATCCTAATCCATACACCCTATACCCTACTCTACACTATACACCATAGTGAACCATACACCTTAGTTTATCCTATACGCCTTAGCTAGCTTATACCTTATCTTATCCCATACATCGTAGTTCCTATACACCATACCTTAACCTAACCCATCTAAGCTAGGTACCTAGACCCCTAGACCTTAACTTTGACCCAAGACCTAGACCTCTCTCTCTCTCTCTCTCTCTCTCTCTCTCTCTCTCTCTCTCTCTCTCTCTCTCTCTCATGTGCATGCAAAGGGACCGATGAAGGCACACCTAGGCCCAAGCCTGTTCTAGGTCTACTCTCTCTTCTCTCTCTTTCTCTCTCTTAGTTCTCTCATTCTCTCTCTTCTTTCTCTCATTCTCTTTCTTCTCTCGTTCTCTCTCCTACTCTTCTTTCTCTCTCTTCTCTCTTTCTTTATCTCTCTCACTCACTCGGACCCAAGGCAAGTCTGAGCACCCTCGTCTTTCTTTCTCTCTCCCTCTCTCTCTCGACCAAGAAGTCACGGACCCGCAATTAGGATGGCCTCGACTTCTCTTCCACTCTTTCTCTTTCTTTCTCTCTCTCTCTCTCTCTCTCTTTCCCCAAGCCACAGACCCGCACTAGAGGCAGGCCCGTCACCGTCTCCTCTTCTCTCTCTCTCTCTTTTGCATCCTCTCATCCACTCCTAGTCATGAACACGCACTAGAAGCAAGCCCGTCCACTCTCTCTTTCCCTTAGCCCTATCTACTCGTCTCTCATCCTCACTCATATCTGCCCATCTCTCTTATCCCTATCTGCCCCTCTCCTATCCTCACTCCTATCCACCCCTCTCTCTTAGCCCTATCTGGCTCTCTCTCCTCCTTAGCCATATTCGCCCCTCTCTCCTCTATCGTCCTATTCGCCCCTCTCTCCTCTATCACCCTATCCGCCGCTCTCATCTCACACCCTATCCGCTCTTCTCTCATCTAACCCTTATCCGCCCCTCTCTCATGTAATCCCTATTTGCCCCTCTCTCATCTAACATCCTATCCACCCCTCTCATCTCTCTTCCCTATCTACCCTACTTTTATCTAATCCCCTATATGTCCTACTTCCATCTCATTTCTCAATCGGCCCTATTACCTCTATGCTCTCATATACCTTTAGAATCTGAACCTGTATCATAGATGGGTCCATCATTTTTTAACCTCATTAACCCCATTTTCTCTCACTTTAAACACTATCTTCTCTCTCTAAATCGTATTTTAAACTCCTCATTCACTTTAATTTTCTTTTCATTTCATCATTCATTTACTTATTTCTTTACTTATTGTTTCTTTCACTTCTTGAGCACTCGATTTAGGGTCGTCTTGAGATAGTGCCTTAGGGTTCCAACTCTCGGATTGTTACTCTAACCACTAGCTCGTATGGTGAAGTCAGTTCATAAGAGATACTGATTCTCTTACACTCGGTCACTCGGGTTGGGGTCATCATAAGTCAATTTTCTTTAAAGTTATGACCCTATCACTGCTCTAACCACCGAACCACACAGTGTTTGGGTTGTGAGAGGCTTTCATCTCTTTCTCTCTCTCTCTCTCTCTCTCTCTCTCTCTCTCTTTCACTTTCTTCTCTCCCTTAATCATTTTTAAAGCGCTCTTTGGTTTAATGACATAGTTATAGGCTCAGTCCTGTAACTCCACTTTCCAAATCTTCCGATACCAAGGCTTCAAGCCTTGTATTTTTCCTTGTCTCCGATAATACCTCTTAGGAGAGGTTATGCCGAAAGGCTACCCAATTTTCTTTGGGTCGTCTCTTTACTTCCTTTGTCTTCCCCGTCATCATCTTATTCTTCTTCTCACCTCCAAACTAAGTTCTCATCAAGTTCTTATTCTTATTCTCTTCTTTCTTCTCTCTCTTGCTTATTTCTCTAGTCACTCTACCCTTAAAACTAGAACCATTAACCAATAAATCACATCAAAAAGGAGTACATTATATTTGGATTCAATTAGTAACTTTTCAGTGAGAGCTGAGGTGAGGTGTTGAGTTCAGAGAGGGGTTCAAATTCAAATCGTACTACTAGACAGCTGGAGGGCTTTCGTTCATTGAATCTCTCTCTCTCTCAAAAGAAAATAGTCTTCGTCTACTTAGTAGTGACCTTAGGCGAGCTACCTTAGAATTTGGTTGGGATGCTATGTTTTGGTCATTTTTATTTCATTGGCTCAATCATGCTTCACAATGGGCTACACAGGTTCAACGAGTGCTTTTTGTGAGTGTAAAGGGTGAATATTATTGTTACTCGAGAGGTAGAATGTGCATGGATTATGTAGGGATTTCCCACTGTTTGGTGGATTTTTGTGGGAAAAGGATTTGGGTGGATGATTTAGGAAACTTCTCAATTAACTTTCTCAGTTCGTAGGCTCTCTCATCTCAAGTGACACATATATAAGTGACTTCATTGTCTTGAAAACTATTCCGTTTTTTTTAGTAAAATTGTGATATTTTATCTATTGCTAGGAATTTTAAACGCTGTAAATTCTTAGAAATAAATTTTATTTTCTTGTCTATTGTTCAGAATTTAAATACTGTAAATTATTACAAATAAATGTGATATTTCCACTTTTAGTAAAATTATGTGATTTCCTTCTACTGTTTTTTAATATTTAAACATTGTAAAATTCGTATGCAAATGACTGCCTCATTATTTGAAAAACAGATATTTATGTACTTGATTGTAGTATTACCTATGAAATGATTATTTATGAATTGGCAATTCCATAAATTGTGATAATTCCGTATTTAATTTTGGATTCTCATAAAAGTTTGTCTATTGATACTAGACTGTTATCATGTTAGACTTCAAGAATGTCCTTCAGAACTACTACCTTTCAGAAATTATTGCCAAAATGTTTCACTGGTTACTTACAGATATTTCAATGAAAGTGATTGTTTAAATTGCTTGAAGTGAATTCTTGTTAATGATTTCAATGATACTTTGCATATATGATGTTACTGTTTTCTGATGTTAAAAGAGTTTCATAGATAATTTGAGTATAAGTGGACCTGCAGGGATTGGACCTATCCGATTATGTCAGTAGGGACTGTTTGGACTCATCTGGGACGCACGTGAGGTATGATTGGACCTACAGAGATTGTTAGGACCTATTCGGTTACGCCGGTAGGGACTATTTGGACTCATCCGCGACGCTGGTAAGGTATGTTTAGACCTGCAGGAATTGTTTAGACCTATCCGGTCGGGACTATCTGGACTCATCTGGTATGCTGGTGAGGTATGTTTGGACCTGCAGGGACGGTTTGGACCCATCAGGATGCTGGTAGGGTATATACGTGACGTACTTGAGATGCAAGAAGGGTATTTTGTGAAATCCTTTAAGTTATACATTTATGTTAAAATATTTATATGCATTTCAATCATTTGGATTATGTTTAATTGTGCAATTCTGAAAGTGAAATTGTTATCCATAAATGCTCTTCCTCTTATTGTTTTTAATAGATCTCCCTTTTTTAAAATATTGATATCTTCCATCCATGATTATTTTGAGGACTATGATGATCACTTACTGAGTAGCCAAACTCATCAAACTATGGTAAATATTTTTCAGGGTAATTGCAGTCTCATAGTTCAAATGCAATACGACCATAATGCAATAAGAAGTTGTAGTCATAACTAAATTCTCCTTTGTAACTTTGTTTAACTTCACCATTGTAGATTTTTGTTCTATCAACAGATGTATATCTAAACCTTCATGTTAATATTAGTTATGAGTAGACTTTGTACAGACTCCTAGAAATGGAAAATTGTTTTAGTGCAATAAATCGTGAAGTTTAAGAATTTGTTTTGTTAGGAATCAACGGTCACATCTCAAGGATTCTAGTACTTTAAAACTTGTGGTGTGACATCTTTTCTCAAAAGAAGGGTTGGAAACGAAGTTAGAGGAACTTGTTCCTTGGGGACACTCGCGAATGCAAGGATAAGAAAATCCTCGATTCGGATGAATGGGTTACAGAACCCAGCAGCCATAAGTGATGTGTAAATACATAAAAATAAAAATAAAAAAGGAGAAACTAGTCAAACAAGTACGATTCGACTATGGGGTAGTAAGTCCCTCGTGGAATCGCCAAGCTGTTTAAGTGTCTCAATTTCGCCCTCCAGATCTAGATGATCAAGCGGCATGCCTCTCAGGTCTCAGGGGAGACCATGGACGTTTTGAGATCGCTCTCTCGAAAACTTCGTTTGAGAACAATGGAAGGTATTACCAACTAATGAGAGAGGAATTTAATGTGGGTTCGGGACTTACTCGACTGGCTCACATGGGCACCTTCTTAGATCACGAAGAAAACCTCGCAGTCGTAAAACTGGCTCGGAATCGCCTCTTATGGCTTGTAGTCTCTTGTTTTCTGCAATCACACACATATGGCAAATGTTATAAGACAGGTGGGTCAGCAGACCTCACCTTGCCTTCTTGATGAATATATGCAGGTGTACACATTCAAAGAATAAAAGAATAATGAGAGAAGAAAGGTGGGGTAGAAAAGAATTTGACTAGGCGGGGAGATCAGCACAGTGACTAAGCTGGTAGGTAGTTGGTCTGACGTGGCAATAAAACGAGCTCGATAACTCAGACCGACTCAACAGAGTGATTACTAGACGTCAATATCGATATTGACTAGCTAGACGCGATGGTTAGTCTGTCGTGGCAACAAAGCGGGCACAGTAATTTTGGCACAGCAACACTACGGCTAGACGCCAGAGCTACCATAGGAGGCTAATCTCAACCCCTCTTAGTCAAACGAAGAGATAACAGAAGGCATGAAAATCATAAAGAGAGAATAAGAAGTAAGAGAAAAAGAGGAGAAGAGAAAGAAAGAGAAGAAGCGAAAAAAAGGAGAATAATGTGAGAGGAGAGAGAAGGAAGGAGAAAAGTGGGACAAGGACACAGTTAGCACCAGGCGTTGACAGCTATGTTGGAAAAAGAGAAAGAAGACACAATTGGTGCTAGGCATCGCTGGCTGTGTTAGAAGAAGAAGAGAGAGAGGACACAGTCGATGCTAGGTATCACCGGCTGTGCTAGAGAGAGAGCGGGCAAGAAGGAGAGAGAGAGGACACAACCGGCGCTAGGTGTCGCCGGCTGTGTTAGAGAGAGGGGGCAAGAAGGATACAGTCGGTACTAGGCATCGCCAGGTGTGTCTTTCAATAAAAGAATAGAGAGAAAGACACAATCGGTGCTAGGCATTTCTAGCTATGTTTTAAGAAGAGCGGAGAAAGAAAGACACGGTCGGCGCTAGGCATTGTCGGCTGTGTTTTAAGAAGGGCGGAGAGAGAAAGACACAATCGACACTAGGCATTTATGGGTGTGTTTTAAGAAGGGCAGAGAGAGAAAGACACAGTCGATCCTAAGCATTGTCGACTATGTTTTAAGAAGAAGAACATAAAAGACATAGAGATAAGAAAAAGATAGAGAAAGAGATATAAAGACGAGAAGAAGAGAGAGAAAGAGAGATAGAGATGAGAAGAAGAGAGAGAAAGAGATATAGAGATGAGAAGAAGAGAGAGAAAGAGAGATAGAGATGAGAAGAGATAGAAAGAGAGGATGAGAGAGAAAGAGGGGACGAGAGAGAAGGTTACCTTATCGAAGGATACGACCCTTTTATTCTCTCTCCTCTCTCTCTCTCCAAGACACACCCACGAGCTTAAGCAAAAATGAAATCTTTATTGAATCTTTAAGAATGAACCCAACGGGATTTTACAATTTGGCTTTACATGCTTATATAGAATTGGACCCAAAACATGGGTGGACGCCCAAAAACTACCTAGAATTGAAGATAATTACAATTTAATTGAATTAAAAAAAATTCTAATAATGGATGCTAAATGATTGTTTTGCCCTGTTTTATAATGTGTGGAATTCCATAACAGTCCCTGCTGCTGCTGCCTGAGAACTTGTGCGATCTTCGATGACTGATCCGGGGTTGTTCTGATGCTCATTTCATTGAAAGACGATTGTTTTCTTGTAGAGCCTTGCATGGTGATCATTTTGATACCAACTTCGAGCTATGAATCATGTTTTTGAGCCATGATCATGAGACTTGAATTTTTTATGAATCTTGAAAACTTCGGATCGATAGTGCGCTCATTCCTTGATGTTTTTTCTTTCGTTTCCTCACCGAATCACACGGAGCATGCCATCATGATCACGTTGCAACAAGTGCGGTTCGATTTCGTGTCCGGATGAAGATTTCGTCTCGAGTTTTTTGCCGGAATCTTGAAATCCGTCGGCCAAAAATTACAGCAACTTTGACTACTTTGTGTGTGAAATCCAACCGTTCATCGTACGCGACGTTCGAACCAGAGATAGCCACGGACCTTACACACATAATGCAATTGATTTCGGGGCGATCAGGTACGCGAGCGCCATGATTTAGCCATTTGAGTGATGCATGCTGCTGCTGAATTTTTGCAACTTTCTTCACGGATCAACCACTTCTCTCTAGTTTTTCTCTCTGCTCAAGCATTATCACAAGGCATACCACATATCGAAACGCTCGAATTGATAAGAAGAACATGCTCACAAAATTTGAGAGTCCTCTGACTTGAAACGAGTGAGATATAGGCCCTTAAACTCACTGCCTGTGACAATAAAAAAAGCCACCTTTAATGGTCTTTTAGTGCAGGGTAACCACAAGGGAATAGTGTGTGGTCATCCCCATTTCGATATTTTATCCATAACTTTATTTTCGAGTGCCCGATTAAGCTGCAACTTGATCAGGCGGCATGCCTCTCAGGTTTCAAGGGAGACCATGGACGTTTTGATATCGCTCTCTCGGAAACCTCGTTCAAGAACAATGGCAGGTATTTCCAACTAATGAGAGAGGAATTTAAGGTGGGTTCAAAACTTACTCGACTGGCTAACATGGGCACCTTCTTAGATCACGAAGAAAACCCCCCAATCGTAAAACTGGTTCGAAATCGCCTCTCATGGCTTGTATTCTCTTGTTTTCTGCAATCACACACATATGGCAAATGTTATAAGACAGGTGGGTCAACAGACCTCACCTTGCCTTCTTGATAAATATATGTAGGTGTACACATTCAAAGAATAAAGGAATAATGAGAGAAGAAAGGTGGGGTAGAAAAGAATTTGACTAGGCGGGGAGATTAGCACAGTGACTAAGCTGGTAGGTAGTTGGTCTGATGTGGCAATAAAATGAGATCGATAACTCAGACCAACTCAACAGTGATTACTAGACGTCAATACCGATATTGACTAGCTAGACGCGATGGTTAGTCTGTCGTGTCAATAAAGCGAGCACAGTAATTTTGGTACAGCAACACTACGGTTAGACGACAGGACTACCATAAGAAGCTAATCTCAACCCCTCTTAGTCAAACGAAAGCATAACAGAAGGCATAAAAATCATAAAGAGAGAATAAGAGGGGAAGAGAAAGAAAGAGAGGAAGTGAAAAAAAGATGGAGAATAATGTGAGAGAAGAGAGAAGGAAGGAGAGAGGAGGCACAAGGACACAGTTGGCACCAGGCGTTGCCGGCTATGATGGAAGAAGAAGAGAAAGAAGGCACAATCGATTTTAGGCATCGTCGGCTGTGTTAGAAGAAGAAGAGAGAGAGGACATAGTCGGTGCTAGGTATCACCAGTTGTGTTAGAGAGAGAGCAGGCACGAAGGAGAGAGAGAAGACACAACCGACACTAGGTGTCGTCGGCTGTGTTAGAGAGAGAGGGGGCAAGAAGGATATTGTTGGTGCTAAGCATCGCCGGTTGTGTTTTTTAATAAAAGATGAGAGAGAAAGACACAGTCGGTGCTAGGTATTGCTAGCTATGTTTTAAGAAGAGCGGAGAGAGAAAGACACAGTTAGCGTTGAGCATTGGCGGCTGTGTTTTAAGAATGGCAGAGAGAGAAAGACACAATCGGCAATAGGCATTGTTGACTCTGTTTTAAAAAGGGTAGAGAGAGAAAAACACAGTCGACGCTAAGCATTGCCAGACTATGTTTTAAGAAGAAGAACATAAAGGAGATAGGGATGAGAAGAAGATAGAGAAAGAGAAATAAGGACGGGAAGAAGAGAGAGAAAGAGAGATAGAAATGAGAAGAAGATAGAGAAAGAGAAGATGAGAGAGAAAGAAGGGACGAGAAAGAAAGTTACCTTATCGAAGGGTACCGACCCTTTTATTCTCTCTCCTCTCTCTCTCTCTCTCCAAGTTACACCCACGAACTTAAGCAAAAATGAAATCTTTATTGAATCTTTAAGAATGAACCCAAGGGGATTTTACAACTTGGCTTTACATGCTCATATAGAATTGGGCCCAAACATAGGTGGACGCTCAAAAACTACCTAGAATTGAAGATAATTACAATTTAATTGAATTCAAAAAATTTTAAAAATAGATGCAAAATGTATGTTTTGCCCTTGTCTAATAATGTGTAGAATTCCAGAGCAGTCCCTACTGCTACTTGAGAACTTGTGTCATCTTCGATGACTAATCTAGGGTTGTTCTGATGCTCGTTTGATTGAAAGATGATTGTTTTCTTGTAAAGCTTTGCATGGCGATCATTTTGATACCAACTTTGAGCTATAAATCACGTTTTTGAGCCATGATCATAAGACTTGAATTTTTTATGAATCTTGAAAACTTCGGATCGATAGTGCGCTAGTTCCTTGATGTTTTTTCTTTTGTTTCTTCGCTGAATCACACTGAGCATGCCGTCACGATCACGTTGCAACAAGCGCGGTCCGATTTCATGTCCGTATGAAGATTTCGTCGTCTTGAGTTTTTCGCCGGAATCTTGAAATCCGGGGGCCAAAATTTACAGCTGCTTTGACGCCTTTGTGTGTGAAATCCAACCGTTCATCGTACGCAACGTTCGAACCAGAGATAGCCACAGACCATACACACATAATGCAATTGGTTTCGTGGCGATCAGGTAGGAGAGCGCCATGATTTAGCCACTAGAGTGATGTGTGCTGCTACTGAATTTTCTGCAACTTTCTTCACGGATCAGCAACTTCTCTCTAGTTTTTCTCTCTGCTCGAGCATTATCACGGGGCGTACCACTTATCGAAACGCTCGTCTTGATGAGAAGAACATGCTCACAAAATTTGAGAGTGATCTGACTTGGAACGAGTGAGATATAGGCCCTAAAATTCATCGCCTGTGACAGTAAAAATAGCCACCTTTAATGGTGTTTTAATGCAGGGTGACCACAAGGGAATAGTGTGTGGCCTTCCCCTTTTTGATATTTTACCCATAACTTTATCCGGGAGTGCCCGATTAAGCTGAAAGTTGATCAGACGGCATGCCTCTCAGGTTTCAGGGGAGACCATGGACGTTTTGATATCACTCTCTCGAAAACCTCGTTCGAGAACAACGGCAGGTATTACCAACTAATGAGAGAGGACTTTTAGGTGGGTTCGGGACTTACTCGACTGGCTCACATGGGCACCTTCTTAGATTACGAAAAAAAACCCCCAGTCGTAAAACTGGTTCGGAATCGCCTCTCATGGCTTGTATTCTCTTGTTTTCTGCAATCACACATATATGGAAAATGTAATAAGACAGGTGGGTCAGCAGACCTCACCTTGCCTTCTTGATGAATATATGCAGGTGTACACATTCAAAGAATAAAAGAATAATGAGAGAAGAAAGGTGGGGGAGAAAAGAATTTGACTAGGCGAAGAGATCAGCACAGTGACTAAGCTGGTAGGTTATTGGTCTGAGGTGGCAATAAAACGGGCTCGATAACTCAGACCGACTCAACAGAGTGACTACCAGACGTGAATAACGATATTGACTAGCTAGACGCGATGGTTAGTCTGTCGTGGCAATAAAGCGGGCACAATAATTCTGGCACAACAACACTATGGCTAGACAATAGGGCTACCATAAGAGGCTAATCTCAACCCCTCTTAGTCAAACGAAAGGATAACAAAAGGCATGGAAATCATAAAGAGAGAATAAGAAGTAAGAGAATAAGAGGAGAAGAGAAAGAAAGAGAGGAAGCGAAAAAAGATGGAGAATAATGTGAGAGAAGAGATAAGGAAGGAGAGAAGAGGGACAAGGACACAGTTGGCACCAGGCGTTGCCGGCAATATTGCAAAAAAAAGAGAAAGAAGACACAATTAGCGCTAGGCATCACAGGCTGTGTTAGAAGAAGAAGAGAGAGAGGACACAGTCGGTGCTAGGTATCACCGGTTGTGTTAGAGAGCGAGCGGGCAAGGAGAGAGAGAGGACACAACCGGTGCTAGGTGTCGCCAGCTGTGTTAGAGAGAGAGGGGGCAAGAAGGCACAGTCGGTGCTAGGCATCGCCGGCTGTGTTTTTTAATAAAAGACGAGAAAGAAAGACACAGTCGGTGCTAGGCATTGCCGGCTATGTTTTAAGAAGAGCGGAGAGAGAAAGACACAGGCGGTGCTAAGCATTGCCGGCTGTGTTTTAAGAAGGGCGGAGAGAGAATGACACAATCGGCACTAGGCATTACTGACTGTGTTTAAAGAAGGGCAGAGAGAGAAAGACCCAGTCGACGCTAGGCATTGCCGACTATGTTTTAAGAAGAAGAACATAAAGGAGATAGGGATGATAAGAAGATAGAGAAAGAGAAATAAAGACGAGAAGAAGAGAGAGAAAGAGAGATAGAGATGAGAAGAAGAGAGAGAAAGAGAGATAGATATGAGAAGAGAGAGAAAGAGAGGATGAGAGAGAAAGTTACCTTATTGAAGGGTACCAGCCCTTTTGTTCTCTCTTTTCTCTCTCTCTTCAAGACACACCCACGAGCTTAAGCAAAAATGAAATCTTTATTGAATCTTTAAGAATGAACCCAAGGGGAGTTTACAATTTGGCTTTACATGCTTATATAGAATTGGGCCCAAACATGGGTGGACACCTAAAAACTACCTAGAATTGAAGATAATTACAATTTAATTGAATTAAAAAAAATTCTAAAAATGGATGCCAAATGATTGTTTTGTCCTGTTTTATAATATGTGAAATTCCATAACAGTCCCTACTGCTGCATGAGAACTTGTGCGATCTTCGATGACTGATCCGGGGTTGTTCTGATGCGCGTTTCATTGAAAGATGATTGTTTTCTTGTAGAGCTTTGCATGACGATCATTTTGATACCAAGTTCGAGTATGAATCATGTTTTTGAGCCATGATCATGAGACTTGAATTTTTTATTAATCTTGAAAACTTCAGATCGATAGTGCGCTCGTTCTTTGATGTTTTTTCTTCCGTTTCTTCACTGAATCACAATGAGCATGCTGTCACGATCACGTTGCAACAAGCGCGACTCGATTTCGTGTTCGGATGAAGATTTCGTCGTTTTGAGTTTTTGGCCGGAATCTTGAAATCCGACGGCTAAAATTTACAAAATCTTTGACGCCTTTGTGTGTGAAATCCAACCGTTCATCTTACGCGACGTTCGAACCAGAGATAGCCACGGACCTTACACACATAATGCAATTGGTTTCGTGGCGATAAGGTACGCGAGCGCCATGATTTAGCCACTCGAGTGATGCGTGCTACTGCTGAAGTTTCTACAATTTTCTTCACGGATCAGCAACTTCTCTCTAGGTTTTCTCCCTGCTCGGGCATTATCACGGGGCGTACTACATATCGAAAAGCTCATCTTGATGAGAAGAACATGCTCACAAAATTTGAGAGTGATCCGACTTGGAACGAGTGAGATATAGGCCGTAAAAGTCACTGCCCGTGACTGTAAAAATATCCACCTTTAATGGTCTTTTAGTGCTGGGTGACCACAAGGGAATAGTATGTAGCCTTCCCCTTTTCGATATTTTACCCATAACTTTATCCTGGAGTGCCTGATTAAGCTGAAACTTGACCCATAGAGGTTTTTTACCGTGCTGGATCCAATGGTGGTGGTCCCACAGCAATTTGACATACCAAAATCTATAGTTCTAGTTACGGGGTCCATTTCAGGGTGTCAGAAGCCGATTTAACGGAAATTGTGTCTTTGTGTTTACTGCCTTAGACATGTCTGATTGCGATGAAACTTTAGTAGGTGGCTTTTTTGAGTATTGATAAAGATCTTGAGAAACTCTGAGGTAATTCTGAGACTATCAAAATTTTCACTGTTTTATAGGCTTTATTGACTTGTTTCCCCTTTATTCTGCATCGGGGACCAAGATACTAAAAAATGTGTTCGAACACTAGAGTGTGATACTAAAAGTATTGGGGGGTAGGATGTTTACAAAGTTGATTTTAAGGAGGTATCTATAATTTTCCCTAAATAAAAAATACATGGTCTTTTTTTTGGGTAAGTAAAAAATAAAAAATACATAGTCTTGATTTGGATTAGTTATAAATGGGTAGAATATTAAATCATTCATCTTTAACAGGTATTTTCATATATCACCATTTCTTTTAAGAGTGGTCTAAGAAGGGTGATGTCCTTAAACTTTCCCTTAACCCGTCCTATGCCTAGGTAAAGAGGCTGGGTTGTGTTATGTAGGCAGCCAACATAAAATTTTGCCAAAACTTATCATAAATTTTGAACCTACAATATCTGCTTATGCTAAGGCGTTACCTAGAAGCGACGTGTTGTATCGAAATTTAAGTACAATGATAAATGAATAAGGGGTAGCTAGGGCATTTCCCAGAAGTGACATAATGTACCAGACCCCGGGCTCAATGAGAAATGAGCAAAGGTTAGCTAGGGCGATCCCTAGAAGCGATGCCCCTCAGCGATGTCCGATTGTAGTGAAAAATAGGCAAAGGTTCCAACGGCATCTTGGATGAGTAGGGGTAACGAAGCTTGTCTAAGATAATAGGATTCGTCGAGCTACATGGAATCTAGGAACGCTTACAGGTAAGAGTATGGAGTTAGTAAATATAATGACATGAATAAGAGTAAATATAGTCTGTCTACAAGAAACTAAATGGAAAGGAGACAAAGCTAAAGAAATAGATGGGTATAAAATTTGATATACAAAAAAGGATAATAATAGAAATGGCGTAGGCATAATAGTAGACAAAGATTTAAAAGATAAAGTAGTTAATGTCAAAACAATAGGTGATAAGTTCTTATTAATTAAATTTGTATTAGGGGAAAAGATAATTAATGTAGTTAGTACTTATATACCACAAGACAATTTTGGGAGGACATAGATGGAATAGTCCAAGACATACTAAATGTAGAGAGGACCATTTTATGAAGGGGGTTTAAATGGTCATGTAAGGAAGGATCGTACAGAATATGAAGACCTAGATGGGGTATATGGATTTAGGGAAAGAAATGAGATGGGTGAAACTATTCTAGATTTTGCTATAGCCTACGACCTAGGAATAGCAAACAGTTACTTTAAAAAGCAAGATGAACATTTAATAACCTATAAAAGTAGATCACATAAAAGCCAGATAGACCTCCTTCTAATTGAGAAGGTAGATCGACCATCATGTAAAGATTGCAATGTTATCCCATGAGAGAGTTTAAATACCCAATATAGGCTCATAGTTATGGATGTCTGCATAAAGATACATAAGAAAAGGGGTGAAAATAATGGGTATCCGATAATAGGGAGTGGAATTTAAAAAATGAGAACATAGGCTTATTTAGAGATAAATTAGTTGAAGAGGAAAATGGAACTCTGAACATAATGTCAATGTAATATGGAATGAGATGGCTGACTGTATCAAGAAAGTGGCAAAAGAAGTTTTAGAATAATGTAGAGGGAAAAGAAACTCCGATAAAAAAACTTTGTGGTGAAGTGATGAGGTTCAGAAGGCCATTAGCGAAAAATAATCATGTTATAAAACTTGGCAGTGTAATAGAAACAATCAAAATTTAGAAAATTATAAAAATGTTAAAAAGAATGTTAAACAAATAGTAAGTAAAGCTAAACTACATGCATATGATAATCTAAATAAAAAATTGAGAACAAGAGAAGGTAAAAAAAGTGTCTTCATATTAGCAAAAATAAGAGAAAAACAATGTAGGGATCTAAACTATATTAAATGCATTAAGAGTGAGGATCAAAGGATCTTGGTGAAAGATGACGAGGTCAATGAAATGTGGAGAGTTTATTTTCAAAAATTATTAAATGAAGAACACAATAGGAACATAGTAGTAGAAGAAATTATTGATACAAATGAGGGCATAAGTCATAGATATATTCGTAGGAATCAGATGTCGAAAATGAAAGAAGCTTTGAAAAAGATGAAGATAGGAAAGGCTTTAGGATCAAATGGTATCACGATAGAGGTTTTAGAAGTGCATGGAGGAGATTGGCATTAAATGGCTAACAAAGTTGTTCAACAAGGTGTTGAGAACAAAGAAAATGTTAGATAAATGGAGGAAACGTATTGTGGTATATTTTTTCAAGAAAAAATGAAACATAAAATTTTGCGAACTATCGAGGGATCAAGCTTATAAGACATACTATGAAGCTCTAGAAGATAGTGATTGAGAAATGACTAAGGCATGAAACAAGTGTATCTGAAAACCAATTTAATTTTATACTAAGAAAGCTAACAACTGAGGCAATTTTCCTACTTAGACAACTGATTGAGAAGTTTAGGGCGAAGGGAAAAGACATCCACATGGTCTTTATTGATCTAGAGTAAGCTTATGAGTACTTTGAGATTTGATTTGGTGGGTTAAGGATAAGAAATAAGTCTCTAAACACTACATTAACTTGGCGATAGATATATATGATGAAGTGCTAACTAGTGTACGAACAACTAGTGGATAGACAATGGAGTTTTCAGTGACAATATGTCTACATTGAGCATTGAGCTCAAAGGTCAACATTGAGCTCGTACGTGTTTGTCTTAATTATAGGTGACTTAACTAGGTACCTATAGGATGAGGTACCGTGGTGCATGTTGTTCGCAAATGACATAGTTTTGATCGATGAGACCCAATACAGAGTTAATACAAAGTTAGAACTTTGGAGGGATGCCCTAGAATCCAAAGATTTTAAAATTAGTCGTACTATAGAGTGCATAGAATGCAAATTTAATAATAATAGAAGTAGAGACAAAAAAGTAGTTAAGACTGATGGTCAGTAAGTACAAAAAAGACCACACTTTTGATATCTTGATTCGATAATCCAGGAAAATGAAGAGATTGAGGAAGATGTCATACAAAATAAAATTTGGGTGGGCAGAGTGGAGATGTGCAATTGGAATTTTATGTAATTATTGCATACTAATGAAGCTGAAGGGCAAGTTCTATAGGACAGGTATGACACCAGCTTTGCTCTATGGGGTAGAATGTTGGGCGGACAAAAAATAATATGCCTATAAACGAGTGTAGTGGAGATGTTGATGGTGAGATGGATGAGTGGCAAGACAATAAGGGATAGAATTCAAAATGAATACATTCAAGAGAATTTAGGTGTACCACCAATAGACGAGAGGATGAGAAAGATTAGACTTAAGTCGGCTAAGCATGTGTGGCACCGACCAAGTACAACACCTATTAGAATGTACAAGTTAGTTCAAGTAGAAGGACTGAAAAGGATGAGAGGTACGCCCAAAAGGACGTGGTTAGAAGTAGTTTGAAAATATATGTGGATTTATGGCCTCACTGAGGGTATGGTCTTTAATAGAGAAGAATGTCAAACTAAAATTCATGTAGCCAACCTCAATTAATTGGAAAAAGGCTATGATGATGATTATGACCATGCATGGCATATTCCTGCAAGCATACATGAAAATTTATTCTATTTGAAACATACTTACTATAAAATGACCCTTTTCATATGTAAAGAACTTTGTACCTCATGAGGGGGAGAAAAATTACATAAAGTTATATTTCCCATCGGACCCTGAATTAAATTATCTCATATTTTAAGTTGTAGAGAGAGAAACTATCTCAAAAAATTTAGAAAGGGAAACTATATCAAATTTCAAGTTTTAGATAAAAAACCATTTCAAAAATCTTTTAGAGAGAGAAACTATCCTAAGCGTTGTTTGATAGGCCCACAATGTTATGATATTTTAAAATATTTTAAGATCTTGAAGCTTCCTAATTTGATTTGATCAAAGAGGTGTTTGATAACACTACATAATATTTGAATACCACCCCAAAAACAAAATCCCCAAAAAAACAGGTCTAACTTGAATTTTAAAAAATTTGGAAAAACACTAACTTGCAAGTTAGCGTTTCTCCGTCAAAATATTGGCGCAATTCCCCCTCTCTCACGTCAAAAATTTAGCCTCCCTCCTTTGGTGGAAAATTTAGCTTCCCTCCTATGGTGGAAGGTGAGAGCCTCCCTCCTTTGGTGGAAATTTAGCCTCCCTCATCAAGTGGAAGGTGGGAGCCTCCCTCCTTTGGTAGAAATTTGGCCTCACTCATCTAGTGGAAGGTGGGACGCCCCCATGGTGGAAGTGGGATGCTTCTATTCAACAAGATTCTTTTTGTCCATCTATAGACCTTTTTCTCTCTTGTTTCTTAATTTCAATAAAATCTCTCTCTCTAAAATCTTTCTTTCTCTCTGCATATTTTCTTGTAGCATAAGTTTAGTGGTTGAGATGAAGATGCACAAAGTTTAATGGTTGCTGCTTTGGAATCATGTTGAAGCCTTCTTGCCTTAGTCTGAATATCTTGAATATATTGGCATGCTTCTATATATGAATGATCTTATAAACCTTAACAGCAGCCCATTTGATTACCATAGTGATCTTGAAAGCATTTCTATTGTTTACTACTTTAGATTTTATTTGAGTGAATGAATAGCCAGCTTTTAATGGCCTGATTTACTCCTCCCTCATCGTGACGTTTCTTTTTGCCAAAAAAAAATGCTCTGATCTTTGTAAATAGAATTTGAAGCCCACATGTTTTTCTTCACTCTCTCCATTTCACTCTCTCCATGGTTTTGGTGCGTTAACATTCTGGTTGTTGGTCTCTCTCTTTATTAAATTGGTTCTAGTTGGTTTATATGACGGCTTGCATCCAATTCGTGCCTTGGGGATCCAACATAGTACGACGGCTTGCATCCAATTCGTTCTTTGAGGATCCAACACAAACCCTCTATGGTGATTTTGTTACAAATCAAAATGTGCTTACTGAAGAAAATACATTTATTGTAATTTTGTCTCCCAAACAATCAAATATCTTAAGGAAAAAGTTTATATAAGGATGCAACCTTATAATGTAGCACTATGGATGCACCTCAAAAATCCATTGGAAAAGGCAGTTTTAATGTTGAACTTTGATTGATCATCTCGACATCAAGATGTATGACTATGAAAAATAAAAAGATTTTAAGTCTCAGAAATAGTTCATTTTGTAACATATTATCTACACCGTCCATTTTCAAGATTTTCATATGTTTATAGATCTACTTGATTTTAACCATTTTTTAAATTTAAAATTAGATAAGTACATATAAAAATAGATTTACGACAATCCTAAGAACATTTTACCTCAAAATTATATACCATGATAAAATTTGAAGGTGCACCTTACCTCTACAGCTACAGATGCATCCGTATGCCAACTACACCCATATCTTAAATCTTAGAAAATTCTGAAATACAGGTAGATAATCAAACATGCACAAAAAGATACATATAATGATAATATATAATTCAGATATATGAAAAGCAGACAATGGCTTTATTTAGATTTTCAAAAATTTGAATATTCTAATCCTGTTTTGTCAAACATACCCTAAATGTTTAAGAGAGAAAGCCATTTTAAATATATTAGAGAGAGAAACTATCTCATTTTAGAGATAGAAATTATCTCAAATTTTAAGTTTTAGAGAGATAATCTATATCAAAAATTTTCGAGACAGAAACTATATCCAATATCAAATTTTAGAAACTACCTCAAATTTTTTAGATAGACTTTTGTAAATTTTTTCGAAATAGACCATCTCAAAGTTTTTTGAGAGGGAGGCAATCTCAATTTTCAATTTCTTAGAGAGAGAAACTATCTCAAAAAATTTAAAAAGAGAAACTGTCTTAATTTTTTAAGTTTTAGAGAGAGAAAAAGTATCTTAAAAATTTTAGAAAGAAAAACTATACCCTCAAAATTTTTAGAAAGCTAAACCATCTTAAAATTTTAGCAAGAGACTATTTCAAAATTTCTAGAGAGATAAGCTAATCTCAATTTTCAATTTTTTTGAGAGAGAAACTATCTCAAATTTTTTAGAGAGAGAAGCTATCTCAATTTTTATGTTTTAAAGAGAGAAAATATCTCAAATTTTTTAGAGAGAGAAACTATATCAAATTTCAAGTTTTAAAGAGATAAACTACATTAACAATTTATAGAGAAACTACATTAAAAAAATCCAGAGAGATAAATCAAATAAAAATTTAAGTTTTAGAGACTGAAACTATCTCAAAATTCTTAGAGAAAAACTACATTAGAACTTTTAGAGGGAGAATCTATATCAAAATTTTTAGAGATAACCTATCTCAAATTTCAAATTTTTAGAGATAACCTATCTCAAATTTCAAATTTTTAGATAGAAGTTGTGCCGGACCAGCAGAAGTTGAATATAGAGCCAATCCAGTACAAAAAATGTATTGGACTGGTTCTATACAAGTTGCGCCAATCTTAGAGAGAGAATGTGAGAAACGTGGCCAAAATAAAGATATTTTGGTAAAAAATAAATAAACTTTTTGTACTTGGCTGTGGATGAAAAAAATAGTATTAGGGTTATATGTGTTTTTTTTTTTTTTTTTGGTCATGGGAAAGGGTTGAAGGCATTGCATAAAAATACAAATTGGGGGTATCTATAATTTTCTAAAAAAGATTCCCTATCTGACCATTCACATTAAATCTTTAATGCTGTGTGTTTTTTTTTTCTTTTGCCCAACCACCTTCGATCTAAGGTCCAATGTTAGGACTGAACTTTTTTTGGGGAGTGAGGGTTGTATTTGTAACGTCAAGTTCTAAAGCCATTTTTTCAAGTGAAAGGCTTAAAGCTGAGATCTAAACTGAAAGTTTGGATCTAGCTTCCAATAAAATAAATTTGTGCAGGAAGTCGAAACCGCATACGGTCTCAGGATAGAAAGTCCATTCAATCATTTAATTTGGAAGGTTGAGTTTAGATCTTTAACTACTAAACTTTTTTTTCATTTAAAAGCTAGATTTAGAACCTGAAAGCGGAAACCCAACATTCACTCAAAAAAGTAAAAGAAAAAAAATTATTTAAGGTTGCAACTTTAAAATGTAGAATTACAGATGTAACTCAAAAATCCATCGGAAAAGGTTGTTTTAATTTTGGAAACCTTCTAATTGATTATCTCGATATCGAGATTTATGAATATGAAAAAAAGAAAAAAGATTTTTTGTTCCATAAATAGTGCATCTTGCAACACATTATCTAGACCATCCATTTTTAATATTTTTATATATTTATAGATCTATTTGATTTTAACTTTTTTTGAAGTTTAAAATTTTATAATTAGATATAAAAATAGATTTTCAAATAATCTTAATAACTTTTTACATCAAAATTAGATGTTACGATAAAATTTGGAGGTACGTCTTACTTAAATTGTTTAAGGTTGCAACCTTATAGAAACCGCACCGAAGAAAAAAAACGAGGAAGGAAAAAAACGGTAAAAAGGAGTTTGGTGCTAATATAGCACGCACAATCTCTGAGCAAAAGCTGGGTCTAGACCTTCAAATTCTGAACTTAAGATTCACTAGAAAAATTAAGTTTGCAAGTTGAAGTTCCAAATACATTGTTCACTCGTAAAGAAAAAATTTCGGATAGTTGAGTTAAATGTAGTTTGATAAAAGTAGAAAATGTGAACCCGGGATATATTGGGTGTGGTTGTATAAGTGGAAATCTTAAAACAACAAAAATATAGCGCACTTCTAAATCTTACTAAAAGATGCAGTACCGAAAACCTTTATGGTTGGCTAAAATTCTATTTTGACCTCTAGTTATAAAATTTAAAGATCGAAGAATGGGGTAAATCAAATAGATCTATAAACATTAAAAAGATTTGAAATTGGACAGCAAGGATAACATGTTACATATATATTTTTAAGACTTGAAATTCTTTATATATATATATAAATCAAGATGATCAATTGTAGGGTTTTGTCAAAATCAAAACAACCTCTTTCAAGTGGATTTGTTATGCACCTTACTTTTACAATGTAAATTTAACACCGTAGATAATTTTCACCATATATATTAGAGAGGTTTTTAAAGAGAATTAAAAAATCCTTTATATATAAAGTGTCAGCTTTTGTATTATTGAATTAAGGTACCCCTTAAAAATCCAAGAGTGCGCCGATTTTGGATAACTCTCAACTTTATGATCTAGACCTCAAGATCTATATGAAAAAAGAATTCAAGTAATATATGTCATAACAAGTTATCTTCTATTTTTAATAATTTCAAATGTTTATAGATGTGGTGGATCTATATTTTTTAGATATTAAAAATAAAAATAAAAAAAAGACCCCATTTTTTATGCAACTTACCGCAACCTAATTTTTTCTCTCGCTTTTCTTTAAAACAAACTTTCTATGCAAATACCCCCAAGAGAAAAAGTTTATTTTTTAGACAGAAATACCTTTCCCATACACAAAAATCATTTTGGTCAGATTTAACGTTAATTTTGGACCCAATAGCACATTGCCAGAGCTGCCGAACCGCCTTAAGATAACTGCCGGACAAAAACTGACTATTACCAAACCGCGCTTTACATAGTGCGGGAGCCCTGGAATCAAGTAACATCTACTGTCGAACCGCCTTTGCATTTGCCAAACTACATTTTACGTGTCGTAGCCCTACTACCGGACAGTACTTGCACAGTATCAGAGCCGCTATTTTCGTAGAATTGATGGGAGAGGCAGATAAAGTAAAAGTAAAGGATGGTAGTTTAGGTATTTTTTTATCTTTTATTTAGTTGGTTTTTTCTTTTTTCTTTTTTATTTTTCTTTTTTTTTTTTTTTTTTTTTTTTTTTTGGGTAATTTGCCCTTTTAAATTTTGCAACTAAAAGGTCGAAACTAAATCTCGAGCCACCATCTGCAGATGCAAGGTGCATCGCCCATTTGAGATATCAAAGAGTCTAGAAGGATGAATGGATTTGACATTTTGAAAGAGGGGACCACCTCGCACGTGTAATGTGTAGGTGATGAATCCAGAGGTTTCTTTGAGCGTGCGGGGTGAAAGGTCTGGAAGGCGGGGGAAGGAGGAGAGGAAGTGCCACTCTCTTTCTCTTCCCCTAACAGAGGATCGTTGGTCACAGCAGATAATAAAGCAATCAATTGTCCAGTGGGTATTTGCGGATTGTGTGTCTACACACCGTTAATTTTCCTATTTGGATCGTGGGTTAAGCTCGGCAGGTCCCAAAACGCAATCACGTAAGGAATCTCTCTCTCTCTCTCTCTATCTATCTATCTGTTTGAAAATTGCGATGCATTCATTTGGTACAATTCGTGAGTTTAAGATTCTTATTTAAGTTCTTATTTCATTTTTTTTTTCTTTTGAAATTTTAGCACAGTAACAGAACTATATAAGGGAGTAAGAATTGTGAGTTCTTTTGATTTGGAGATCTTGTTGAATATCCTTTCCTTTGTTTTGCTTTTACCATTTTCCTTATAATCTGATGAAAAAAATGGATTGCATTCTTCTTTAGGAGCTTTTTCATTTAGGCTATGGACTTATATTTTTGGTTGGCTGGTTACAGATTTCTTTGTTCTTTGTACAATTTGCTTCCCTTCCATTTTTCATTTCTTCCAATAAAATATGTCTCATCCTGCAGATTTTGAAGGGAGATTTTGGTTTCTTCATTTTGATCGATCTCTCGTTGCTCCTCAAGGCGAAAAATTTGTGGACTTCATTATAGTAGAGGAGCAATTCAAATCAAATATAAGCTTCATAGATAGATTTTAAGAAAAATGGTGCCTACTTATGGACATCCATCTCCATATCTTCATCATCCTCCCCAGTACTATGCATTTCCTTATCAACATTGGAATCCTCAATGTCAGGGAGCTCCACACTATATAAAGGAATTTGGACCTCAAAGTTATGGAAGTGGCTTTTTTTGTCCACCAGAATATCAGCATTGCTTTGGTTGCTACCCCCATGGCTACTATCCTTCTGGGCAACACTATTATTGCAGACATTCACCTCCACCATCACTTTGGGATCATCACTCCCATCCTAATGGGCATCCAGTGTATTTTGTGCCTCCTTCCCATTATAGTGGTCATCTTGACCGCTACAAGGATGACAAGGATGCGGCCAAAGCCCACTTCTGTGGATGTCCTAGCCATATCTGTAGCAGTCGCAGCGATGGTGGTGACCGAAAGATGAGTGAAACTGGAGGGCGTAGTAAGAATTCGGAGAGGGTTAATCAGAATACTAAAATAGACGCTGAGCACGGGCAGGATCTTTTTTATCGCAAGAAGTCACAGAGTTCCCCATATTCTCCAATCTTCTGGATACCGCCTGGTTGGGTGAATGGCAGAGAGGGAAATAAGCCATCTGAATCAGGCGGAGTGGTTCAAAATAACTGGCTCCCTGTGGATTCAAGTGAGACAAAATTTCCCAATGGAAGTGGGGAAGACGAGAGTCGTTTACCTTTTCCGATTATTTGGATGCCAAATTATGATAGACAACAAGAGGCTGGAAAGAAAAAGCAGGAGTCTGATACTGACACTGAAGTTGCAGAGCAGCCTATCCAACTGAAGATCGTTCCTGTGATGGAGCAGGAGGATGAAGCATGTGGGAAGGATAATATGCCAAGTAAGGACGAGAAGAAGGGCACCAAGTGTATTAATAACTATCACTCAGAAAAAGTTATTGAACCTAGTTGCAGGCTCAAGCTTGCTCCTGTTGTGGAGGGAGAGGATGAAGGAAGTGCAATGAGTAATTTGAAGTCTAGACCAGAAGCTACTGAAGATGCAGGTGATCTTTCAGTTTCTGGGAAAGAATCTACGATAAGGAACATTCCTGTCAAGCAGGTGGAGGAAACTAAGGAGAAAAAAGCTTTGGAGAGCGTCATGAATAAGCCATCATCTCCAGGAAGAGCCTCTAAACTCCCTCCTGTTTGTTTGCAGGTTGATCCTTTACCTAGGAAGAGAACTGCCAATGGTAAATCAAGGTCTCCAAGTCCCCCTGGTGTAAAGGATAAGCTCCCACCTCATAATGACCATTCAAGCATGAAGATGGAGCAACCATGTTCTGCATCAGCTGTGAAACAAGTGAAAATCACCAACTTGGAAGAGAAAAATGACCAAAATGAAAGAGGGGATGCTGAGGTTCAGATTCAAGGGCCTGCTCTTACAGAAAAAATTGTAGAACAGAAGGAAAGGGCAGACGCTACAGAACAATCGAAAAGGGATGTGGGTAGTGATGCAAGTGCAATTTTGAAGATGATAGCGGGTACTTCAGCTAATAAAGGTGAAGAGAAGGACATGGATAAGAAGAGTAGGAATCTATTTTCTGATGAGGAGGCAGCTGTTTTAATTTAGTGTGTTTATCGTGGTTTTGAGGTGATGAAATGGGAGCCTTTGAAGAAGCTGACGCGGATATCAAGAGTTCGAGAGCAGGCTGCTGATATCCAGCAGCGTATCTGTGGCATGGAGGCTTCACATGAGCTTCAAAAGGATCCAAAGCAGAGGATGTTGATTAGTGAGAGTATAATGACTCTACTTCTGCAACTAGATACCATCCAGGTATTTGTTTCTCTATTATACGAATTTTTCTGTTGACAATGAAATCTATTCCTTCCGTTTAGTTTTATTATACCTCGTTGTTTGCTTAATTTGTGCATAAGCCAAAGGTTAGGACCGTTTTCAGCCTACCCCTCCCGGGACCCTGCTTAGGCGGGACCAGTACCTGGTTATGGCCCTTGTTTTTGTTTTTTTAATTTTTTATCTCAAGATGTGGAACTATGATCAGACTGAACATAGGAAAGTGAAGAAGAATTCATATGTTGATGGAAATAAAATGGTAGCCATATAGAGTATCAGCACTTAGGAGGAACAATATTATATTTGAAGATGTGCAATCATGCCCTTAGGATAAGGTGGAAAGTGACTGCTTTTAGTTGATTTTTCGATACCTGGAAATAGTAGCATTCAAATTTAAGATGCTAGAAATGTCTATCCGTGCTGGTGATGAATTGCTGCTCTTGATTTTTGGAACTGGAATGTTCTGGCATATATAATGTCACTTGCAAAAAATTGTAAAGATGATAAAAGACCATCAATGTGAAACCAAAACATTCTGGTGGTCAAATAAGAGGGTAAATTTCTCAGGGCTATCAGTTGTCTAATGTGGCAATGGCTTGGTTTTACCACTCAGGCCTGATAAAGTTCAAATGTTTTATACCAGTTCAGAGGTGTGCTCTAACATTTTCAGGAAATCTATTGCCGTTATAATTTTTTGTGAATCGAGTTCTTTGGGAGCTGCTTAACTCTTTTGTTGTCTACAATGTCTAGTGTTTAACTCGTTAGGACACCTCATTTGTGAAGTTTTTTGGAGAACTACTAGCAAGAGATCTGAACTCCTCCTCTTCCTTCTTACTTTACTGCTAATGTGTATAAACATGCAGCAACATTCTGGAAATAAACATTTTCAAAATAAAAATAAAAAAATTCTGGAAGTTCCTTAGTAATGTACCACAAAAATGCAGCAAACTTTAACCGTAACGCTGCAACCCTTTCAAATGATATGCATCTATGCATTAAACCTTGACCTAGGGATTATCAGTGTGGAAAGCCTATTTTCACAACATAGGTTTCAAATAAGGTGAATTGTTCCCTGTAGTTCACAAGTCAATTTTAGTCCAAAGCTGGCTAGAAATCTTTTGAGTGATGGGATGAATTGTTTTGAATTTCCCATCTTATTTTTGGACCATACCCCACAGGCACACATGCACATGCACATGTATACGTTGTTTTCAAGGTAAAAGTTGTTAGTCCAATGATAGGATGACAAGACTTTTGAAGTTCATATGTCAAAACTTGGTTTGAGATAAGATTTTCTTTCCCCCTTCTTTAGAGCAGAGCTGTTGGAACAGTTTTGAACTTTGAAATGTTGTATATGAGAACCCATTGGATTTAATACTATTTTTTATTGCAGAGAACCTTATTTTTCTTCTTTTTCCTTAATACTATTGTGACAAACAAGTCATTCTATTTTTTAAGAAAAGTACCTGTTGGGAGAAATGGTTTACCTAAATGAACACTTTAGCATTATGGTTGTGCCATATCATTTGATTGTATGAATCTGTATTAATAGACTGTTTGTGGTTTTGAAATATTTTTCAGGGATTGCATCCCATTGTTAGAGATGTAAGGAAATCGGTAGCAAAGGAGCTAGTTTCTTTATAGGAGAAACTTGACCTGTTATCTGCACTGCCAAGTGAAGAACCGAAAGCAGTGTCGACTGCACATTTGGATTTTATAATTAGCAATGTGGAAGAAGACCACTACAAGGGTTCTTCAGACATGGAAGTCCCTGTAGAGGATGAAGTATAATCTTCTGATGATGGAAAAGGGCGAGATGAAGAGCCTTCAGCACATGGAAGCATGATAGATGATGAGATTAATAGTGAATCCCTCTTGGAGAAGGTTGATGCTGATAAAGTTAACGAATTGAAGGTTGATTGTGACTCATACACATGCTGAACAGACCACCATGAAATTTGAGAGAGAGAATGAATGGGATGCACAACAAGCTCAACAACTTGCCAATGTTAACAAAGAGGAGAATGTGGATGCACGAGCTCAACAAGTGGAAGAAAATGGAAATTTGTATGTTTGTATGATATCTTCGGCCGCTTTACAAGATGAGACTTGTTCGAAGGATAGAGAATCAGTAGAGGATGTGACTTGTCTGGATGGTAAGGAATCAACACTCCAAGGTGTTTCTGCAGAACCAAAATTACCTGTTATGGCCAATGAGATGAATGTTGTAGAGGATTCTTCGCATAAAGAGTTCGAAGGTATTAATTTAGCACTGTCAGTTGATTTAGAAGATAAGGCTGTGGAGCTTTTTCCGAATCAATCGAAAAGCGATGGCGAGACAGTGCATGACGACACTTCCTCCTGTGGAGGAGGAAGTACATCAAAATCATTTGGTGAAAAAAATGACAACCCTTCAGAGGAAGCCACATGTGACATCGATGGAGGTCAGCTTCCTCCCTCCAAGATGATAGTGAAGGATGCCACTACAAGGTTAATCTCCTCAGATGTTAGAGGTACGAATCCTGAAGACATTGCTACTATGGAAGAAGGCAGCCATACCAAAAAACCTGAGAAAACTAGCATCATGGGACTGGTGCATGAACAGTATGTTTCTGATCCTCTAACAGAGCCAAAAACTGGGGAACGAAGTCAGGCTTCTCTTTCTTATCCATCATCTACAAACTGGAACATGTTCTTAGAGGGGAGAACAGATCCCATGTGCATTGCCATTGAGGAGAAAGGAGAACAGTTGAAAGAGCATGGCAATGAGGGAATTGAAGGACCAGAATATGAAATTGCTGAACAAGGTCAAATTCCTCCATCCAAGCCACCTGTTTCTAACTTGACTGCTCCTGTGGAAGGGACAGATCCAGTCCAAGTCGCTACTGAGAGAAGCGATGAGTATTCTGAAGAACCTAAGAGCAAAAGGATCAGTGGAGGGATATGTGAAGACTCAAAACCGCCAGTCGAGGAGCACGAAAAACTAGAGAACAAAGGCCAATTGGAGGAAAACAGAGATAGAGAGGGAGAAGTAAAAATGCAGGGTGGTGATTATTATGCAGCAGCAGTGCTGACAGAGAAGGAGAAGCTGAGAGAGATGGTGGAAAAGAGGCAATTGGAGGTGATTTCAGAATTGAATGGGAGAGTTCAAGATTTGGAGTTCAAATTGAAGAAGAAGAAGAAGAAGATGAAGCAGTTGAAGGTTAGGACGCCCAGAGCTAGAGCCTCACCCTGCAAACCAAGTTAGACACAAAGTTTAGGCAACGAATTGTCGCTTTATATATATATCGATGAATGCTTTGTTTGTGTGTGTTGTATGAAGTCCTCTCTGGCATGGTATTTCTGTTTCCATTGCCAAAGGTTTCTGTATGGTTTGTCTAATCGTGTGCAACCACTCATGGTTTATATAAAGTGGGTTTTGTCAGGCTAAAAGGGATCTTTCAATTTTAAATATTAAATATTTTCACTCCACATTATAGCTACAACTTGCCTGGAAATAAAGTCCATCTTGGTTGGATTGTGTGAGGTAATAAATAAAAGTAAAAATCTTTTATTGTAAAGCTTTCTATGCTTTTCTTACGGCACAGAAGATCTATCCTTCTCCAACTTTTAACCATTCATTTCAAATGGGGCGGTTGAGATTATTTCACTTGGCATAGCAGCTAAGCCAGTAGTAACCCATCTCAAGTTGGCACATCGGCTAAGCCGGTAAAGTCAGTAACCCATCTCAAGTTGGCACATCGGCTAAGTTGGTAATCCATCTCAAGTTGGCACATCGGCTAAGTCGGTAACCCATTTGAACTAGCCCGTAGTAGCTCATTTGAAATAGCCTATAGTAGAAAGAGAGGGAACTATTTATAGATCTAGAGATTGAGAAAGAGAGGTCGAAAGGAAGAGGAGAGAGTGCAGAGCATGTAGAAGAGAGCGAGTAACCCATTTAGGCGTGTCACAGAACTGTCCATACCAAATATACCCAAAGTGAGTAAGGTATTTAGAAGATATTTGGAAGATTGTTAAAGGTATTGTACTTTGGGAGATCTGG
Source organism: Amborella trichopoda (assembly GCF_054954075.1). NCBI lineage: Eukaryota > Viridiplantae > Streptophyta > Magnoliopsida > Amborellales > Amborellaceae > Amborella > Amborella trichopoda. The sequence goes on along the minus strand of NC_142336.1, from coordinate 19,996,594 downwards.
AAAGAGAGAAATAGACACACTTTTGATGGGGACTGTCTTCCTCTTGACAGAGTTTGGATAAAATTAAGTATTCATTGTGGTCACTTCTGGCGGTATCTAATGAGGAGAGGGATATCTTGGAGGTGGATGTCACGTCTAACCTTCAAAATCTTTTGAATTTGGGTGTGGTAAGAAATCGACCTATTAGTTTTTGGACTCCCCTTTACAAGGGATTCTTAAACTTAGTTTTGATGGCAGTTCTCAAGGTAATCCAGATCCGTCAGATATTGGGAGTGTCTGATTGGAATGGGAATATCATCTTCACATATGCAAGGCCCCAGTTGGGGAAGCTACTGCAAACCAGGCTGAACGGTTTGCCGTTCTTCAGGGTCTTAAGATTTTCTGTAGTAGAAATTTGGGAAGTTCTTGTTTGGTTGAGGGGAACTCGATGATGCTATCCAATGGTGTAGGAGGGAGTCAGGGGTTTTATGGAAATTGGTTTCAATTTGGTCTCAGATTATTGATTTGGCTGAGATGTACGGGTTTCATGGAAATTGGTTTCAATTTGGTCTCAGATTATTGATTTGGCTGAGATGTTGACAATCTTTTTTTAACCACTTTTATAGGGAGGCCAACTCGCTTGATTCTTTGGCTAAGCATGGCTCCTTCTGCCCTCTCTTATTATTTCTAATGTTGTAGTCCCAGTTGGGTGATTCTTTTGTTAGCAATAAAAGGTTCATGATATTTGTCAAAAAAATAAATAAATAAATAAAGTAGAGAGAGAGAGAGATTTCTCTTTTTATTGCTGGGATTGTAATGTATTAGCCTCTCATATTACTTTATACCTTTATAAGTAATCTGTTAAGTGAGCTAAAAAAAATTATCTTGTGTGATAATACGCTTAATTCTTGTAATAATGGTAGTTCATGAGATGGCGGTCACGCAACAAGAAAATTTTAGAAGAATAGGCTATTCCATTGAAAACTGTTGAAGATGTTAAGGAGGTAATCTCAAAATCAAAATCAGTAGCAGCACATTTGTTTACCATAATAAAGTAGGTTCTTATTAGTTCTATTTATTTTTGGTATTTAGTTATGGGTCCAAATGCTTTTTGAACTTCGAAATCCTCTTCTGTTTAACCCCTTTCCCGTGTTATGTTAATCAGAAATTTAAGAACTCCTGTTTGGGGAAACTTAAAAGCCATCCGTGGTCGGAGTTAGATGAGCTTCAGCCAGAGACATTGATGATTAATGAGAAATTGGAAAATGTTCACTTGAAGGGGTGTTTTTACTATTAACAGCCAACCTGATTTATGTTAATTACTTATATTTACTGTTACTGATTAAAAGTTATGGCGGTGGAGGGTGCTCAAGTGGTGATATTGTTGTTAATATGGAGCCCATTAAGGCCTACATACCCATTGAGGCACTCGTACCTTATTCATCCTTTGAGATGGACCAGGATGAGTTCCATAAAGATAATTTTATAGATGCGAGTTTTGTTAATGTCATAGCAACTGGGGTACCTGATTCAGTTCTGAGATGAATCAGGATGCGTTCTATAAAGATAATTTTATGGATGCGAGTTATGTTAATGTCATAGCAATTGGGGATGGTAAGGACAATGAGATCCCATTGTTTTGTGATCAACAAGACAATAGTGAGTATCAATGGGTCCCACTGTTAAATGTACTAGGACATAATGACATGTGTTTTATGTTAAATGCTTTGTTTTTTCCATATTCAATTGGTTTTCATTTTGAATTAGTTACCAAGCTAATGTATTTTTAAAATTTTCTATGATTATATCAGTTTGGATAACAATGTAAAAAGCCAAAGCAGAGGCTATGTCTTTAAAAACAATACTGGAATTTTTTTTACAAGCCTAATGGTCAACCCTCAAGCTCATCATCTCATAAATTTTTTGCAAGCCCGATGCTCAACAATCAAGCTCATCATCTCAGAAATGTTTTGCAAGCCCATTGCTAGTGGAGAAGACCTTGCTTGGAATGAAGCATCGAAATGGAATTTTTGTATAGCTTCCATACGGTGCAAATTCATGTTGTAAGTAGAATTTTGTAAAGTTTCAAAGTGTATGTTGAATAGCTTCGAAATGGAAGTTTTGTATAGCTTTCCATTTTGCAAATTGAAATTGCAAATAGAACTTTTGTATGGCTTCAAAATGGAATTTTTGTATAGCTTCCATATATTGCAAACAATATGTAGATCTCTCACACTATCCCACAACCATTCTCACTCTTTGCGTGTATGTCTGTTTGTCTCTCTCTACCCCCTACGAACTCTATGGGTGGTTTGCGCTTCCAATAGTACTCATTCGCTTCTAACACTAAAATAATAGTACTCCAAATTTGTCACCAAAAAAAATTTTCTATAAACACAATTACTTATGTGCCCAGAATGTCAATCCGACACATTTTATTCCCAGTCCAGTACAAAACCTTATGGTGCTCAAAATGCCAGTCCGACACATTTTATTCACAGTCTGGCACAAAACTTTCTGGTGACCGGTCCGACAAATTTGACTCTCAGTCCAGCACAAAACCTTTTGGTACCCAGAAGGACGGTCTGACACATTTTACTCCCGGTCCAACGCAAAACCTTATGGTGCCCAGAAGGCCGGTCCGACACATTTTAGTCTCGGTCCGGCACAAAACCTTTTGGTGCATAGAAGGTCGATCCTACACATTTATTCCCGGTCTGGCACAAAACCTTTTGGTGCCCAAAAGTCCGGTCCGACTCATTTTACTTTAACCTTCTAGTGCCCAGAAGGCCGGTCCAATACATTTTATTCCCGATCCGGTACAAAACCTTCTGGTGCCCAGAAGGCTAGTCCGACACATTTTACTCTTGATTTGGTACAAAACATTCTAGTGCCCAGAAGGCCGGTCCGACACAAAACGTTCTTGTGCCCAAAAGGTCAATACGACACATTTTACTCCCTGTCCATCACAAAACCTTCTGATGCCCAGAAGGCCGGTCCGACACATTTTACTCCCAATCCTACACAAAACTTTCTAGTGCCCAGAAGGTTGGTCTAACACATTTTGTTCTCGGTCCAGCACCAAACCTTCTAGCCGATCTGACACGTTTTACTCCCGGTCTGAACTATTCCAAACTTGTAACTTATGAATTTCAAATAGAAATTTGGGATATAAAAATACTAGAAAATAACTATAAAATGTATGGGCGTGGAGATAACCTTCATTTTTAATTTATATCAGAAAAAAATGCCATTTCTAACTCCCCCAGTTTCATACACCATGAGAAGTGATTAAAACTACCATTGTTTTCCCATTTTAACATTTTTACTACCTAGACCAAATTTCCTTAATAAAAAAGAAACACTAAGCCTCAACCTGCCCATTTTAACATTTCCGACACCAAAATTACATCGCAGGAGCAAGTATGAAGGTCCACCTTCCTTTGATACTTTGAGGTTGCAACTTTATGCAAACCACACCCTTTTCAATCATATCCAAACGAAGCTTACATGATGGCTGAAAGATAACCAAATTGAGGGATTGCACGCCTCTATTGAGAGATTGCACGCCTCTGTAATAGTCCTAACTGCACGCCCCAGTAATACTCCTAAATACGCCTCTTTAATACTCCTAAATATGCAAAACAAAAAAGAACAGGACAGAGACAATTTGGGACAACAATTTGGGGCCATGTAATAATTAGAGAACAATTATAAAGCCACCAAGAAAATTAACATGAAGGTTGGAAGGTAAAGCTGTTAGCAACTTAATAATGCAAAATAGCCATCAACATGTGAGTAGCTAGTAGCAGTAATTCAAGTCGACAAATTCTTATTACAGCATTAGCCACGATGGCACACCATAAAACAAGAAAAAGGCCTTCGGGGCATGGCTAAACAATCGGGGAGCCCGATTGTCTTGTACTGTTGAATTCTTTCTTTCTTATAATATTTTGAATTATTAAAACATAAGATTATTATGCTTAGGTTGTCTTTAACCTATTAATTTTCTTTTGTGTATGCTGATTCTATATTTTTCTTTCACTTATGCAGTACTTCATGAAGACAAAAGTGCAAGTTTGGTCAAAGATGCAAGTTTAAGCATCCAAAGGATAAAGTGGAAGCCTCCAATGTGACCTCACGTTGTGGAAATAAGAAGTACAAGTTCTTTCTCTCTCTCTCTCTCTGCTTCACCGCCTCTCTCCCCTAATTTCTTGGTCCTCTAAAGTCAACTCCTAGATTCAAATGACAAAACAAATTTCCAGTCCAATACCAATGAATCAATCACAATACCGCCATTAAGATGCAGAAAATACACACAATTGTGAAAGCAATCCTTTGATCCAATGAAAAAAAAAGAGAGAGATAAAACCTATAAATTAGAATCCAAGAAAAAAAAAATGGAAAAATTTTTCAGAAGAATAGACTTAGTGGCAACAATTAGAAAGAAATTACAACATAACAAATGAAAAGTTAGAGAGAGAAGAAGGGGAGTCGAGAGATGGGTGGAGTATTCTTACCTGTGTTTCTCCCTCTTCTCGACCGATGCGTTTAGTCTCTCTCACTATGGAATCCATCCCACTCGTAGGAAGACGTGACGTGCCTAAATGGGTTTCTCTCTCTCTTCCATAGGCGCTGCACTTTCTCTCCTCTTTCCTGAACTTTCCCCTTCTCTCGTGCTTTCTATTTCTCTAAACCTATAAATGGGTTACTCTCTCTCTCTTTACTGCGGGCTATTTCAAATCGGTTCCGGGCTTAGCCGATGACTTTTATCTTTGTGACAACTGGAATGAACTAATCTCAGCTTGGGGAGGATATTTATTTTTAATTCTTTTTATAAATTGTTTTGACACTAAATTTTGGACGTCCATTCCTCTATTAAACTCGCACTAGCAAAAATATAAAAAAAATATTTTCAATATAATAAAATGACCCAAATACTTCTAAAATTTTCAAGAGATATTTTGATCATTATATTTTATCAAAAAACTATTTTTAATATTTTTTATAGGTGCGCCCCAATGAGAAGATGACACGTACCAAATTTCATATTCATACAATTTGTATAAAAAAAACTAAAAATAAAATACTTTGAGACATCGGATATAAAATCAAACGGTGAGTGGCTCTCTTGATCAAAATTGGACCGCTAAATGGTAAGGGGAGGATAGAACTTCTATATTGTAGGGGGGAGCATAGAAAGCTTGCCTTTTCTATAAAGAAGTATGTATAACTATTAGGGCAAGCTTTCTATGCTTCCCCTACAGCATAAAACTTATATATTTCCCATTATCCTACCGTCAATTTTGAATGAAGGGCTAAGATTGCCCCAATCACAATGTCACGTCTCTACTTTATTTTATTTTTAATTTTTTCTGTAAACTATTTTGACACCAATTTTGGATGTCCAATCCTCTATTAAACTCGCAATAGCGGACAAATATTAAAAACATATTTCCAATAAAATAAAATATCCAAAATACCCCTAAAAATTCAAGTGGTATTTTCGTCATTATATTTTATCAAAAATTATTTTTAATATTTTTTATAGGTGCGCCCAATGTGAAGATGGAAAATACCAAATTTCACATTCATATAATTTGTATAAAAATAAATAAAAATAAAATACTTTAAGACGTCGGACCTTAGATCAAACGGTGAGTGGCTCTCTTGATCAAAATTGGACGGCTGGATGGTAGGAGAAGCATAGATCTTCTATGTAGGGGAAATATAGAAACCTTTTCCTAACTATTAATAGAGGTTGTTATCATTGACAACATTACCTACAAAGAAATGACTATTGCTTTTTAAGTTAAGGTAAATTGGTTTTGGTTCAAAAAGTTGGATGTAAAACTTTAGGATAAAAATACATATTAGTACTTTATTTTATTTTTTTTTTAAGAACTTGTAACCTTTATTAAAAAAAGCCTCATGAAAAGGAGATTACATCTGAAAAAATAGAAAGAGACGACAAAGTTGTGCCTCCTTTAGCAAGATGGTCTACCAAAGAATTTGTCTCCCTATAATCATGAAGAAAAGTTATAGACAATGGTTCCACTAGGTTCACAATTTGAAGCCAACAAGACCTTAACTCTCAGGGAACTTGACGCTCCTTATTACACCAATGAATCACATTCATAGAGTCACCCTCAATCACACAAGAACTGCCAATGTTTCTAGCAATTAAGACCTTCAAACCTTCTAACACAGCGAGTAATTCTGTGTGATTTGCAGTAACTATACCAGCCAGCCCTACAAAGGTAAAAATAACCTCACCAAAAGCGTTATGCAGCATACCTCCTATACCTGCTACCCTCGGGTTATCCAGGGAGCTACCATCAAAGTTTATTTTGAATCCTCCTAAGGACGGTACTACCCATATGCTTATTGATCTAGTCTTAAAACTGCCCATCAGAAAAAGATTCTACAAATTTAACAAGACATCAAGTTATATAATTCCCCACTATTTTTAGTAATAGATGCCCAACACTAAATGGAAACTTGAATCTTGGATAGCACTCTCTCAAACGATAAACAAACCACGCCAAATATCCATCTATTCCTCTCTTTCCACAATTCCCACATCACTACCCCTCTTGCTATATTCCACATCATACTGCACAGGGAAGGTAAATGTTGAAAGGTTAACAGTGACAAAACACCCATCACAAATTTGGGGTAATAGAGAATTCACCCTAAGTAACCCAAACAGCAAATACTATATCCTAGACACAAAACGGTAATGAATAAATAGATTGGAGTCAGATTCACCATCAATATTGTGTGTAAAAATATTGCGAATAGATCGAATTGGGCTCAAAACATCATGTTCGTCCACATGGCTAGTGAAACTTGAAATGGACGATCAAGTCTTGTAAGATGAACATATTAGGGTTTGGAATCAATTTTTATTGTTCATTTGCATATTCATCAAGGTGGATGTTACACCTCCCCAGAGTCTCGAGTCTCCTATGCAATGACTGGGATTTTCCAATACGATTTGGACCATTGCTAGCTACGACCTAATGACATACTTCCCTTATTTAAAGGGATTTTATGCTCTGTGGATCGTTTACTTTCTATGACCACAATCATCTCTAGGCATCATATACGAAATCAAAAAATTAATAGTATATTTTTTGTTTACACAAAATTTGAAAGAATTTAATATGTCATCGATAGTGAAATCTAAAAATTTAAAAACAATCTTCCAAGCACATGTGTATAAATACAAAAAATTGTAAAAAGAGAATGTATGTATCCATACGAACATGTATGTCTCTGTATGTATCATATTGATTCTACAGAGTTCATTTCTCATAAAGACGAATCACTAGACAGATTTTAAAGATATAAATTAGAAGCTGAAAACCACTTAAATATAAAAATCAAGATTCTTACAAATGATAGAGGAGGAGAATATAGACCAAATAGATTTAGTGAGTTTTGTAATAACAATAGAATACTTAGCCAAACCTCTATGCCTTACACCTCTCAACAAAAATGGAATGGCCAAGTGAAAAATAGAGTTTTAATCGATATATTGATTCAAGAAGCCGGTAGAGAATATCAATTTTAGGGAGAAGCTATCATGGCAGCAACATATACATAACATAAAGTGCCTTCCAAATCAACTAATATAACACCATATGAGTTATGGTTTGGTAGGAAACCCAATCTAGACCATATCAAGGTATGAGGCTCTATGACACATGTTCATATTCCCTGTGAGAAGAGTGAGAAGCTAGGACCCAAAACTATAAAGTCCATATTTGTGGGAGAATCAATGACTCTAAGGGATATAAATTTTATACAAACAATTTAAAGAAATTCTTGAGAGTAGACATGTTTACTTCTAACATCAAAGGTAAACGGAACTAGAATTTTAGAGCAAAGTGGGGAAGAAGAACATTAAAATCCTAACATAATTGATGTAGAAAGTTCTTCTCAAATTGGTACTACTAATTTGAGCCGAGAAGTAGTATCAAGAAGAATAAAAAACCTTGTTATTTAGATGAATATGTATATTATAATGAAGTTAATGAAGCACTATGTAATTTTAAAGAAGTTATTCGTTCACCTTAAGCAATGAGATGGATGGAAGCTAGGAGGACTGAATATGAGTCTTTAATAAATAATAAAACATGGGTATTAGCAGAATTACCTACAAATAGAAAGGCAATTGATTGTCAATGGGTATATTCCAAAAAGCTTAATTCTGATGAAAGTGTTAATAGATATAAAAGCAAGGTTGGTGGCTATGGGATTTAGTCAAACGGAAGGCATTGACTACAAAGAAAAAATTTTACCTATAGCCAGGAAATCTTCCATTAGAATAAATTTACATGTCTCAACCTGAAGGTTTTGAATGTAAAGGTGAATAAAATAAAAGATGCAAATTAATTAAATCATTAAATGATTTAAAACAATCTAAAAACAATGGTATTTGATATTCTCACATATACTTAGAGAATATGGATTTAAGAATATAACTACAAATTATTGTGTATACACTAGAGACAATTGGGTGTTCATTTAATTTGGTCGTGCATGTAGATGATATAACCATAATAGGAAATGATGGAAAAGCCATTGAGGAATGTAAGATGTGGTTATCCTCTAAGTTTGAGATGAAAGATATAGGATATGTTAACTATATGTAAGGAACTAAAATTACTAGAAGAGCAATATATTCTAAAAGTACTAAAGAAATGTAGAATGGAGAATTCTAAACCATGGCTACTCCAATTGATAAAAATTATAGATTAATAAAGGAAATGTGCCCTACAACTAATAAAGAGAAAGAAAGCGTATATGATTTTCCTTATGCACAGGCTGTAGGGTCACTTAGTTATATTGTCTTAAACCGATATAATTTGTGTAGTGAGATTTTCTAGTCGATATATGATCAATCCTAGTATTGAGCATTGGAAATTGGTTAAGAGAATATTTAGATAGTTAAAAGGGACACATGATTATGGCTTATGTTATAGCACTAAGAATCTAATCCTTGAGGGATATAGCAATCTTAATTTAGGAGGTGAAGTTGATGAATATAGATTAACATCTGGATGGTTATTTACTTTTGGTTGGACATGTGTCTCGTGGGGTAGTAAAAAAAAAAAATGTATCTAACATTGTACAATAGAAGTAAAGTACATTGCATTGTATCATGCTTCAAGAGATGCAATATTCAAAAGGTAATTTCTTAGTGAAATGCCACTAATCAAATACGAGCATGGGCCTACAATGATATATTATGATAGTCAAGCAGCAATAGTCATTTCAAACTACCCAATGTATTATGGCAAGTCAAAGTATATTACGAAGAAATATCACTCCACAAGAGAATTTGTGGCAAATAAGAGGTAGAAGCTAGTTATCTTCCTATATAGATGATGGTTTCTGATCCATTAACAAAGGATATTAATATTTACCCATTAGAAAGGAGTGTGGTTGTTATGGGACTTAGATGAATTAAGAGATCATCATAATTGATGGCTTTGTGGCATGTTAGAGCATTTGTGAGCCAGTTGATAAGTCTTTATGACTATGAGATTTTATGAGTAGCCTTTGTGGCACTGTGTAACGACCCAAATTTCTTAAGCACGATGAAGTAGCTGCACCCGAGGATAGGATAGAAGAAGAAGGGGAAGTGTGTGCGACGATAAGAAAGAAGAAGAAGAGAGAATGTGCGTAGCGATAGTAGAGATAAAGAAGAAAGCATGCAAGCGGCGATAGAAGAGAAGAAGAGGAGAGAGTACGCACGACGATAGGAGAGAAAAAAAGAGAGTGCGTGAGGTGATAGGAGAGAAGAAGAGAGAGTGCCTGCAGCGAAGTGCGTACGACTATAGGTGAAAATAAGATTTCTCTGTTAGTGGGAACGGTCTATTAAGATTTAAAGATCGGGTTTGTGTCCCAAATATTGAGAACGTGAAGCGGGTTATTTTAGAAGAAGCACACCACTCTTGTTATATTGTGCACCTGAGGAATACTAAGATGTATCAGGACTTGAAGAAAAAATTTTGGTGGAATGATATGAAAAATGAAGTAGCACAGTTTGTTTCCAGGTGCTTAACATGTCAGCAAGTGAAAGCTAAGCATCAAAAACCCGCTAGACTGTTGCAACCCTTGCTCATGCCGGAGTGAAAGTGGAAGCACATTATCATGGATTTTGTCTCTGGCTTACCCAAGACAGGCACTGGACATGATAGTATTTGGGTCATTGTAGACCGACTGACGAAAGCAGCTCCTTTCTTACCGGTCCGCAACACTTATACTCTGAACAAATTGGGCCAATTGTACATTAAAGAAATTCTAAGATTACATGGAACGCCTGTCAGTATCATGTCCTATAGGGATACTAGATTTACTTCAAGATTTTCGGACAGTTTGCAATCAATATTGGGGACAAGACTCACATTCAGTACTGCTTTTCACCCCCAAACGAATGGGCAATCAGAAAGAACTATTCAGACTCTATAAATGTTAAGAGCCTATGTTACTGATATTAAAAGAAGCTGGGAGGATTGTCTGCCTTTGATAGAATTTGCTTATAACAACAATTTCCAGGCTAGTATCCTAATAGCACCTTTTGAAGCCCTGTATGGAAGGAAGTACCAATCACCGATCTGTTGGGATAAGGTCGGTGAAAAAAAGATGTTAGAGCCCGAAATTGTTCAAGTGACCTTAGAAAATATTGCCTTGATTCGGGAGAGGCTCAAATTGCTCAGAGTCGGCAAAAGAGTTACGCCAACAATCGAAGAAGAAGCCTTGAGTTTGAGGTAGGTGATCGAGTTTTCCTGAAAGTATCATCGACCAAGGGTATTATGAGATTCAGCAAGAAAGAAAAGTTGAGCCCACGTTTTATTGGACCATTCGAAATTTTGGAAAGAGTAGGAGGTATGGCTTATCGGCTTGCCTTGCCACACAAATAATTCATGATGTGTTTCATGTGTCTTTGTTGAGGAAATATCAGCCAGATCCGTCCCATGTTTTGAAGTATGAGTCATTGACAGTTAACGAAGGCCTGACTTATATCGAGCAGCCGATTGAAATTCTAGACAGGAGGGTGCAAATTTTGTGCAACAAATAAATCCCCCTTATTCATATTTTATGGTAATACCACTCAAAGGAAGAACCAACATGGGAAGGAAAAGATGAGATCCGGAATAAGTACCCCCAGTTGTTTAATTAATCGAGACACGAATTTGGGGACAAAATCTTTTAAGGGGGGGATGATGTAACAACTCAAATTTCTTGAGTACATTGTAGTCGCTGCGCTCGACGATATGAGAGAAGTGCGCACGGCGAAGTGCGTGTGGCAATCGAAAAGAAGAACATGTGGTGAAGTGCGCGCGACGATAGGAGAGAAGAAGAAGAAAAAGTGCACACGGCGAAGTACGTGCAGCGATAGGAGAGAATAAGAGGAGAGAGTGCACATGGCAAAGTACGCACGGCGATAGGAGAGAAGAAGAAGAGAGAGTGCGTTGTGATAAGAGAGAAGAAGAAGAAAGTGCGCACAACGAAGTGCGCATGGTGATAGGAGAGAAGAAGAAGAAGAGAGAGTACATGCGGTGAAATGCACACAGCGATAGGAGAAAAGAAGATAAGAGAATGCATGCGGCGATAGGAGAGAAGAAGAGGAGTCAGTGCTTATGGCGTAGTGTGCACGATGATAGAAGAGAAGAAGAGGAGAGAGTGCACGCGACGATAGGGGAGAAAGAAGAAGAGAGGAGCCACTGTCGTGCATGAAGCAAGACGGCCACATGTTGACTGCATGCTGCCATGTGTGCCCAATTGTCAACCTACATACCTTTGAAAGGCCACTTGGCAAGCACAAAGTGCCACCTCCCCACCTTTGGAGTATAAAGTCTCTCTTTCTCTCTCTACACATCACGTTTTGGAGCCCAAGTTTAGCCCTTTGTGCCATTGTAGAGAGCTTGAGAACCTTGGTGAAGAGACTATGGAAGGAGATTGGGATCACCTTTGGGGACACAAAAAGGTAAGTAGATCACTATCTTGCAAACCCATAAGCATAGAACATAAATGAAGCATGGTTTGAGCATAGTTTGAATATAAACATGTGTAAAATGATGACTGTATTTTCCATAAAGCTTGCCTTCTCATGATGGAAATGAGCACTGAAATCCTTTTGATGGCCTTGAATTTTTGTGGGGTTCTACTCTTGTGAGTCTAGTTTAAGCTAGACTTGGCTTCATGATGTTTCCTTGCATAAGCTAATAGTTAGGAGATGATTTTGGAAATATGTCATGGTTTGCTTTTATTCCGCATTTATAACACGTGTTGATGCCACTCCCACCTGAGTAACATGCGCGGCCTCCGATCGCGATCCTACATTCAATCGCCCTCTGGTTGGGAACGATAAGGGTCAGGGTGCGGGGTCGTGACACACTATGATGATTATGACTTTGTGATATTACCCGCCTTTGTGGCATGGATGCCTTTGTGGTAGGTGATTGAACCTCCACAGGTGGAAAGGTTAGATTATTTGACCTTTAATGTTTCATTATGTGATAATCCCTCGAAGGGATGTCGCCACAAACCACTACCAGCTAGCATGCAATTGCACACAGTTTTCCATTATACCTAGTTAGAGGGAAGTGATGTGCTAGTGGTTATCCGAGTTGTTGAGAATCTCTTAGTGATATACATCTCTTTATGAGATTTTGTGGTGACTCACTGCACCTATGAAATGGCACCACATGTGATGGGTACATGTATAGCATAACAATAGAGGGTATCCACTACTATTTGTTTTTGGATACCTGTGAAGAGATTATATAGATTTAGAAGCATATGCATGAAGTTCATGAAGTGGTTAATGATCATGCAATACGTCATGATTATAATGAGCATGGGAAAGTATGTGGTTGATGCCATTGAGTGAGTGGATGGTATGTGTGGGTAGATCGATCGCTTGAGAATGTACAGCTCAAGTGATCACAATAGACCTTCTTGCTTCAATGGATGGATATTTTATTAAGCCAACACTATGTCAAAAATAGTGGGAGAATATTAAACGAGGGTTTTCTCATGCCCTCAAGAACTGTTTTGAAATAAATAAAACTACTTTATTTATCTTTTTCAAAATGATTAAAATATCTTATTTTATTTTACCCATTTTATTACATGTTTCCTAAAAGCTCCTCCATTTATTTCTCTTCTAACCATTGAAGCAAAGTGTTGAGATAGGGTTTGGAAAGTTTGATGTGTTGCACCTCTCGTTAAGTATTTAGAAGTGTCTTGAGTTCAAGAGTGCATCCATAGCCTTGCAAGGGATACCCTAATTATCTATTATGAAGTCATATTGTTCCATCACCTCTTTATTACTTCCTTTTCTACAATGCTATTAATCCCTTTATGCTCCAAATTTTTCAGCAAGGTTTGACATGCTTATGATGCACTAAAAGTATGGAGCTACTTATTCTCTACAAGGCCCAGTTGGAACATATTAGTGAGTTCGTTCCATACATTTATTTGTTCATCTTTATATGATTCATGATTAGAATAGTGCATGAAATTGAGGATATCAAATTGGAGATTTGAATAGATCATTTGAGGAGCTCTTATTATAGACCAATGCTATGCTTCTTATGTGATTTGATTATATGCATTCAAAGTATTTGATAATATTTTCAATTAAGGTTTAAAGAGATATTTTGATCCAAATCTGATTTTGTATTAATCCGTATTAGTAGCCACCTTAAATCCATCCTAACAAGTTTGGAAGTATATGAGGAAAATTAGCATTAACTAGTTGACTAAGATATTCAACAAGTATCGAGAACAAAGAAAATGTCATATGAATGGAGGAAAAATATTATGATACTTATTTACAAAAACAAATGAGACATATAGAATTGTGAAAATTATAAAGAGATATCAAACTTATGAGCCACACTATGAAGATGTGGGAGAGAGTGATTGAATAATAACTAAGGCATGAAACATATGTATCAGAAAGTCAATTTGGTTTTATGCTAGAAGGTCAACAACTGAGTCTACTTTTCTACTTAGGCAACTGATTGAGAAATTTAAGACAAATGAAGAAAACGTCTACATAGTCTTTATTTATATAAACAAAGCTCATGATATAGTTACTCAATATTTGATTTGATAGATATTGGGGAAAAAAAAATCTCTAGACACTACTTCTACGTGGAGAGAGATATGTACAATGAAGCACTAAGTAGTATAGTCTAGTGGAGAGATGAGTGAGTTTTCAGTAACTATAGGTCTATATCAGGGATGAACATTTAGCCCATATACCTCTTTATCTTAATTATGGACGACCTAACTAGGCACCTACAAGATGAGGAACCACAATACATATTGTTCGTGAACGACATGTTTTGATCGATGAGACCCAAAATGATGTTAACATAAAGTTAGAATTTTATAAGGATGCTCTAGAATCTAAAGGTTTTAAAATTAGTTGGACTAAGACAAAGTATGGAATACAAGTTTAGTAATAATATGAATAGAGACGAGGTACTTAAGATTGACAACTAAAAAATACCAAAAAAAAAAAGCATTTACGATATCTTGGGTCAATAATCAGGAAAATATAGAGATTGAGAAAGATACCACTCATAGAATTGGAGCTGGGTGGGTTAAGTGGAGATGTGTAACCTAAGTTTTATGTGATCGTCATAATCAATGAAGTTAAAAGGCAAGTTCCATAAGACAACTATGGGACCAGTTTTGCTTTATGGGGTAGAATATTGGCAGTCAATAAACAATAGAATTTAGAACAAATACAGTCAAAAGAATAGGTGTGGTACTAATACGCGATAGGATGATAAAAAATAGACTTAGGTGGGTTGGTCATGTGTTGTGGAGACCTAATACAACACCTGTTAGGAGGTACGAGTTAGTTCAAGTAGACGGCTAAAAAAGGACAAGGGGTAAGCCCAAAAGGATATCGGTGGAAGTAGTAAAAAAACAAATAAGGACTTATGACCTCACTGAGGGTATGACCCATAATAGAGCAAAATGACGGACCTGAATTCTTGTAGCCAATCTCAATTAGTTAGGAAAAGGCTTGCACGATGATGATAACTTTACAGAACTAGTAAAAACTGCACCCCTACCTTTTAGTTCCCAAAAAAAAATGACAAGCAATAAATGCCATTTTTTTTCTTAAAGTTCAATAGGACTCATTTTAAACATTCTTATGAAAAGATCACAGGTTTTTTGCCAAACTTTTGAAAATATAGTAGATTAAACGTTTTAGAGAAAAATTGTGTTTAAAAAAAAAAAACATTTGTACAAAAAATGACAACTTGCTAAGTATGGTCCAACTTAGTTGGATAGTATATATTACATTGTGACCATGTAGTCTCCATTACCAACCTAAGTTGGTGTGCGAGCTTGCCCGCATAGAAACCACGTATGTTTAACTAGTAATACACTATTACTATAAAGTTTGTCCTACACCATTTGCTTACGACAAATTTCTGTACCAAATATTGAGGAAAAGTTGACGATTGTCTAGTGAAATATGGAAGACATTAGAGCAGGCTAACCTTGAAAGACAGTACAGATAGATAAGTAAAACTAGGGTTCTGCCTGCTCTCCTGGCTCCTTCTCCGCTATCTCCTCCTCCATTACTCTGGTTCCTCTTCTGCCTTCTCTTCCGGCTCCTCCTCCGAGTCCTCCTCCATTTGCTCTGGTTCCTCCTCCATTTGCTCTAGCTTCTCCAACTCGTCTTGCTGGTCCAATTCTATCTCTTGTGGCTCTTCCGATATTTTGAGATTTTTTGGGGGCTTGCCACTTCTTTCTCCCTTCTTTTTTGGGGCCATTGTGGGAGAAGATAATGATAAGAGGAGAGAAGATTAAGAGATACAAGTGGGGAGGGAAAGACATACACATGAGAGATAGAATGGCATACTCTAAAAAGAAACGATAGATACATGCCTAGTGATTATGGCTTCAAGGACAAGCTAAAATAATGAGCGAAAAAGCAGAGAGCAAAAGCCTGGTCTCCAAGTAAACATAATATTTAGTCCTCAAGTTTTGGACATAGTAAATATCGAGACGTCCAAGGGATCGAGAGAGTGCAAGGGTTCACCAGGGTAGACAAAGAAACAATTCACAAAGGCTAGGCTAAGGCAAGACTAAAGCTGGAGAGAGCCAGCCTGATAACCTTTAGATCAGGCGAAAAACTACGACAATCAACGAGAAAACCAACAGATCGGCCCAAGAAACTTGCAACAAAACCAGAAACCAGCAATGGGAAAGCACTATCAGGTGCTTGCAAAGCAAGTCTAGATAGAGAGGTTAGTGCTTGCATAAAAGATAAACAAATAATTTCTTGAGTTTTCCCCTCTATTGCTGGGTGATTTTCTAATCAGAGTGTTATAAACACCATGGCTGCCAAAATACGGAGGGGGATGAACATGTTACTGCCTGTGGGAGGTAATTAGAGAGAGGATGATGTTCTCGTGCCGGTGGGAGGTTATTGAGGCTCAGAGATGCCTCTCGTTTAGAGTGTCGAGCAGCTAGGCAATAATTTTGAAGGTCTAAATTTTCATATTGAGGCAGACGGAGTAGAGAGAGAGAAGACCCTTGGTGCAGCGAGCACTCGTCTGTGGTGCGAGAGAGAGGCAGGAATCACAAAAGCACCCCTCACCTAGAGAGAAGAGGTTTGGGGAGATGAAGGGTTTGATGTTGGAGAAGACCTCTAGGGTTTCACGCTTGTGCAAGGGTTTGTTGGTTGTGCAAGGTTTTAGCATGTAAGGATTTGTTGTTGTATAGATTTGCTTGTGCAAGGATTTGATACTATAGAGATTTTCTTTGGCTGGCATGCAAGGGGAAGAAGGTTTTCAAAGAGAGCATCCTTGTAGAAATCTAAAGAGATAAATTTTTTTGATAGATGATTATGGCATGTGGTATATGGTAATGAGACTAAAAAATTACTCAGATAGAAAAGGTCCTTCTTCTTACAGGTTAGTGTGTTTTTGCGCTTTGAAACTTTAATTGTTTAGCTCTGAAGCCCTAGCTTGATTCAATTTTCTTTCTGAATCTGGATGGTTAGTTTGGTGCTCTGGCTCAGTTCAGGATGTTTGATGAATTTGATCTTTGAATTGCTTGTTTCATGGTGGATGTGTATTTTTCTGAGGAATTTGTGGTTTTCTTTCTTGGCTTTGGAATATTTATGGTCTTATAACGACTGCCTGCTAGATTTTGATGGTTCACTATGGGTTTTGGTTTGCTTTGTGAACTTTGTCACTGAATTCCGTGGTCTATTATGTCTTTTTTAAGATGGAGCTTTGTTGCATTTGATTAATGGGTTATGCTGCAACTTTTTGGGCGCTTAAACTTCTAAAGTCTTAATTTAAGGATGAAGTGTTGAACTGAAAAGTATTAAGAAAAGTTTGTGCCTTGAGTTCTTAAGAGAAGACAAGCGGGTGATACAATAGTAATGGCGACGAGCAATTGGGTGGTAGAACGATGAAGAGTTGAGAAAGGTACATTCTGAGAAGAAGATGAAGAAAGGCGATATTTCTTATGTTGCTACTTTACGTTCTCCCTTGAGTTCTCATTTCCATAAGAACCCCACTATTTTGGTTAGAGATGTTATCAGTAAAGAACGAGAAAAGAAAATTCAATCAGTAGTGATCGTGACTTTCAATGATAGATTTTTGGAAGTATAAATGTTCTAGGAATAGGTTGATAAGCATGGACTAAAACCCGGAGCCTGTGTCGTTCGATCCTGGAAGGTAAATTTATTTGTTTTCTGGGTTCTTGTGAGGAAGCTATTAAAGTAATTGATCAGATATTTTGGAGCTTCCGGGGGGCTGATTTGATCGCAGAAAGATGGGTCCCCACCTTAAAAGCCTCCCTGATCAAACCAAAATCATCCTGGTTTTTCGGTTTCTGGTATTCCAACCATTGCTTGGTCTTTTGAAGTCTTTAAAGAGGTAGCAAATCTATGTGGTCAGGTGATCAAGATTGATTGGAATTTAACCGGCTATCATGCCCTTGTTTTCTTGGTATAAACTAAGAGTACAAATCATCCTAAAGAGGGTATCTTAAAGATGGGAGGTTTTGATTTTAAAAATATATTTAAAAAGATTTGAATTCAGAAGGGAGGTTTCGTTGAAGTATCTTCTGAAGATGTGAAACATAGCCTGAATGGTGAGCAGAATGTTAATAAGGATGATGGTTGCCATAAGCCATTATCGTCAGTCTCAAGCTGCAACAATGGAGTTTCAAAAATAGACAACGGATATCATCGCCATAAATTTCGTGGGAGGGCAAATTCAGGTCATTCTTATGCTGCCACGCCATCACTCAAAGGGAAACGTATCATTAAAAAATGGGTTGTTAATTTGATGGAAACATTCCAAAAAAATATGCTATGGAAATTCCTTGCCAAAATTCATATGTTTTGGAACCCAATGTTATTTCCTGCCATAACCGGTTTGAAACTTTGGAAAGTTTCCCTTTGGAAGTTTGGATGAGTGGTCAATTAATTCCTTTCCACAAACTTCCATCAAAGATAAGAAAATTATGTAGCTTCTAAAAGAAGTTCTCATCCCATATGTAACCCAAAAGAACGTCAATGTTGAGCTTCAAGGTAGCTCTTTCTCTAATGCAAGTAAAGAGATGAAATATGAAAAAGAAAAGATGCAGCACATGAGTCCATTTGGGAGGGTTGGTTCCAAGCAGTTAAAGACACAAAAAAATGGAAGTTTATTGAAAAACCAGTGTTGGTTTATAATGTTGAGAGTGAGGAAGAAGATAGGGAAGGAAGATCTGCTCTTTCTACCTATAATGATAGACTTTGGAAAAATCTTGAAAGTGTTATTCTTGATAATAGTAGTCAAAGCCTCAAAGAACATGAGCTGGAAGAATCTCTTATAGTCCCTCCGATTTCTATGAGACCACCGAGTGATGATATTGATGATGAAGTTCCTGTAGTCGATGACTTTGAGGGATACGATGACTATGACAACGTCGATGATGGCATGTCCTTAGTTATCCGACCTTTAGAAGTTAGTACAGTTTGGATGCAATTAATGTATGTTATGGTGATTCTCTTGACGCCATTACAAATACTCTTAAGGAGGAGCATAAAAAAGAACTAGAAGAAAGGCTTGTTGGGGGAAAAATTCAGAAATCCAATAAGAAATGAAAGCTTCAAAGAGAACTTGATAAATTGGTATGCCATATTAATTATGATCACGATGAGGTAAGTGCTTGTCATCGCACATATTCTGAACCTTTGTTACCCATGTTTGTTGGTCCTTCAAGGGTCAGCAAACATATAAATGGTTACTAGTCTGTATGAAAGTGTTATGTTGGAATGTCATGGGCCTCAATAGTATTCAACGCAAGAGAGATGTTTTTTTTTTTGTAGAAAGGAAAGATCTGATCTCTTGCTTCTCTAGAAAACTAAATTGAAGGCCACGACTCTTCATACTGCTAGACTGATTTGGGAAAATAACTCTCTGGATTTTTTGGGAGTAGATGCTTCTGGTTATTCTGGTGATATTTGGGTCATTTGGAACCCTTTGGTTGTGAGTGCTTCACAAAACTTTCTTTCAAATAGACATATTTCCATTGTTTTCCAGGGGCCTTTAAATATTCATTTAAATTTGAATGTGTCTTGGTTAGTTTGTGTTGACTTTAATATTATTAGATTGTCAAGTGAATCTACATCTTCTCCTTATATGTCTTCTTGTATGAGATTATTTTAGGGTTTTATACAGCACCATGAATTGATTTATCTTCTTTCTGCTGGGGTTAATTATACCTGGTCCAATCATAATTTACACGATCTTATTTTGATAAGGTTAGACAGGTTTCTTCTCTGTTCTAACTTTGTTACTCGTTTCCCAAAAATAAGTGTGAAAGCCCTGCCAAAATTTCTTTTGAGCATGCCCCTCTTCTCCATAACTATGACGGGTTCTTGTCTCGACCATCCCCGTTTAGATTTGAATTGACGTGGCTATCAGAGATACCTTTACTCAACATGATTGAAGATTTCTGGACAAATACTACCATTGATGGTTGGAAGGTTTCCAAATTTCAAAGAAGCTCTAACTATTGAAACAAAGGATTATTACATGAAAGATGAATGTTTGGGGAGATTTACAATTGAAAATTGGGGCAGCAAAGTCTCATATAGAGGAGTTAGATAATGTTCAGTTCATGGGAGGTGCTCTAACACATGATCAATTCAAAGACAAAAGCTTATGGGTGGCTACGTATAAACAACTGCTTAATTTGCAAAAAATTCATAGGAGACAAAGATCTCTTGTGAAATGGCTCAAGGAGGGAGATAAAAACACGAGATTCTTTCATACTATTGCTAATGTAAGGAAAAGTGGTATCTCAATTCAAAACTTGTGTATAGAAGGAATAAACTGTGACAACATATCAGAAGTTGAAAGAGCCATGGTTGATCATTTCAAGAAATCTTATGAGGCTGATGGTGGGATTCAACTATCTATTCAAGATCTATGTTTTATTAGGTTACCGTTAGAACATACTCTGTGGTTAGAAAAAAAATTTGAAAAGCAAGAAATTAGAGACGCAGTCTTTGGCCTAGGCATAGATAAGGCTCTAGGCCCGGATTGATACCCAATAGTTTTTTTTCAATCTTTTTGGGATATTTTGAAAGATGATATTGTTCAATTATTGTAAGAAATTTATTGGAGAGGTAAAATTAATATTGCAATGAATTTCACTTTTATTGCTTTAATTCCAAAGAAAAATATCATTGCAACGATCAAGATATTCGGCCTATTAATCTTATTGATAGTCTATATAAAATCATAGCAAAGATTTTAGCCAATAAACTGCGCCAAGTGATTCACATAGTTATTGAAGGACCACAATCAGCATTCTTGAAAGATAGGCAAATTATAGATAGTATTTTGGTTGCACAAGAATATACACTCAATAATCAAGGATGACAAACCAGGCCTTATTTGTAAGCTAGACTTTGAGAAGGCATATGATAATGTTGATTGGGGGTACTATAAAGTATCATAGCTAAACTGAGCTTTCGTTCAAGATGGAGATTGTGGATTGATGGTTGCATGTCTTCTACCTATTTTTCAGTTTTTGTTAATAGCAAAGCAACTCGTTTTTTCGAAGGATCAAGAGGATTGAGACAAGGGGAACCTCTTTCACCATTTTTATATACTTTGGTAGCTGAGAGCTTTAATGTCATGCCTAATGGATTGACAGTGCAAATGATCATATCATATGTTAATATTAACAATAATAGTCTTATAGTATCACACTTACAGTATGTTAATGATACCATTAGAGTATGTGATCCTACGGTTAAAGAAATCACTTGCCTATAGATTTTTTTGAAAAGTGTGGAGTTATCAACTTGACTTAAAGTTAATTTAAGTAAAACCAAGCTCATTGGTATTGACTTTCCACAAATGGTAGTATCAAGAATGGCACATTTATTAGGTTGTGGGGTTGAGTCCTTACCTTATACTTATTTGGAAATTCCCTTAGTGGCTTCAAGGCTTTCAAGATCAATTTGGGATCTGGTGGTTGAGAGATTTGATAAGAAATTGAACACTTGAAAAGCTAAACTCTTTCTTAGGGGGGAAGATATGCGTTGATTAAATCTACTTTGTCCAACCTCTCGGTATATTTTATGTTCTTATTTAAGATGCCAAAAAAAATTGAAAAGCAACTAGAGATAATTATAAGAAATTTCTTATACAGAGATGACATAAGAAGGAAAAGAATTCATCTGGTGAGTTGGGAAAAAAATTTAGGCCAATGAAAGAGCGAGGATTGGGTATTAGGAGACTGAAACTTATGAACTCAACACTTTTAGTAAAATGGTGGTAGAGGATCCATACACAATATGAGTCCTTCTGGGTTATTATTCTGAGAGATAAATATATAATAGATTTGAACTTTGGCCTCATTAAAATTCCAAGAAACAAGACAAGTTTGTCCCATGTTTGGAGAGGTATTGACTATGAGAGATCTGTGTATCTACGACAATTCGAAAAAATGGTGGGGACTGGAAAATCCACTCTTTTTTAGTTTGACAAATGGATTGGAGATGACCCGTTGATATTCCTTTTCCCTAAGGTTTTCTCAAAAGCTTTAAACCCGATAGAATCTGTCAAGGAGGCTAGTAGGGATGTTTATAATATTGTTTGGTACATTCTTTGCAGGTACAAGAGAGGTACAGACACATTCATTGGGAAGTATCAAATATTATTGGAATTATTTAATAACACATATTTGACTCCAAATATGGATTGATAGCTTTATTTGGGATTTTACCCCTTAGGGAGATTTTTTGGTTAAGTCAACTTACAATCTATTATTTTCTGATCATTTGAAAGAGTTGGATGCTGGTTTGTTCAAGATTAAGAAATTACATTTGCCTCTTAAAGTGCAGCTTATGGATCCAGCGCCAAGATAAATTAACAACTGTTGACAACTTGATAAATAAGAGGTTTATCATCACCAATGTATATATCCTATGCAAAGACCATGATGAAACTTCACAGCATCTTTTCCTCTCATGCCCTTTTGTTACACATATTTGAGATTGGGTTCGGTAGTACTTCAATCTGTCATTACCTTTGCCCCAAAATGTCAAGGTTCTTCTTCACCAATGGATCGCGCCCGATATTTCAAATATGGGAAATATTCTTCGAAGATCTAACCTTTGCCCCATAATGTCATAACTCTTCTTGACCAATGGTTCACACCCGATATTTCAAAGATGGGAACTATTCTTTAGAGATCTGTATGGGATAGCCTTTTTTGGAGTGTATGGAAGGATAGAAATAAAAGAGCATTTGATAATATAGGTACAGATCTGTCTACATTACAATCGAATATTTTGACAGTTGCAGCTGATTGGTTCCTTACACATAAGGATCGTGGCTTTATCCCTAAAAATATTATCATTAGCAATCCCTTGGCAGTTGTGACTATGGGTGTTACCACCAACACTCGTAGTGAGTTGTTTGGATACCACCACCTGTGAATTCCTTCAAACTTAATTTTGATGGAAGTTCACTTGGCAATCCAGGACCAGCTAGCTATGGTGGTCTCATCAGAAAAAATTTGGGTCACATTATATTTTCTTACTCGGGTCCTTATGGTATGACAACAGGAGCGGAAGTACGAGGTTTATTAGAAGGTTTGAAATTGTTATGCACTTTGGAAGGGGGCTGGATTATCAAAAGAGACTCGACAAATGTCACTGCCTAAAGTAAAAGAAAGACTCATATTCCTTGGAAATTAACGACTATTTTTCATCAAATTTGGGATATTTTATAAACCTCTACGGCAACGGTCCAACATTGTTATAGAGGCAAATGAAGATGTCGATGTTCTTGCCAAAGGAGTTTATACTCCCTCTCTGTTGGTTACTTCATTTCTATAATCTTGTATCTTTGCTTGAACTTCTAGTATTTTACATTTGAATTAATGATAAGTCGTACATTACCGTTTAAAAAAAAAAAAAAAAAGACATTCGAGCAGGCTTTAAAATTGAATTGATTGATTAAGCATTTTTAATAAAGATCAAGTTTTCAACACATTAGCCGATCTTAGGGGTGGCAATAGATCGGGTATGGGTCAAATCCAACTGGACCCAAACCCAAACCCGAATGTATTCGAGACCCATACCCGTACCCATAGGGTCTAATCGGGTCCATTGCCAACCTCACTGTGAGCTCCCTTTTTTCTTTTTTTTTTGCCTTTTCTTTACCATCATATACCCAAATAATTGGCGACAAAGTCTAAACCCACCATTAGATTTCAAGCCGTCTTATTTATTGTTAATAGCTAAAGATTATGATTTCTTATAGTATACAATCCTTAATACACCCAAATGAATAGGGCTTGAAGTATTTTATCTTAAACAGTTTACAAGTACAGAACGGATCCAACTGAACCCGAACCCAGACCCAGACGCGCCCCCGAATAGAGTTCAGGTCTAGGTTTTGGACCCGGACGCGACCCGCCGGGTCCAAATGTTGGACCCATACCTAGACTCATTCGAGTATACCAAGCGGGTCCTGAGTCGAGTCGGGGTCCATTGCCACCCCTAGCAGATCTAAGATTTATCCACAACCCAATTATGGGGTTTTATCAAATCTAATTTTGCAAGAGACTGAATGGGCTGAAGTACCAATCAGCGGTCATAACAGTCAAATCAACTTGTCAGGTCTGCTTTTGATGACTAGCAAGTACAAGTGAAGGCACTTCGACGGAATTTATAGAAACAGTACTACTCTAGCAGGTTTTGTTAGGCTAAAAGTGTAGGAAACTCCTTTCAAGAGTCTATCCTACTATCTAATGATAAAAACTACTCATACAAAACATTGAGACGAGCAATAAACATAGCAAACACGAGATATTACAACCCAAATTTTGGCATTGGTGGTAAAGTGTTATACTATTGCTTTAACCACTTATCTGATAACCAGCTATTGGGGTTTGTTTTGCGGATAAGCTAGGGTCGAATTGCCTGTAATTACAGGCTAAGCTGGCAAATCATCCATTCCGGAGACACTCTAGCATCTTTATTGCTATCCAGAACATCCGAACAAGGTTCATTGTTAATGACACCCGCTTTGAAATCTCTTATGTGATTCTGATATAATATGTACTGTAATATAAAGAGCATCCTGTTTTTTGAAAATTGATGCAAAGAGCATTGTACCAAACTCAATTTACAATGAAACCAGGAAGAGGGCTGGATCTCATTTTCTCATGCTACCTTTGCGTGCCAGCAGCCAAATAGGTCAGCACATCCTTAACAAAGATAACACAATCTTAAAAAGAGAGCTCTGTGTAATTAACCGTCTCATACACTTACCAGCAAGTTAATGGCAACCAAAGTACACCAATCAGTTTTTGTCTATT
Organism: Amborella trichopoda; assembly: GCF_054954075.1. Classification (NCBI taxonomy): domain Eukaryota; kingdom Viridiplantae; phylum Streptophyta; class Magnoliopsida; order Amborellales; family Amborellaceae; genus Amborella; species Amborella trichopoda. The sequence goes on along the minus strand of NC_142336.1, from coordinate 19,971,706 downwards.
TTAGCTTAAGATCCCTTTACCTGTTTCAGATTTGCTTTATGTTTCTATGCCTTCTCATCTTTAAAGACAATTCACGAGAGGGCCCTCAGAGACATCCCTTGTTCTCAAGGAATCATGCATATTTTACAGTCATAATAAAACAAGGACAGTGCTATTATAAGTAAATGCCAAAATGCCCATGGCCAGTATTGACGTAGGCAGACAGGATCTCATCATCCCCGAACCGTGCCGTCTTTCCACAACTGACTGTATGTGGTAGCTCGAATCCCAATTGCATGTCACACTGAACTGCCAATCATCCCTTGCCACCCTAAGCACCATCAATAAAAACAGCTGAAAATGTTGGTGAGCTGTGACCATTAGTAGTAACTATTTTGTATTAACCTGCATGGTTACCAGGATTAATTCACACTACGATGCATGAAGGACATTATTAGTGCCCAAAAAATCAATTTTGAACCGACCATCACATCACAAAACAATTTATAATTCAAATTGTAACAAATCAAACACCCATAGAGAGCAAATGACAACGGACCAAATCGCCATTCGGCTAATTAGAATTTGAAGAAATATACAATTTGACAAAATTTTGCAATCAATTTAACTTACAATAGTGGGCAGCTGATCAGGCCCCTATTTTTAAAACAAAACTACCGCACATGTAATGCTTTTCTCCACTTACCAATGTAATGATATAGGTGGAACGTATATAATGTTACTTATAAAAATAAGCGAGCAAATGCTAGAGAATTTGAAGGAGTTTTGATTATTTGGCATATTTACGTTCATTATTTAACATCGATACGATCGTTTGACCAAATTTAGAAAATAACTAATGTTATGGCAATTTGTTAAAAACAGCACCATTTTGGAAATAGCAATCAGAATAGCTGCCTTTATCTAGATTTACCTAAGGAAAAAATACTCTGCAAGCCATGCCATGCTACTTACCTTTCGTGGTGGCGTCCCTGGTTTTGATGTGTTGTTACTAAATCCCATCTTTCCCTTTTTCTCGGTTGGCTTTAGGATTTGAAATGAGCACATCAAACTCTCATCAACACTCATCATAGCACCCGCATTGTCAAACTCCCCACAATAGTTAGGTGCCGAAAATATGGTCACAAGCTGCCTCTTTGCAAAAAACTCATACCCATCTTCCACAACCTACTTAAGCTCTCACAGTTAAAACAAAATTTCAGAGTTCTATTGGCATCAGAACTCACTATAGCAAGAGATAAGCAGCAATGCATATCAAAGTTGTTAATCTTTTAAACGAAGTCAAAGCTAACTAGCTCAAAATACATATACAGTCAGTCTACCTGGTGGGCACGGCAGATGAGATCAAGGTCATGCTTGTTCAAGAACTCGGCAACCTTGTCAGCCCCAAATGTGTACGAAACACCTCTGTCATTTTCACCCCAGCCCTCAATTTCTTTGTCAGGATCAGCCCAAAGCAAATCACAAAGGAGGCCCTGGTCAGGCACGTCAACAGGGCGAGCAATGTTGCGAACCTGATCCAAGCTATTCATGTCTGGTGAAAGTCCTCCATGCATGCAGAGGATCTTCTCGTCAATGAGTGCAGCCACAGGAAGGCAGTTGAAGCAATCAGTGAATATCTTCCAGAGGCGAACATTGAATCGCCGCTTGCACTCGTCATAGAAGCCGTAGATTCGATTAATTGAAGCACACTCATGGTTCCCTCTCAAAAGGAAGAAGTTTTCTGGGAATTTGATTTTGTAAGCCAGGAGTAAGCATATGGTCTCTATGCTGTGTTTACCACGGTCTACATAATCACCCAGAAATAGATAGTTTGCTGCAGGAGGAAAACCACCATACTCAAACAATCGGAGAAGGTCAGTATACTGACCATGGATATCACCTGAAAACATGGAAAATATGTATAAGCGGCATGTTTCTTAGAACAAAAGACCAATGTTTCTTTCTTCCGTAAAAAACACAGGCATCTTGCATTATTATGCGAGTTCACATGTACTGAGCCCTGCAAAAATTGTTGGCATCCAGGACATTGTCCACTCAATTGTGCAATGCCACATACTATTGGCAATCCAGCTATTCGGTTTCAGCCTTATGCAAATGTATGAGGAGAGGGAAAAAAATAAGCATTCAAGTCTTCAAACTTCAACCAACCAAATGTCATACATTAGCCTGGGTGCAAAAGACAATTATTCGCAACAGATCACCCCTTTCATCACCTTCCCTGGCCTCCCATCGATTCTCCTTCAATTCAGACAATCACTAAAAACCAAAAAGTAGTGTGATATACCAAATAGGTGACAGAGTCTAGTACATGCCCGTAAAGTATAGTACTTTGGGCCAAAGTTTCAGTAATCAGTACCGCCAGACAAGCCCATACAACTAATTTTTAATTGATAAAAATATTATAAAAACATTCTAACAATCATAAAAATCTAAGAAAAACTGAATATGCTATATATTTTAAAAAAATTCTCCCACTTAATATTAAACTTATCTTCAACATTTTTTTTTTTTTTTGGGGGGGGGGAGGGGGGGGAAGGAAGATGTGAACATTCAATAAACATCAATTCTTCTTACATGCAAAAGGTATAGATCACATATGCCTTTCCCAAATTTCCTCTAAAAGAGATGACATACATTATGATATGGATAGAGTCCTCTCTCAATGTAGAAAAAGTAGGAAAAGATTTTAAAATCATCTCTAATGCAACCTTATGGGGCATTATGTCGAGGGTAAAATATTCTTGAAAATTTCTTAAAAGTTTAAAATGTAGCAAGTTAAAGAATGTTTTTGTTCGGGTTTGTGGCCTTCAAAGGCCTAACAGAGCTTGTAAATAAAATTATATATAGTGATTTATAACACTTCAGTGGAAGTGTACGGTGGATGCAAACCTAGGGTTGGGCTGTCTATATCCCGGGCCATGTTTAAACCCTTATCTCTAGGCATGTGGCAGAGCTGTTGAGGGTTTTCTGTGGGTCATTCTTTATTTGAGGTAAGAGAGATGCCCAGAGACATTGTTTGTAGGCCAAAAGAGTTGTGTGGTCTCCTGTGTGAGAGGAAGAAATTACGAGAGAGAGGGACATATGCTCAACAAAACTTCAGCATGGCATGTGCCGCATTTTGGAAAGCAACCCTATATAAAGGGACACGTGTACATGTGCAGAAAGAGTGTCCATTTGCATTGTGTGCGCATTTAACATGCTCTTAGGGGGGAACCTATATTCCAAATACTAGGACTATGGTTCCATTGTTTAGTGGCAAACTTTATTAGGTCAATCATAAGCCCCTGCACTTGACTGTGGGTTATGGGTCCCGTTAGGCTAGCTTGAGAAGATAGTCGTGGATCATGAATCTTGGCACTGATGGAGTGCCCTGATATTCGCATTTGCATGACCCATTAGGTACTCTATGCACTTCTTTACTATACTTTTCTGTGTTTTAGATTTTTGTCAAACCCCAAAAATATTGTTTTCATCTAAAAATACATTACTATGGATTTTTGGAAATTTTCATAATTTTAAAAATGAATTTTAAATGTGTAAAAACCATAAAAGGGTCTTCCTGAAATTTTAAAAATTGAATGGGAATTTTAAAAAATTTATAAAATTGTGAGCGGTCCACGTAAAGGGGCTAAGATCCCAGCCCTGGGGATGTGGCACAACCGTTGAGGGTTTATTGTGGGCTATCCCTTTTTTGGGGTCAAAGAGATGCCCAAGGACAATTGCAGGCTAAAAGAGCTGTAATCTCCTGTGTGAGGAAGAAGGGTCAAATCCTCAACAAAACTTCTGCATGGCATATACATATGACAAATGCATTTTGGAAAGTGACCATATAATATATAGAGGGACACATGTACATGTGCATAAAGAAAGCATCCCCTTCCATTGTGTGTGCATCTGACTTGCTCTTAGGGTGGAACCTGTAATCCAAATACTCGGACTATGGTTCCACTTTTAATAACTAACTTTGATGAGGCCAATCATGAGTCCCTGCACTTGATTGTGGGTCGTGGGTCCCATTGGGTTAGCTTGAGAAGATAGTTGTGGATCATGGATCTTAGCACGAATGGATTGCCCCGATAGTTATTTGTTTTTTACTCATTAGGTATCTATTCACTTCTAAATTTTATTTCTATGTGTTTTAGATTTTGTAGAACTCCAGAAATATTGTTTTCAACTAAACGTACGTTACTATGAATTTTTTGAAATTTTCAGAATTTTAAAAACGAATTTTAAATGTTTAAAAACCTAAAAGGGTCTTCCTGGAATTTCTAAAATTGCATGGGCATTCTGAAAAATTTATAAAACTGTGTGGGACCCAAGTGGAGGGGCTAAGGGCCCAGCCCCACACGTGTGGCCCCACTAGGGGTTTCACGTGGACCCCACTAGGGACCACACGTCCCTTTCTATGGGATGCCCTCTTTTATGTGGCACATATTCTCTTTTAGTAATAGTATTCTATATGGAATATTTTCTTGGTGAAAATATTATTTGATCCAATAAAATACTCTTTAAAAAATTATCTTGGTGATTTTCTTGTTATGCAGTTATCTTTGACCAAATTTAAATTATTTGAACTCCTAATTATCTCTTTTTGAGAGAATAGGATTTCTAGATGATCCTAGATTAGTGTAGATAGAAGATAAGTTTTGACTGGTCAAAGTTCTAGATAAATTAAAAGTGTATACGGGTCAAATCTCAAGGATAAGGTTCTACATATTCACTCTAGATCATGATGGATGATCTTGGAGATGGATGACGCAAATTAAATCTTATCTCTCACTTAACAGATCAATTAATAAAATCCTAATTAATGTTGAACTCCTAATCTGAGTGGGACTCATAGCCCTAGAGCCTATATATGTAGGAGGTTCTCCCCCTCTTTCCATATGTGGGTTGTCCCCCTAATCTGATTGAACTCATCATATGATGGCTGATCTTGAAATCTAAAAGAATTCACTCTAGTCCAGTAGAATTCCAGGAATCTGCAGGAACCTCATCCACACCCCTCTCTAGAGTGAATCTATATTGCCACTTCTTTCAGTTTTGTCACCACATGTTCACGTCAATTTTGATTTTAGGTTTCATAACATAGAGTGTGAAAACTATTATTTTCCATTTTTTTCACTCACAAAATGATGGCACTTTAGGTATGAACCACACCTAGAGGGGGTAAGATATGGCATAAGAAAATCACACTAAAACTATTCTAGATCACATAAAAAGGCATGACAAATGGGAACAGCATCCATACAAGCCTTTCTACAACTCAATAAGTTATAATTATAAGCAATAAATGCTAGTTCGAAGAGTCTAGGGTTTAAAACAGACGTTCTATAACAACTAAAGAAATACAAGCCAAAACAATGGCACTAATGAAGGCACAAAAGTCAAAATATTTAACGAGAACATTCTAAAAGAATAACAAAAGATGACCAAACTTCTTATCTCCATCAGGGACTGATTCTCTGGTTTAGACCCTCTCCCCATCCGGTAAGTTCTCAGTTGCCTCTTTCTACAACAAACGTATTCAACCCCCTACTTACCCCCTGAACCCCATTTCTACTCTTTCCAAAGTCTGGTCAACCTTAGCCTCTCCAAAAGTCCAAACGTTCAATTGGATAGCCTGCTGCCAACAGGCTCTCACGGTCGACCAGCTTCAAAAAAGAGGCCTTCCACTTCCTAATAGATGCGCTTTGTGCCTGCAAGAGGAAGAGATGAACCCTCACCTTTTCCTACATTGCAGCCAGGCTTTCAATCTATGGAGCCGTATTCTTCAGCTGTTCCATATTCAATGGGTCCTCCCACCCTCGGTTAAGGCACTCACCTCCTCCTATTCTGGTTACCATTGGCCAATGGCCGGCATAACTCTATGGAAGTCAGCAATCGCTGCCACCATATGGGTTATATGGATAGAAAGGAATGAGAGGGTGTTCCAAGGCCCCAAAAACGATGTTCATGTGCTCTTCCACAAGGTTACTTCCCTAGTAACCTTTTGGGCTTCTACCCACAGAGACTTTGTAGGGATCCCCTCTAACACTTTCCTCAGTAAGTGGGAGAATATCATGCACCTCCAATCTCACAAGATTCAAAGACCTCACAACTGGCAGGCCCCTCAAGAAAACGCAGTCAAACTCAACTTTGATGGTTGTTCGCTAGGGAACCCAGGGCCTTCAGGGGCAGGAGGGGCATTACGTGATCACAATAGCAATATCCTCGTCACCTACTCGGTAAATGTGGGACAAGGAGATTCCCAGTTCGCTGAAGCCTTGGCTCTTCTGTTAGGCCTCAAAAGATTCAACCCCTCATGGGGTCAACTTTTTGTGGTGGAAGGAGACGCCCAAAACATCATCTCTTGGGCAGCAAGCACCTCCCCCCCTCCTTGGTACCTCTCAAGGACTTTTTACGAAATCCACCACATGCAGTGATATCAATGTCTTATGGAGGCATACTTGGCGGACGTCGAACGAGCTCGCCGATCTTCTAGCTAAAGACAGAGCACGAGCATTTGCGGAAGACCCCGACCGGTCCATCTCCTTTTTTGCTTTGGACCACAGAGGGCTCCTAGAACTGTAGTTAGCCTACTCTTTTACTTGTACTCGGGCGTTCTTATAAGCCACTTTTTTTGCTACACTATTTTTTGTACTCTGGCAGTAGACTAGGCCATTTTTTGTATAGGGTCTTGGGACCTATTTTTTGACCGAGATACCCGTCTCATGGGTGCTCGAGGTCCTCTCTTTCCTCCTCCACTTGTACTCGGTCTTACAGCAATACAATGTTAACTTTATCAAAAAAAAAAAAAAACAAACAAAACATGACCAAACTCTAGTATAGGTATTGGCATCAGCATGTAATAGCTGAATAAACCCGGCATGTAGAGACCATGTGTCCAAGCAATGAATAGGAGTTTTGACTCATGATCTGACCAAAAAAGTGAAGTGTCAACATAACATTGTCCCATGTTAGGTTCAATCAATATTTAAAAAACCGGATTGGTCGGGTGTACCAGCCATTAGGGAAACTAGCGATCTGGGGGGAAGAATCAACTGTAAACCAATTTAAAAAATTGAAAACAAAAATTAAAAATAAAACAAGAGGGAATTGGTTGATTCAGCCCAATTCCCTGACATAACCGGCCGATCCTAGTGGGAACTGCCCAGTTCCCAATATCGCCGAGGAATTGGTATGGTCCCCAACGATTCCCAAGTCGGATGGGTGGGGGGGGGGGGAATCGAAGCCGACGATTTTTAAAACACCACGTTGAATAAACTAGCACAGTATAAGTATATAATTGCCCTCGAGGATTTGCAAGACAGAATTGCCAAAAATAAGCCTCAAATAAATAAACTACTGGCACTGTTTGATCAAGGAAAAAAAAAAAAAAGAAAGAAAGAAAGAAAAAGAGAAACTAATTCCCATGTCACATCATGCAATCCTGATATCAAATACACCCATGTCCCCTACCCATTCATTGCCAAAGAGATAAGCCATACAAGAATGACAATCACCATTCTGAAATTTTGGCACTTAGTTCAGTGCTTAGGACATAGAGGCAGTGGAACAAAGCCCTATGATCCAGATCTCACCTCTCCTACTCACAAGAAAAATTCACAAGCAACATTATGGGATTTGCTTTGAGCCAGCTTCGGTTTCATTCCGAAAGAAAAAGTGCTTCAGCAATTATAGTTGATTTGGGGAAATCTCCCAGCAGTTTTGAAATTGTCAAAAGATAGGAAACATTCTAGGGAAACTTTTAGCGGTTTGTAGAACATTGATTACCATAAAAAATTATAACCATCTGAATATGCAATTTAGCAACTTAGGCCAGGTTTGGATCATATACAATGATATGAGCCATGGATGCAGCAAATTTATATGCAATTGATGCTCTTTTTCGGCATTCTGCATTTGGAGCTCCAGTTACAGACAAATTGTATGTAAACTCCGTTTAACTGGGACGGGGGGTAAAAACTTTAAAGATCTGCTTTCCTATATCCCCATTAAGAAGATTTGGTGCAGCTGCTTATATGCCACATGCAAACTGGCACTTAATCCTTCACATTTATCAGCCAACTAATAAAGATCGACAACCAAATATCTAAATCAACATCAGTTAGTCACATTAACCAAACTATTTAAAGAAGATTACAACCACGCACACCACAATTCATTATCATTTTTTTTAAAGCCAATCTCCTAGGCCAAGCTAACTCATGGAGACAGCCAAATTTTGTGAAATAGTTAAAATATACAGCAGAAAAGAAGTGGAAGAATGAGGGTGTTGAGGATGTAGAGAAGGAAAGAAATGTAGAGAGAGGTTTCGAATGAGACACAAGGAAAAGAGGATAGGAAGTCATGTCCCAATTGACCTACATGCCCATCTCTCCTGGTATATGTATAATTAATTTGAACTTGTATACAGTGATATCCTTTTCTGGGGGAAAATACACACAACTCCTTAGGGTCTTAACAATATAAAAGAGTACTAAGTCCGACATTCAACAGATATTTCCTATGAACAACTTGCACATTATCACGAGTTAGAGAAACCTTATGAGTTGGGGCGCCATAACACTCAAAGTATGCCTAACTGCAAAGCATGGTCACAAGGAAGCTAGAAATCTGGAAGAGGATATACTTTATCACTATGCAAGCTCATAATCTTTACCAGTTCTATTCAAACCAATCTATAATATTTCTCTTTCCAAGATATCAATTTGAGAAGTAATAAGGGACTCTTGTGCAATAATGGAATCCAAAGAATGGAAGTATAATTCTATACAAGAGGTGTAAACCAACAGAACACCAGGGCCTGGGTTTCTTAGAGCCTGTATGGAGCAAATTAATCCTATCAAGAGTATACTACCCGGCTTAAAACCAGTATATTCTATAGAATATTACTATGTTAGTTGTTTGGCAGATTGGCAGATATAGTAAATATGCAAGCCTATCTGCATATTCTTTTATATGTTGTTTGGATAAGATCAACCATCTTATGTGGATAAGTTTGAATAAGGTCAACTTGTCATTGTATGGTTGCTCACCCATCCACACACACACACAAACCACCAAGGGTTTTCTCATAGGCCTCTCTCTCAAAAACCACCAACACACAAAATCAACAACAGTTTTCCCATAAACCTCATCATTCAAGCCCACTTATAAACCCTAATTTCTGGCTTTCTCTCATCTGGTTTTCACATGCATCTCAAAAAGATGAGATTTTTGTAGTTTAGGCACTGAATAAAACCTGGTTTTTGCAATTTTACTTTTAGTAGCCCATTTTGCAAAGCTCGGCTGCAATTTTTTTTTTTTTTGACAAGGTTAACTTCTATTGAGATAAAGGGTATACAAAAATGGCATCCCAAAGAGGGTGCACTATACAAAAATAAAGAGTAGCCCACTAAGCAAAAACATATGGGCTAGTGACAATGAAGGCCGTATGTATACACAACAATTATAAGAGATGTGCTGCATCCTGGATGCTACTGAAATAGGTGCGCCTAGGAAGATCAGTCATCAGTTTAAAGAGGCTTCTGTTCTGGCTAGATGATCAGCTTCAGAGTTAGCTTCCTTCCAGATGTGTCTCCAAGAGACATTTAGATTACCACAAGTGGTGGATTTGGTAAAAAATGTGGAGAAGTCTCCACGGTCATATTGGAGAGTTGGTTGCCAGGGAGCATAGTTGGGGGAACCTTGAGGCCACCGTCCCAACAAAGGAACTCGATCCTGCGGTTCCTCCAAGGGATCTTAGAGGAAGCTGGATTTAGAGAAATAGGGATCTCACTCCCTATAAAATGGGATCTCGGTCTACTCCTTATAAAATGGGATCTCCTTGATATTGCAGATTCATTTCTTTAGAATATGTTTAACTATAGTGCATATCAAATCGCGCTATAATAGGATTATGGTACTAAAAAACTACATTGTAATGTCATTGTAAGCGAATTTATGATATTATTAATTGTATTATTGTAGTAAATTAGAGTACTATAACTATAGCAATGGTATTAAGCTAAGGTGTATGATAATAGATAAAGCGAACATTGGCGTGATCCTAATTTCATCCTATACTATTAATTGAACGCCTTTTATGTATAATGGAGCTTAGACCCCCCCCCCCCCCCCCCCCCAAGTCAACAGCTCAATCCCAGTGACCTGTGATCTTGCTCCCAGGTATGCTAAGATCTAACTCCTTAACTTGTTCGATGTATGGATGTCGATCCTAATCCCAGGGAACTTCCACCCTATGGCGGTTCAGTGTTCCCCGAATCGATCCCGCTCCCGAACCTACTCCCGCCTTCAACAACTATGCTCAGGAAATAACAATCTTGGAATCACCTTCAATAACCAAATTTGGCCCCCAATCATGGTTAAAGTACTTGAGTCCCTCTGTTAATGCTAGTGATTTAGCCGTGGTGGAATCAGCCTGGCCGATGGGGATGGAGGAGTAAAGAGTCTCGCTTAAATAGTTTCTAAAGAGTCCTCCTACACCCACCGGACATGGATTGCCCAAGGAGCTGCCGTCGAAATTCAATTTGGATCGCCCTACCACAGGCGGCCTCCAGAGAGATGCCCTTTAGGATTCTAGATGGCCGCAGATAAAGCATTTCTGTACAATTTTGTAGAAAGTTAGCCGACAATAAGTGTTTGAAAGGGCCATGGTTTAAGGTCCAAAAAATTACGAAGGAGAGATGTGGTTGCTCATGTCTGTTGGAGTGGATCTAGTGTCTTTGAAAACTCTATGGTTCCTTTCCATCTAAATGACCCATATGATGGCAGCGACTAAGGCTTTTCCAAAGGAGGATCCCTGATTTGGACTAGGGGAGGGGTAGAGAGAGGTAAAAATACAGGATACTGGGGGTGGGTCACCCACTTCCATTGAAAGAGCCTAAGAATGATTCCCCACAGTTCCTGCATCATTGCGCAGTGTATGAAGAGGTGATCATTGGATTTCTCCTTCTCCTGGCACATAACGCTCTAGATGGATGCAACGGTGAATTGGCCACTGGGGTTGGGGGACCACGGCAACGTGTCACCGCCCGTGGAACGGAAGGATAAGGAGTGGAGAAGGGTGCAGACGATCAAGCAATAATATCAGCTTGGAAGTTCAATAAAAAACCATCAAGCAAAAACACATTAAGTAATAATTATAGGTTTTATTTATTCCAATATAATATCAGCTTCAAAGTTCAATCATTCAAAACAAAAGAATTAGAAAAATCTTTCTCAAAAAAAATGGAAAGGAATTTCCAGAGAGAGAGATGAGGCATGAAGAAAGTTGTAGACCATGCAAAAAACCAACAAAAAAGTGTTTTTTCACATGAAAAAAGCATAAAAAAGCACCCCTGCAAAATAGATATTGGATTGAATGAGACTAAATGATCATTAATCAAGAGCTTCAAGGATCATCACAAGATTTCTTGCAATAACCAACAAAGTATTCCAAATATTTCGTTTTCTAAAACCTTATTGCAATAACCAGCAAGATCTTGTTGGTTATTCCAAATATTTCATTTTCTAAATATTTCGTTTTCTAAATATTTCTAAAATTCCAAGTATTCCAAATATTTTCTTGTCTAAAACCTTATTCCAAATATTTCGTTTTCTAAAACCAAATATTTCGTTTTCTAAAATCATGTTGCAATAACCAACAAGATTTCTTGCAATAACCAACAAAGTATTCCAAAATAATGTTTCAATATACTTACTTGGGCTTCAAAAACAAAGTTCATTGATGATGGAATTCTCCGTCAAAACTGATGAAAACACCCTCTAGGCAATGGATTTCTGGTAGAGAGAGGGAACTCCCCATATGAGCTCTCTCTCTCTTTCTATCTTACATATTCGTTTTCTAAAACCTTATTATTTCTTTTTAATTCTATTTGCCGATTATTTCTTTTTAATTCTATTTGCCGAAAATGCCCCAAAATAATAAAAAAAGGGACAAAATTAAACTAGCTGAAATGGGTATTTTCAATAACAAGAGAGGGCATATTGTTAAAAATATGAACTCAAAACCAACAGGTCCACTGCTCCAATGTTAGTTTACTGCATTATCCAATCCAAAACAGTAGATCGGCATGGACAGGCAACCAGTTTTCCAATTCCCAGTTAGAATTGGCACATCCAGCACAGTCTAGATATCAATTGGTTGGGACTGAGATTACGAGGATCCATAACCTTTCAATGACCTAGATTCTATTTATCATTAAAGAGGAGTCCAAAGAAGATCTAGACATAGGGTGAAGGTCAAGAAACAAAAGCTTTGGTGAGATTTTGGCCACTACTGGAACCCCTCCGAGACACCACTCTCTTCACCTACAATTCACTCCTCTATCCACCTCAATGGATTACAAAGAGGGTATTGTCACTCCATCTAGTTATTTTCCCCATAGCTTCAACCATCGTTTGGTTTCTACAGGAGAAAGTATATGGGAAGAATTTGTTTGACGTTAGATAAAGGCGATTAATGGTTGAGTTCGTTTTTCTTGAAATGCAGAGAGGGAGAGAGAGAGAGCGAGAGTGCTCAAAAAAAAGACTAAGAGAGCTTGGGTCCTGAAAGAAAGCAAATACGGGGTTTATGGATGAGTTTAGGTTATATGGAAATTAAAAAAAAAAAGACTATCAGAAATAAACTCATAAGCATTGTTTTAAAATTCTGGCACCTCAATGGGTAGGTGGTTGAAGCCCCAGGCTGCTCCGCATTGACCTAGGTGAATGCCTGATGCACCGAGTACAAAAGGCTCCGGTCTTTTGGACCAAGGCACCACCTTGGATGGTATCTAGCAGCCACCTAAGCCCGCACCTTAGCCAAACTTAAAACAAACCAGCAAGCCCATGTCTTCAAACCCATCCCCTCTCTTAAACCTCCTTCCCTTTCGCCCATGTCTTCAAACCCATCCCCTCTCTTAAACCTCCTTCCCTATCTTCTTGCTTTTGAACCGCATCCCCAATCCTTGAAAAAAATAGAAAAATCTCCTTTACTTGAAAATGCCACTCCCCTCATTCTTAAAAACCCACACCCTTCCTTCCTTGAAAAGAACACCCCCTCTCTTTTTTTACTCTTTCTTTTTTGTTTTGGAGAATGGTTTACATCCCTACCCATACCCGGCGAAAAACAAAAGAGAGAAAAAACCTACCACCCCTTCCTTGAAAAGAACAGCTCCCTTTCCTTGAAAAGAACAACCCCCTTTCCTTGAAAAGCATAACCCCACTTCCTTGAAAACCCCACCCTCCTAGAAAACCCAATGTTCCTTGAAAAGAACTCCCCCCACCCCAAAAAGCCCACATTCCTTTTTGAACATGTCCCCCCCCCCCCCCCCCCCTCTATAAAAAAAGGAGGAACATAAAGACCTCTTCTTTGGACCACCTAGGAATCTAGGCACGCCAAGGCGGCCCGAATCCACATTTTTTAGCACTGCTTATAAGGGACATGGAAAAACAATGAATAAGTTTGTAAGGGAAAGTACATTTTGCAAGGCATGACAATTGAAAATGTCAACCACAGTTTTGGAGTTTGGAGACCCACAAAAACGTATCGTCAAAATGAATTGTTCATAAGGAGCAATCGCTACTCAATCCTCCTAAATGCTCTCCGTTTGGTTTCTTTGAGGGAGAAAAGGTAATCCAACAAGTGATCCTCTGTCACCTAGCTTTTCATCATTGCCATGGAATGTTTGAGTAGACAACTTGGAGCTAGAAGGTTTTCAAAAGTGAAGATGCACAAAGTACTCGAACCCCCATACCATGATTATATGCAAATAACTTATAGTGTTCAACAAAAGTTATAGTTACCAGAATCATCCACCCTAAGTAGAGATTCTGGTCCGGCGTTTCTGTGAAGGAATCGCAACAGTTCCCAATTCCAAGAAGTTAGGAATCACAATTCCAAATTATTCTCCCATTCTGATGTTGTTGGTGTTGTTATGTATAGAGGACAAGTCCAAGGTATAGGAAAACAAAATTTTATTCCATACAAATCATATTACACTTGTTACAAGCAATTTACAGCTACATAGATGGTTACAATGCACTCAATCCTCACATACAATCACTCAAAAATTACAAGGATCACTTCAAATAGTCCCTAGTACAATTTTCCACTCAAACAGGATGCTACAAAGAATATAAAAAAATACAATGAAATCTTTCCTAACTCACAATTCACCCAGTTACATATTGCTCATGAATCCACAAAAATACTTAGAATGCAAACACTCATATGAACTCAATCTCAAAAACAAACACATGCAACTAGTCTAATGGCATGGGAAGCTGGTGAAATTTTCTCATATTGCCAGGATGACCCCCACGGACTTAGACACAAGCCTTGTTATAACTTTCCCGATTGCACAAGATAATGAGGCTTAGATTCAATCTAGATGGGAAGCGTGCATCAACTAGATAAAACCACACGAAGATGCAAATTACTCTATCAATCAAACTCAAGAAAAGGGCCTACTTGTGAACCACGAGTGGGAAGAGATATGAGTTGAGAACAATGAGGAGATAGAAAGTGAAAAATAGGCTTGAGTGCTAGGGATTGAAGCCTTAGATGCAACAAATGACATAACACATCCATGCCTCCAAAGAATGATAAGACAAACCAAAGGGACACTCAAATGCTTAATGTTTTACCTCATAAACTCTGAAAATCCAGCAAGGTAACTCTCACAAGAACTTGAAAGTAATGTGCTCAAATTATATCTAAATACCATGCATACAACTCTTCAACCCTAGCCTACGAGAGAAAACTTAAGAAATGAGACAAGAAAAGGACCTAACCTCACTGTTTTTAATGGATTTAAAGCCAGGTGAAGAGGTTCATTACATGGGAAAAAAAAACTCCATAATGAAGAGAAAAGAAGACTCCAATAGTTGCATGCAATGGCCACCACAAAGGGGAACGTTATTCACTCTCTTTGTATGTGATTTTCTCTCATGAAGTGAAGGAGGCAAGGAGGCATAGACAAATAGTGCATGCCACCTTTCAGCTCAATCAAACTCTCTAAAAATGTTGAGTAGAGTTGGGGTTAAGGAGCTTATATAAGTGATTCAAGTATGGATTTAATTCTAGATTGAATATTAGCCATCAAACAACTTATCTATGGGCAGAAAAAGATTTTGATCCTAAGCTTTGCTCATCCCCGTCTATGGCTATCATAGGATGGGTGAGATTCAATCATCATTATCACCAAATACCTAAATACCTTCCAAATTTCCCATATGCTCATTTGTCATTGAAAAACCCATATTTTGTGGATGCTCCTTTATCACGGTACATTTTATCAAAATTCATTCTTGTCCATTGATTTCAAAAACATTATGTGTGGGGCATCCCACTACTTTCTCCCTTTAAAATATTTTCAAAAATTCATACTCTCTTTTAATGAACAGTCACTTTCACTTTGAGACCATATATTACACATGACGTGATAGTCTGTCATAATGTGTCATAAGCCTTATCATTAAGCGAATAGAAATCCAACACACACGTAAAGCATCATGACCCTCAAAAACAATTGGATGAAAATTTTCAAAATATAAATAATATTTAGAAAATAAATTTCCTACATTCACACATGTGCACATGCATGTGTACAAAAACCCTAATTTTCATAGCACACTTATCCACAATATGTGGAACTTCCAAATATGGGGCCTACGCTCCAAGGGAACTTGTCCATATCACCTCCACGTGGGAGTGACGAGCGCCAGTGGGGCCTCGCATGTAGCATTGTGACACACTTTGGACATTTGTGTGACACATTCCACATGTACAGGATGTCCTTAGGTGGAATTAAGTGCAAACAAATATCTAAAGCCATTTTTACTTAATAAAATTCCCAAAAACTCTCAAAACTTATTATAAAACATTTTTAATCATTCTCTATCAAAATAACTCAATTAAGCATCCAAAAAAAAATCTAGTTAGGGAAATTAGGATCCTTCAAGAGGTTGGGTTGTATCCACTGGGCTAACTTCAAAACCTTTGGCCAATTTCTTGTTGGAGTTATGGCCTTTCAAGGCCCTGACTCCACCAATCATAATAGTTCTTGGTCACAGTGGGAGTGATCTGGAACGTTGCACTTACCCGATTTTAGAGAACTGGGATCCGGGAAGTCGAAATACTAAGACGAGTCCCAAGAGCTTGACTCAAAACCAAGAGGTTAGAGGTTCTCCTATAGTCAGCATCGACATGAGATTGTCTCATGAATATATAAGCCACAGCATAAGAGATAGGATTGAAAAAACCAATATAACAAACATTTGAGAAGAAGCCTTGTGTGAGTAGACTAGGCTTGAGAAGGCATAAGCCAAAATCCCCGACAATTCAATTTACTCAGCATGCGCATAGGATAATCAATAGTGGGAAGCCGTTATGATAAAGTAGATCCGTTTGATCATAGTTGTGCACATGTGCAGAGAGAAGACTCCCACATCCGTAAAAGTGCATCTCCTTCGGGGTGCACCTGTAATCTATTGAACATCCTGAAACTGAACCATATATTGGTTCAACTTTAATAAAACAAGCATGGCTCACTGCTTAAGACTGTGGGACCTAGATTTGTTGGGACGACTTAAGAAAATGGCTAAGCGTTCCGAAGCTAAGTCAGTGGAGTACCATACAACCCTATCTCTTGAAGGATCTTTATTCTCTATTTGGATTTTTACTGGTTGCCAAACTAAGTGAATTTGTTAGAAAAATATTTAAAAATAATTATAATAATTTTGAAAATTTTAAAAAAATTTAGAAATTTAATTAAAAATAAAAATTCAAAAATTTATTTGCACAAAAATTTCACCTAATGATGCTCACACATGTGGGGCATGGCACCCAAATGGCCAATGTGTACCACCACACCATGTGTGGGCCCAACATAAGATGCCCTTTCTCCGTGGATATGACGTGGACAATTCAAGTGCGGTAGGAGGCCATTGTTTGGATGAGCCACATATTGTGGATAAGTGTGTTGTAGCCACATAGTGTGTATACACTTGAGTTGTAAGAAATTTATTTTCTTGTTAATTATTTATATTATGAAAAATCCCAACCAATGATTTTTTAAGGTCAAAGATGTTGAGTGTGTGTTGATTTCCTATTGGCTTAATGATAAGGATTATGACAATTTCTAAGATGTTGTCTCCTAGTGATGTGATTATTCATCAAGAGAGAATGTGAGTTTTTTTATGAAATGTTCTTGAGAAAGAAAGTACTGGGACGACCCACATATGTTGAGTTGAAATCAAGGGACAGCATCAAGTTTTGATAAAATGGATGGTGATTTAAGGGCATCCAAAGAAATTAGAATTTTCACGGTCAAAATGAGAATAAGGAAAATTTAGAGGGCATTTTAGGTATTTGGTGATAATGGTGTTTAAATCTCACCCATCCTATGATAGCCATGGATGGTGATGAGCAAGGCTAGGATCAAAGCCTCTCTCAACCCTTGGATAACTCAATAGATAGCTTAGATTAAATCTAGGGTTAAGATCATACTTAAACCACCTATATAAACACCTTAACTCTAACTCATCTTATTTTTTTTCAACACACTTGAGAGTTAGTAGTGACCTTAAGAAAGTGGCACCCCCTCCCATGGTGCTGCTCCTCCTTCATTCACTTTATAAGTGAATAGTGTGAATACTACACACCACCATTAAAGGCTCCTTTCTCTTTACCTTGGCAACACGTCTATATCATTTAAGAGACCAAACCTTGATGTAAATCATCTAAAACAGTATGGTTCAGCTCCACTTTTGATCTTTTTCTTGACTTCCTCTTCAAGTCTTGACGCTAGGGTGTGTAATTGTTGCATACATAGTTACTTGAAATAGTTTTGAGTATTTAGTGAGTTTTTCTTCGCTGATTTTTTCTGAGATATTTTAGTCATCAAAACAAGCATTCGAGTTTCTCCTGAAATCCTCTTCATACTATGTGACGTGGTGTACACAATAGTACATTTTGTTGCATGCACATCTAGGTTTCACTTGTTATCCCCCACATTCATTTCACTTACCATTTTCCCACACCTAGTTCACTAGAAGGCCCTCTCTCTTTTGAGTTTGATTAATAGAGTAGACATGCATCTTGATGTGGCCTAAGTTATATAGATGCACGCTTACCATCTAGATTTGATTTAAGCCTCATAATCATGTGCTATCAGAGGAGAGTTTGATCAAGGATTGTGTTAAAACCGTGGGGTCATTCCGGTACTTTGAAAATGTAAATCGGCTGCCCACACCAATTTAATTTAATGCACTTACTTTGTCTTTGTTTTATTGATTTGAAATGTTTATTTAATGTATTGAGTTTGATGTAATTTTTTAGTTTATTGAGTTTGTACTTGTCAAGTGAGTGGGAATAGTTGTCTAGGATCTTGAAGTCCTTTTATTTATTTATTGAATGTGTAGTCCTTGAGGGGTTTCCCCAAGGCATCTTTGATGAAAATTTTATGGATTAAAGGAAATTCAAGTGGAAACGTTTTGGTTTCATATACCATGTAAACTCAATGCTACAACATTTCTCAATTCAATCCAACAATCCCATATCCCACAGTCTCAAGCAGGAGCATATGCTTGGTTTATTAAAGCTGACCCAACAAAATGGCCTTGGTTTCCAGATGTTCAGTGAATTACAAGTGCACCCCCAAGGACATGCACTCTTGTGGATGTGGAGTCCTCTCTCTAGCACATGTGCATAGCTTTGCAGATCAACTTTATCAGTGCAGCTTCCCATTTGAGACTATCCTATGCACAAGCTGTGAGTAAATTTAATTGTCAAGGATTTAGGCTTACGTCCTCTCAAAGCCTAGTCTACTCACAAAGGCTTCTTCTCACACGTTTACTCCATCAAATCAGATTCTTCGATCCTATCTCTCATGCTCTGGCTCACACACTAATGAGGCATTCTCATAACGACCTTCACTAGAGGTGACCCTCAAACCTATCGGTTCTGAATAAGGCCCTTCGGTCTTCCCTCATGATTCGCGGTATTTTGACTTCCGGATCCCAGTTCGCTAAAATCCCATAAGTGCAAGATTCCGGTTCACTCCATTGTGACTAGGAACTATCATGGAACGATGGAGTCAAGACCTTGAATGCCCATAACTCCAACAGTTGGAATCTTGATTTCTCCTCGCCAAAGTTCGCGATCCATAAGTGCACAAGACCGTGATTCAACCACATGAAACCTCGCTTCCAATTTTTTGGAATAGCATTCAAATATATTTGGAATAGATCCAGAACATCCAAATGATAGCCAAAATTTTATGAAATTCTTGGAATTTTTTTAGCAATATTTGAAATTGTGTTATTTAAAATTTTTTAATAATTAATATATAACATGTATCTAAAAACTCCATGGGCATTGACAAGCTCTAGTTTACATCATTCCTAAATTTCGAGAATTTGTAATAAATTTATTTCTTTTTTTTTCTTTTTTTTTTTGAGAAAATTTTAAAAGTACATTTTTAACAAATGTCTTTTTTAAAAATAAGTTTTTAATAAATAAAGTAATTTTATTTTCTTTATTTAATCTAAAAACTATAGAAAATACTTAGTTTGAATGCTTGACCTTATTTCCAATACTTGTAGAGAAGTGTGATCGAGGGTACATCGGCTCCAATGTTAGGGGAGGGTTGTCAAAGACATCAATTTTAATAATAGGGGAGCCTTGGGTAAGCATACTCACTATATGGAGTCCAATACAAATAAATTCTTACTTATACCTTAAATATTTTGCCTTTTGGGACTCATTTTTTGATAATTTTTGACATGGTTCCAAGTGGTTTGTGCAAAATTCTTGGAAGTTACGAATCTCGCTTCCAAGTTGATGGGACCGCGATTCCAACAAGGTAGGACGATTGGAGCATGCTTCACAAATGGTAGGAATCGTGTTTCCTGTGTTATGCATTGTATAGACAGCAATTCCGACTATAGGAATCATCTTGCCACCTACGATTCTGTGATTCCGATTCCTGAACCGATTCGAAATCACGGGTGTTTCCAACAACTATAGGCAAAACTATCAATCCCACCTGCCACTCCCTTGAGACATTGTAGAGATTCTAATCATTGTAGGTCTTCAAGTAAGTTATTGTAAAAGCCACATCTTCTATTCAATAAGCCAAGTCTTTCTCTAAGCCAAAATCTAAAAAATTTTCAAATGCCTTGAAAGCCAACAAAACCTCAGCATACTTAGCATTGTCAATGTTCAAAGGCACCCACCCAACCTATGTAAACCCTTGACGGAAAGGATCATATTCAAAACCAAGGGGTAGAAATCACAAACTATTTCATTAACAAGTCAACTAACACTTATTGGTCAGTCCCAACCTTTTTATTCCTCGGCTAGGGTTCGATATTCAAGATATTCAAAGTGCTCACCTCTATTGTGCAAGTCAAAGAAAAACAGCAACAGAATTCCCATGAGACCATGGAACTCAAAAAATGGATGCATCCTAATAGCAGGGAGAACATTTGCAATCCAATGGAGAAGGAGGTCTCAGCTTCAAGCCAGCTAAGGGACATTAACATCCCTTTGTTGTCTAAACTTGGAGAGGAGCTAGCAAGCAGCATTCACTCTCGATGGACCCAATTCATGAAAGGGAAATGCTATTAAAATTGTTCAATTTGGAATTCAAAAACCACTTCCACCTCCTCAGGGGCATGGAAGAGCATCCATGAAACCTTCCCAATCATTCAAGACCATTGTCAATGAATTTGGGGGGTTAATCCGACTTGGTGATTTCCTGCTTGACTTGGCTTTCTTTCTGGCTGCTTTCCTTCTCTGACTTGGTGCTCAAAAGGTAGACTTCCACTGCAATCTATGGCTGCAAGAGGGGGCAGTAATACTAGCACACAAGGAAGAGATCCTAAGAGACCTTGGGCTTGGGAACAAGCTCAAAGCATTACAATTCTAGCACAAAGACAAATGGAGACTGCTTCCAGCAACTAGCCAAAGGCTGTAAACAGTTCAGATACAGGTTTGGTCCACCCAAGCCAGGGTGACCCAACCCGCTGAGTCAAGGGTCCAGACACAACTAGGTCAAACTCCATTAGATCCAACGATCAAGTTCAAGGCACCGCGGACCCAGGTAGGGTGGACCCAATGGATCTGCCAGGTCCCCCCCACTTGTATACATATGACTGGGTAGGTTCTGAGGGGGGCAAGCCAAACCCATACCCAGATAGATCCAGGCTCAACCCACACCCAACCTGCCGGATCTAGGTTCGGTCCAAACCTAGACATGGATGGATCAATCGGACCCAACTAGCACCCCTAAACTGATGTAATCTAGGAACTCTATCGGAAAAACAGTATGTAAATATCAACTGACCTGGACAGCAACCAGTAGCATGCATTACCTACTGTACAACAAGGAAGCAAAGAACAAGACTCTGGCAGTGATTTGAAAGCCCCATACAGCCCCGAGAATCATGGCACTCTCAGTTGGGCCATCAACAGAAGCTTCTCACCACAGACAAATTTCAGCAAAACAGGTGTAAACTATGAACTGCTGCAACCTATTCAAGAGAGATGCCAAGAACCATCAACATCCCTTGATGAGGTGTCCTTTCAATCAATCACTAGGGAGATTTTCGTAATGCTACGTTTCAACTCTCACACATTTGCAGTCCACCATGCTCCATTCATTTATCAAGGGATGGTGCAAAATATATACAAAAGCATAAACTTGTGAACCATGTGGACAACAATGCTCCCATCAGTTACATTGACAGCCAGGCAAGAGTGAAACATAAGAGCTTTTGAAAGCCAAAGGAGAAACCAAACGAGCTTGCTTAAAGCGATGACTTGTGGATCACCCCTTGCACCCCTGGGCAACTTACATGTGACCCCTCACATGCACAAGATGTGCAGTACCAAAGATATGAGAAGCGCCATCCAACCAATTGGACTCCCACCCATCAAACCATTGAAGCGCCAAAGTCACCAGAAGTGACATGGCAGCCATCCCCTCATCTTTGTAATAAACAAAATATAGACAGAGCGGTTTGTCCCTCATGTTCTGTATTTGGTTGGGTCTTTAAAGACCATTTATGCAAGCAGATCTAGCTTCCTGAGATACCAAATGGATCCTATAACAACGCAGAACTAAAATCCATACACAAGGAGCTACAATTGCTTACCAAAACAACCTCATCCTCCTCATGGTTGAACCAGATTCAAGGTTGCCACTGAATGGTGTAATGTAATGATTCAAGGTTGCAACCGAATGGGGTAATCTAACCAATCTTTCTCATGCTAAACTTAGGCAATTGATTGCCTAAACCAAGGTGATCAGCTCAACCTTCACAGATGTACAATTCATAAATACTTACAGAGAAGGCAACAAAGCAGAAGATAGACTAGCATCCTTTGGCTCAATTAGCGACCCACTCCAACCATGAATGACGTAGGAAAAACATAAGGTGATCCTACACAAGTATAATGAAGTTTTCAAATGCTTGGACAGGAGGGTTTAATAGGTTGGCAAGGCTTCTCAGACTTAGGGACTCAAAGCACCAAAGAGAAAATGCAATTTTGCAAAGGCGATGTAACACATTTGACAACAGAGTCAAGATTGCAATACACCTCTCTAACATATAGAGGAAGTCCAAATTTCAATCATTTTTTAGAATGTATTAGTCCCATAATCAGGGAGGAAAACTTTTGTGGTAACATACACAATCAAGTTATATGTCACACATTCCGATCCATGATTTACTATAAACAAAAACCAATACTTTATTTAGTTCAATTATTCAATAAAGCTCCTAACAGGGAAGAACTCCTTTCAACAGCTCCCATATTTATTGTGTTCAGAAAACATTACCAAATTCAGTCAAGTTAGTTTGGTTCCATTATCTAGTGGCCAACATAAGAAGTAGGAAAAATAAGCCTTAAAACTAGACACTTGTCAGTTGTCTTCACACGACTATTGATGGGTTTGTAATATCAAATCCATGACATCCCGATGCCACTACCACAAGATTGCCATTCTCTTACAACAACATATTAGACCTTCAACACGTGGATACCACACATAAATCAAATAAAGTACTGAAGAGGACGAATAATAAATCCCCATGAGATAAGTACTATGAGTGACTTCATAAGTGAAGGATACAGGTCTAACGCTCCTAAGAATAGTCAATTAAGGAATGAGAAACGAACCAGAGCTCAAGAAGTAAATACTTGGTTCTTTAAGATGGGCATTTTCCTTATTAAACCAAAATAAAATTATTGCCTCCAAAGTTAACCTTTCCTCAAAGATATATATATATATATATATATATATATATATATATATATATATATATATATATTGCATCCACTCCAACTTGGAGAATACATCTAATATTTAATATTGTCATGGAACATGGCTGTAGAAAAGAATTTTGGGCCTTTGGGCCATCTCAATATCTGTACTACAGCACCAGTGTAGCACAATAGCTTGGAGCAACATTCCTCACCTCAGTTGCAGCATCCACCTCACATGAATGCAACCAAACTCAGTTTCAACAGTAGGCTACGACAGGAACCCAGCCCTATCAACAGCACATTTCTAGTAACCACATTCCAAAGCTATCATCTCAATGTTCTCCAGTCCTAATGGCCACTGCTACCCCGCTGAAGCATAGATAGTGGCCCTCCTAAACACATCCGATCATAGAAACCAGAGTCGGGCACCCTTTGTGTAGTAGAACACTCAAAAAACATAATCTCCTAGTCAAGGAAGAGTCAAAGTTCCCTTGCAGGTTATCCATCTGTTAAACAAAGTTTTTAACAAATTTATAAATTTTGAATTCTTCTTTTTACACGTATGTGGCACAAATCTAATCCTCTAGGTAATTCTTTGGCTGGGGAGGGGTTTGTTAGATGCCATATACTTGTAGTTAGCATGGAAGAGTCTTCACACTCCCCTCAAAGGAATCTCTTCAAGCATAAGTTTAACCTTTTGTACTTACAGATTGTTTTATACCCTTATATATGTATATCTCATAATTATTGGGATCAAGAGCTGCATCAGCATTGGGAGCAAAGGATCGTGGAATGCTAGAAGATCCTTACAGTTGGGAACATCGTCAGTACAATGCATATGTTAGGGGTCTAGATCCCCAAATGTATAGTCTAGGACTATATATACTTTTTTAAAGGGGATCTCTTTGTTCATAGCGAGCAAGCAATGCAACCATATTAAAGTATAGCTGTGCTACTAGTTAGATATAAATTAAGAAAATTTTCAATTTGGTTATTATCTTGGTATTTAAGGTTATGAAGAGATCCCTACGAGTTGAAATCCCTAACAGCGGCGATCAAGCTCCCAAAATTTAAAATTGAAATCCCTTGAAGATCCCTTTCCTTGAGCGTTGGAGATCTCAAAATTTAAAATTATATCCCTTGAAGTTCCCAGCAGGTATGGTATATCTTACAGAAATCAACGAAAGAATGTTAACAGACCAAAAAAAATGAAATTATTCCCTCAACATCTGTGGCCAATAGGAGTTCAGGCTTCAATACCTTGACTGCCCCAAGGTCTCCCTCCAAATACCAAAATGCAGTTCACATATGTATTTTCATGAAGAGATTCAAAACTTCCAAGGAAGAAATATCATCTTCAATGGTGAAAATAGCAGCTAAATACTTTATGAGATCAAGTAATACAAACACGATCCTCCTTATAGCATATCTACTAGTTGTATTCACTCAATTAACGGTATACAGAGTCAATGCTCCAAAACATAAGGCACAAGGTTTAACTGACGTACTACGTGATGCAAATTGTATAAATCATAATATGGTATCATAATATCATCATACAAAGTACAACATGGAAAAACATTAGTATGCTATGGCAGACAGAAGTGCCCTAAAGCAGACTTTTTAAAAATTGATACAAGTTTACAATGAAAACAGTTTCAAATTGATACAAGTTTACAATGGAAACAGTTGAAATGCTGTGTTCTGAAATGGCACCCGTGCTAATAAATGCTAATCAAACTGCCAACCAGAAGTTAGCAGATTTCAACAAATTTCGCTCTAGAAAATAATCCGGTAGCAGCTTCCACACCCCCCATTCAGGTAGAATCAACAATAAAACCCCACACAAAATCAAATCACGACTATGAAAATAAGGGGGACCAGGAAAGAATCAAGAACTGAGAAAGAGAAAGGCACAAAGCGAAGAAGTGAAATCACTCCAAAGAAAACCAAGGAAACATGTATATTTACCACAAATCTTGATAGGTGCCTCCAATTCTAAGAGATTCGGTTGACCGATGAAGATCTCCTTAGAAGTCATGCATAGCTTCCTAATCTCAGACTCGGTGAGCTGAACCTGCTTAGGCGTCCTGCTGTTCTTCGCGTCCAGAAGCCGTCGGATTATGTCGTCCAGTTCCCCCTGCTCCATCAGCCACCTCACAAACCCAACCGAACCCTAATCCTGTCCTAATCAACTCCCGAAAACAATAACCCAAAGCATCTACCGCGTGCAACAGATACGCTCACACAGAATTGGTTTGGTTGACGCTCCAAATGACCTCCAGTTACCAAAACTCCACTACTTTGTTTGGATAAGTTTAGCTATAAATAACATGGATAAATAACATATATTTGTAGTTGTACTGCTATGGATGACTGTATAGCGGCCATTAATGGTTTCAAAAAGAGGAAAATGGGCACCGGCTTTGCCTTTCAACGGCCGGCCCCCTGGCTTCTTCTGCAATAACTTCAATCAATAATAACACAACACCTGCACCGAGGAAAGGGAGGGAGGGAGGGAGGGAGGGAGGAAGCGCACGTAACGTAGCATTATCGCGCCCCGCCTTCATTAAATGCTTGGCCTGCCCTAAATCGGATGGATCGATATTGGCATTGCATCGTGTGTGCACGGGCGGGTAAATTTTTGAAGGCATCTTTTATTTTATTTTTTGTCTTTTATTGGTAGAAATGAAACTCAACAAATGTATTATTGTGGTGCTACATTATTTTTTGAATTTATGACAACTTGAAACCATTGCAAACTTTATCTCATTCCTAAAAAACCTACCTGAGGTAAGAATGGAAAGGGTTCTACACCTCGGAGCTAAAGATTGAAATGTAAAGCCCCCCACCTAGTCATGAAGAGGCATTTTATAATGCATATTTTCTTGCATTTTACTCTCGATAAAATATGATATAAATTATTGTTTTCATTTTTTAACATTTTAATATTGTTCATTTTTCAAGCAAAGAGAGTTGTAATTTTTCATTTTTTAATATTTTAATATTTTTCATTTTCCAAGCATAGGGAGTTGTAATTTTAGCATTTTAAATGTGAGATTTTGATTTCAATTTTCTATAGGATTTAATATAAGTGTATTTTGTCAGGGGATTGTATATTTATAAAAGTATTCACTTTTGGTACAAAGAAGTCATAACCACTCATAGCCATCGTATATAAAATCTGACGGCTTAAAGTGTGTCACATAGTTTGAGAAACTGAAGTTTTGAACTTTGTTCTCCCGGCCACCCAAATTTACATCTAAGAGTCAATAATTATTGTGACTTCCTTATTCTAAGTAAATGGGCCCATTGTATATATTTTATTTTATTAATACCAAATAATAGTATTAAAGATCCATAATTAATATAGTTAGATGATATATAACCTCGTTATCGATAGCATGTACTAAGCATATTTATATGTCGCAGGGAAACTAACTTCAATATTCCTTAGTTTTTTGTAGTATTTATGAAAGGGATTGTATACAATGGGACCATTTACCTTTGATACAATGTAGTTACAACTCTTTACAACCATTTGATGTGAAATTTGATAGCTTGAATGTGTCATAGAATTTGAGAAAATTTCTTTTGAAGTTTGAGCTTGGTCAATGAAATAATTGCATCCAATCAATTTCACATCCAATGGCCATGATTATTGTGACCACCTTATATCAAAGGTAAATGGCCTTATTATATACTTTCTTTTTATGAAATGATTCTTATTTCTCATTCTCAAGTCTCTTTTTCTTATTTTCTCAAAATACTCCCACTTTGGAACTCCAAGTATCGAGCCATTATATTTTTATTTTTTTGTTTAAGTGATACATGGATTTGGAACATGAAATTTTGAATAGATTCTTTTTAGGAATTAAGTGGTTCGAAACTTTGAGATCCAATCAACTTATTTGTGCAAAAAAAGACAGACAATTGCCCCTATTTCGGCCTTCAAGTTATGAATTGAGGATACTTATCTTTTGAGTAAATAAGCAGCTCATAATTTCATTTTCCGAACTACAAAAGATCGTTTCAAGAACTTCAAGTTCCACATTGATATGTCACTTTTAAAAAAAAAGATATCAGCTTGGAACTTAGTGTTCTAAACCAAAGGTATTTTGGAAAAATTGAAATAATCAATCTAAAAATTATATATCATCAAAATAATTAAAATCAAATAATTGTGATAGGAATCATATCCGACAAGGCCTAGGAATTATAGTCCTAGGGGTCGAGTGGTTAAAGAAATAAGAAAGAGGGGGAAGAAAGAAGAAAAAAATAAGAATGAGTTAATGAGAGCGTGGTTTCGAGGTGAGAAGAAGAAGAAGATAAAATAAAAGAAGCAATGAGGTGACCCAAAGAAAATTGGACAGCCCCCGGTGCAACATCTCCTAAGAGATATTACTGGAGATGAGAAAAAGCACCAAGCTTGAAGCCTTGGTACCCGAAAGATTTGGAAAGTAGAATTATAGAACTGAGCTTATAACTATGTCACTAAACCAAATAGCCCCCTAAAAGTGATCAAGGGTTAGAAGAAGGTGAAAGAGAAAGAGAGAAAGAAAGAGAGAGAGAGAGAGAGAGATGAAAGCCTCTCTTACAACCCAGGCATTGTGTGACTCGGTGATTAGAGTAGTGGAAGGGTTAACACTCTAAAGATGGAAGGGTTAGAACCAATGGTTTAAAAAACGGATCGGTGACCCGCATCGGGCTTCCAAAAAACCGATCCGGATCGGCGAATCTGCGATCCGGATCTGGAATCGGGTGAATCGGTCAGAATAAAGCTTCAAAAAAATCCAAAAAAATTATTAAAATTCATTATAAATATTGTTTTTTAGGAATTCAATAAGAAATGAGGGTACTCCATTAAAAATTTTCATGTTTTTGAATGAATATGCGAATATTGATATGTTCTTTCCCTGCATGAACCGCCATTCAGCATTTAATTTACATCACACAAAAGGATAAACATAGAATTATCATGGAATAAGTATATCAACATACATGGACTACAATAAAGCATAAAATTAGTAACATACGATCTAAAAATAAAATGATAGACGACGTTGTTGTTCTTCTTGGTCACGCTGGTGCCATTGATTGAATTCGTTTGACAATTCATTGATTCGATCTAAAAACGAATCATC
The DNA here is from genome assembly GCF_054954075.1 of Amborella trichopoda. Classification (NCBI taxonomy): domain Eukaryota; kingdom Viridiplantae; phylum Streptophyta; class Magnoliopsida; order Amborellales; family Amborellaceae; genus Amborella; species Amborella trichopoda. The sequence goes on along the minus strand of NC_142336.1, from coordinate 19,943,293 downwards.
GATATTAGCGGGCGTCTAACTATTCCCAAATCCCTGAGTGTTATTGTTTTGTTGTGTTCCCAATCCAAATTCCTCGAAGCTTGTCCATCCTTCATGCTCACCTGCACTGTCGTGCTCATCCCTACATTGTTGCTGTTGGGACTCGATATGTGAATAATATGGCTTGGATAGGGTGGCCTCAGAATCATCATCTCTCTCATTTTCTCCTAGACCCCCTTCCTACTCTCCCTCATTAGGTGCAATATCACCGACATATTGTAGATACATTGGCTGACTGCTTCCTCTTTCATGCTGCTCATCACTTTCTTCAATATCTTCATCACCGATAGCCTCAAGGAACGCTCTCTTGTGCAACACTGGCTCCTCCTCTTCTACTACACATTGGTCTGCTGTGTCTGTGACAAATATTGTGTTTAAGTCTATCGGCCCATAGTCTTCAAGCTTCCTTCTTATTTGTCGCTCTCTGAAGCTTAAATTATAATGAACGTAGACTAGTTTATGAAGCTTCTCAGAAGCGAGTCGATTCCTCCTAATAGTGTGCAACCATTGGAACGTACTCCAGTTGCGCTCACAGCCAGTAGCAGAACATGTCTGGGAGAGTACCTTGATTGCTATCCTCTTTAGGTGAGGTGCATCAGTACCATATAACTCCCACCATTCAGCTGGATTAAAATGTAAAAAGCATTGTAAGGGCAAGAACAATTCATAAGATTAAATATATGAATGAACAAAATATTAGCGAGGGGATAACCTGGATCCATCATAGTTCGAGAATTTCTGGCAAGTCTAGTTCTGAAGGATCCTATAGCATCCCTATACATAGCAAGCTAAGACAAATATATTACGTTTTAGTGCATTATTCCTTACAAATATAACAACTCAATGAAGTTCTTACCCAAACATTAAATAATACCTATTGTATTGCTGCTACTTGGTTTCGATGGCTTCTCTCCAACCTTGCAAAAATGTATCTGACCCCTTCCATAATCTTGTGGGGTTTTTCAGGTGTCAAATAGAAAAATGTTGGGTTGAAGTAGTAACCTAAAAAATATATAGGTAGAAAAATGTCATTTACAATTTTATAAAAAAATGATTTAAACTGAAACATTGTAATGATATAAATATATATTTACCAGCATAATGAATTGGACGTCCAAATTTGGTGTTCCACCTCTTTTCTATAATCTCGATCACTTTGTTAGCAAAATTACACTTCTCCCCAATAACTGATTTCGCCCTCTCAATACCTTCATAATGGATACCCATGGTAGCTTTCTTGTCAGCATCCACCATTCTTAACACCGTGACCAAAGGGGCAGTGGCCTCTACAACACTGGAACATCGAGACCAGGACAGCCTATTTGAGATTATGTTGTCCACTTTTATACCGGTACTGGACTTCGAGAGGCGGTCATTTAACCACTCTTCACAAGTAAATAATCTCTTTAATGCACCTTCAGATTCTCGAATAGAGTCCACAGCTAAGTAATCGGTCGCAAAGCGGGTAATGGCAGGCCTGATTATCTCTTTTTTCTTAGAGTGTTCTTTAAACAGAAATAAAATTTTAGAGTGGTTGTATATAAATCTCGACACCAACCTTGCTTCATCTAGAGTCTCCTTCACAATTTTGATCTCACCGATCTCCTCTAACATAAGATCGATGCTGTGTGCAGCACACGGGGTCCATACTAGATGCTTCCTCTTATCCATCAACTTGTTGCCCGCAGAAACACATGCACGCGCATTATCCGTAATAAACTGGACTACATGCTTATCTCCTACCTCCTCCACTATCTGATCATATAGTCGTACATAGAAGTTTGCATCTTTCTTCGTCCTTGATACGTCTTTGCTAGACAAAAAAGCTGTACCTTTTGGGGAATAGGCCAAGAAGTTTAAAAACTCCTTTTTGCTAACTTTATTCAACCAACCATCATTCATGAGAGTAATTCCTGTCCTTGGCCAACTCTGTTTATATTCTTCAATCCACTTTTTAACTTCATCTACCTCTTCATCTAATATTGGCCCACTGAGCTCATATGCCGTCGGGGGTTTTACTCCTGGCCCGACTCTCTGGATTGTACTAATCATAGGTGGAAAATATGGGCTATTGGCTGCATCAAAGGGAATCCCTTTATCGTAGAACCATTTACCAACATATCTCCCTAACATGTTTCTTGTACCTTTAACCATGCCTTTTAGGGTCATCTATTGTGACTTAGGCTTTGAGAGAAATGGGTCTTTACGACCATGACCTGCAATACTGGCACTTCTAGGTAACCTAGAAACAATTTCTTCAACAACTGATTCTCCTTGATACATATTGCCACCAACCCCTCCATACATATTTGAGCTGAGCCCGCCATACATGCTCGAGCTGGGCCCACCATGCATATCTGAACTAGGCCCACCATGCATATCGGAGCTAGGCCCACCATGCATGTTTGAGCTAGACCCGCCGGGCATTCTAAACCCACGTTCCCTCTGATATTCTTCATGTAAACTCAATCTTGTGGCCATGTCCAGCTCATTATTATATTGCTCTTCTAGGTCATTATTATATTGCTCTTTTGTATCATTTCTGCTTGATAGTGTATATAAACTAGCTATCTCCTCATTCATCCTATGTTTGGCAATTTTTTTACCTTTGTTAGCATCAAGAATTGCCACCATCTGTTTTTTTACATTACTAGGGACACTAGTGCATGTAGAAACTTCTCCCTTAACCCCTGCCAAGTATTGCTTGAACCTATGTACCCCACTACTTATCACTCTTTGACAGTAATTACAAATAATTTTATCTTTCTTGTTGGGATCAAGTCTGACCCCATGTTGCCATGCAGGGTCTTCTGCCGATCTTGACATGATTCAACTATTTTAAGATGTGAAAAGTATAAAATTAACCTGACAGTTCAAAAAGAAAAATAATTACCATGTGTAGTGATAATATGTTGCGGTAGTTCATGTAGTCATATTCGTTGTTATTTGTTATTGCAAAATACCTTTTTTGACAATAATATTTTCGTACATATCAATTACAAACATTCAGAATAATATAATACAAAATGCAAGCTCCAAACATGGCTACAACTCAATTATCAAGAACATACATTTTTTGCATTAAAAAATTAATAATAAAAACAATTCTTCAAGAGCCAGCTAACATCAGTCATTCCAACTAAAAAATCCATGAACAACAGATAAAAAAAATACAGTTTTGCATTAAAAATATAATAACATGCATTTTTTTGCATAAATAATCCATCAACATACAATTTTTTCAACAAAAACTTTAACAATAAAAATTTAAAATATGGTTTAATACGTCATGGTAATTAAAACCTTGTCACGATTTTCACATCTTTTCGGAAAATAATCATTTTTCAAAAAATTCGATCATGGAAAAAAAAAAAAAAAATTACAGCAAACTCAAACAATAAAAATTAAAAATTGGGTTTAATACATCATGATAATCCAAACTTTATCACGATTTTCACATCTTTTCAGAAAATCATCATTTTTCAAAATATTCGATCATGGATTAAAAAAAAAAATCACAAATTTTCAAAAAATTCAATCATGGATTACAAAAAATTCGATCATGGATTACAAAAAATTCGATCATGGATTAAAAAAAATTCGATCATGGATTACATAAAATTCGATCATGGATTACATAAAATTCGATCATGGATTACAAAAAAAAAAAAAACATAAAAAAAAAAAAATTCGATCGTGGATTACAAGAACAGAAAAAAACAATTCGATCATGGATTACAAAAAATTCAATCATGGGTTACAAAAAAAAAAAAAAAACAAAAAATTTGATCATGGATTACAAGAAAAAAAAACAAACATTTCGATCATGGATTACAAAAAAGTCGATCATGGATTACAAAAAATTCTATCATGGATTACAAAAAATGCGATCATAGATTACATAAAATTCGATCATGGATTACAAAAACAAAAAACAAAAAATTCGATCGTGGACTACAAAAAAAGAAAAAAACAATTAGATCATGGATAACAAAAAATTCAATCATGGATTACAAAAAACTCTATCATGGGTTACATAAAAAACAAAAAACAAAAAATTCGATCATGGATTACAAAAAAGAAAACAAACATTTCGATCATGGATTACAAAAAAAAAAAACAAACATTTCGATCATGGGTTACAAAACATTCGATCATGGATTACAAAAAATTCTATCATGGGTTACAAAAATAAAAAATAAAAAATAAAATTCGATCATGGATTACAAGAAAAAAAAACAAACATTTCGATCATGGATTACAAAAAATTCGATCATGGATTACAAAAAATTCTATCATGGGTTACAAAAAAAAAAAAAGAACAAAAAATTTGATCATGGATTACAAAAAAAAAAAAAAAAACAATTCGATCATGTATTACAAAAAAATCGATCAAGTATTACAAAACATTTGATCATGGATTACAAAAAAAAAAAAAAAAAAAAAAAAAAAAAAAAAAAAAAAAAGAAATTATGTTCTTCACAGAGCCATTTTACATAAGCGATTTTAACTCAAAAATCCACCTCTAAGTGAATAAATTACATCCAATTGAGTATATTTTCTGATAAACAACAATATAAGGAATCAAAACCGTAAATTTTTCACACATTATTTCTAATATATCATGAAAACAAAATCAAAAGGCGGAAAAAAAAAAAAAACAGTGGAATTTTGGTTCCGCAGACATCTCAGTGTTCATCTCAAATTTCATGTTGTAATTGACCAGATTACGTAAAATTAAAAATTTTAAATCATACTAGACACAATAAAGATTAAAAACCCTAATTATTGAACTCATTATGTTCAAAATATGCCGTGAAATAAATCAAATGGCGGAAAAAAAAAAAAACCCAAGCTTCTTACCTGATTTTGTGAACCGAAGCCTTCAATCTCCAAAAAACTCTGTTTTTCTCAACGATTATCACAAATTAGTAACAAAAGGTTTTGATTCACAGTTTTACGATCAAAATGCCAACAAATTTTGAAAGATTCATGCCCTATTTGGCATGAAACTTTCAGAAAAGGCGGAAACCCTAAAAAAGCAAGTTTCGTGATCCAAAAACACCAAATTTTTCAACCATTTAATCCTTGAAAAAGCTGAATAAAGCTGTTTACAGCCTGCAAATTAGATCACATGCCAAAAAAAACAAGAAAAATGATCAAAAAATGACAAATTTCAAATAATCCCGTGAACAACACTGTGCAACCCGTGTTCTTCACGGACTCGCCGATTCCGCACAGTGACTCGGCGAGTCACTGTGCAGAATCGTCCGGTTCTCTCTAGAACCGGACAATTTCCGATTTTTTAGCCGATACGATCCCCTTTTTGCGATTTTCGAGTCGAACCGGGCGAGTCCGGTTCGACTCGGCGTTTTTTAAAACACTGGTTAAAACTCTAAATAAAGATAACTCAAGATGGTTAGAGTGACCGAGTGTAAGAGAATCAGTGTTTCTTACGACCCAACTTAACTGTACGAGCTGATGGTTAGAGTAACTATTCGAGAGTTATAACCCTAGGACACATTCTCAGGACGACCCCGAATCGAGTGCTCAAGAGGTGAAAGAAGCAATGAGGAAAGAGAGAAATAAAGAAACAATGAAATTAAAAGAAAGTAAAATTTGTGAGTTAAGTTACAAGTTAGAAAGAGAAGAGGGTGTTTAAAGCGATAAAAAATGAGGTGAATGGGGTCAAGGGATGATGGACCCACTTATGGTGTGGGTATGGACTCTAAGAGGAGATGATAGAGTGGAAGAGGTGAGAGAGTGGAGATTGAATAGAATGGACCTGCTTAAGGTGTGGGTCGAGGCTCACAAAGGGGCAGATAGTAGTAGAGATTGGGAGAGGGGCGGATAGGGTAGAGTATGAGAGAGGGGCAGATAGGGTAGAGTACGAGGGAGGGCGGATAGGGCTAGAGGACGAGAGTGAGGTGAATAGGATTAGAGGATTAGAGAGGGGCACATAGGGTTAGAGAACAAGAGAGGGGCGGATAGGGTTAGAAGACAAGAGAGTGAGGGCGGATACGATTAGAAGATTAGAGAGTGAGGGCGGATAGGGTTAGAGGACGTGAGAGGGGCAGCTAAGGTTAGAGGACGTGAGAGGGGCGGATATGGTAGAGGGCGAGAGGGAAGAGAGGAAGATAGTGGAAGAGGGATGGACTAGCCTATGGCGCGGCCCCATGTCCTGAACGAGAGGGAGAGAGAGAGAGAGTAAGGGAGAGGAAGAGGAGAAAGAGACTGAGGAGAGTGTTGTGCCCGTCTTAGGTGCGGGTCCAGGTCTAGATGAGAGAGAGAGAGAGAGTGGAGAAAAAGAGCGAGGCTCAAACCCACCCTGGGTCTGAGAAAGGAAAGAGAGAGAGGACAGAGAAAGAGAGTGAGGTTCAGACCTAGGTCTGAGCAAGGCAAGAAAGAGAGAGAAAATAGAGAAAGATGAAGAGAAGGAAGAGAGAGAAAGAGAGTGAGGTTTGGACCCGTCTTGCGTCCGAGCAAGGCAAGAAAGAGAGAGAGAAAATAGAGAAAGATGAAGAGAAAGAAGAGAGAAAAGAATAGAGATAAGAGAGAGGGGGGACCTAGACTGGGCTTGAATCTAGGTGCACATTCGTCAGTCCCTTTGCATGCACATGAGAGAGAGAGGTTTGAGTTTTGGGTCAAGGTTAGGGTTTAGAGGTCTAGGTACCTAGCTTAGGGGGGTTGGGTTAAGCTATGGTGTATAGGGACTAAGGTGTTTCAATTGGGTAAGGTATATGCTAGTTAAAGGGTATAAGATACTATAATATGCGGTGCATTATGGTGTATGGTGTAGGGTAGGGTATAGGCTAGCTAAGGTAAAATATACAGAATATACATTAGGATTGGAAGGTAGGGGTTCTAAGGTATATGGAAGCTAGGAGTTCTAGGGAATATGAGATTAGGAGTTGAGAATTCTAAGGTGGTTGGAATTTTGGGGTTCTAAGGACTGAGGGGTTATAGGGGTATTTTCTCTCTCTATGAAGTGCTTCTATCTCTTTCCATCTTGAGTCTTGAATTTGAAAGAAAGCAAAAGAACAAGCAAGAAATTTCAAGAGTTTCTAAGAGCTTGATTACAAATGACCAAGAGTCTAAGAGAGGGTATTACAAATAACTTGAATTCCTTATATATAGAGCAACCACAAAACAAGGGTGGAATGTTAAAAAACAATTAAAATTGTCAAAAAAATATACATTTTATAAATTAAAATATTAATTCCATATTTGGACCAAATGACCAAAGTACCTTTCAACACTTTTTAACAAATGGCAAAATCATCCTTCGATGAGGGGCCTCTTACCATTGCTAGGCCTCGAGTGCTTTTTCAAATGCTTATGATGGTAATTCAGGTGATCAATCATCATAAAATTAATGTTTGAATTATTGCGCACGTTTTGATACCCTTTGATTGTCTTGAAACGGATTTTTAAGGAAGAACCCAAAATCCGGCCAAGTTTCATAAACTTGTGATTCTTCGACCACCAATCCGGCGTGATCTATGACATTCCAAGCCTTCATTTTGATCACAAATTGAAGAGGATACTATGACAATAATTTTGTGACAAATTTCGTCCATTTTGGTTTTCGCTTGAGCACATTCCAATTCTGAGGGAAGTCACCAAAAATGGGATTTCAGAAACCAAAAAAGTATGTCATTTTCTAGCTTAAAATTTGTGTCATCTGGCCTTCGATCATACATAAAAATTATATCAAACTGTAGCTTTATGAAGCACGATCACAATGGACTCATACTTGTGACGGTCCGACATCGATATCTTGAGCTTTGGCCCTCAAAGAATTGGATGTTCTTCTTTTCAAAATATAAATTTTCATGTTTCGAACCCATCTTTTCTCTATAACTTCTCACGTTTCGGGTCACACTATGACGGGTGTCATATGTCAAAACGACGGATCATCGAGATCTAGCTCATGTCCGAATTTGAGCTTCATTGGACTCAAAATGAGTAAGTTATGAACGTTTGAAAATCATCCTGAAATGTGAAAACTCAATTTCCATATAGACCGACGCTGCACCGCAATAGTTTAAAATTCAACTTTTTATGGTAAGTTAGGCTCATAATAGCCCCAGAGGGTCCGATTGAGCCGAAATTTGCTACCTGAGGGTTTTCTGACAGTTCAGATCCAATGGCAGTGGTCTGATATTATTTTGAGACCCATAAAATAGGTCTATAGGTATAAGGTCCATTTTCAGCAACTATTTCTTATATTATTTCTACTAGTATCACAGTAATATTTGAGAGAATTTAAGTGTCGCACCAATAGGTAATAAGATGAGAGAATGTGGACTTAGGTTGTCCAGCCATGTGCAACACAAATCCGGGATAATAGTTGTTACAAGTTGTGAGTTAGATCAATTGGAAGGTTCATAAAGGGCTAGGAAACCCCAAAAAGATGTAGTTGGCAGTAGTGCAAAAATATATGATGACTTATGGTCTCATTAGGGCGTTGTTTAGATACCTGGGAATATATTGTCAGTGAAATATATTACAGTAATACATTACTGCTTAAATACATTAGGGGCGTTTGGGAACCTGGAATTCTATTACAAAAAAATAGATTACACGAAAATATTTCCATTGTTTCTGGTAAGAAAATAGAAAAAGATTACCCGATATTTCCTCAAAAATTAAATATTTCTATTGTTTATGGTAAGAAAATGGAAAAAGATTACCCGATATTCCTCAAAAATTAGGAAAATCTATCACTAGCCGTGAAGGGTAAAAAATCTATTACACGCTTGACGGGTAATGGGGAAATCTTTTGGGCACATCTTTTTACAAAACAAATCGAGTGATTCATCTCCTAATAAACCACAAAAAAAATTCTTCAACTAGTAGCTAAAACGTGGTAACTCTTCAGCTAAAACGCCGTAGCTCTTCATCTAAAACGCGGTAGCCCATCTTCTCTAACCAATAGCTCCCTTTTCAAACCGAATCGCATATATATTTAAATATCAAAATCATACATCATCCCCATCTTCCCCATCTTCTTAAACTAGCAGTTTGCATGTTGTTGCTATTGTTTATTTCTAGCTATTGTTTATTCTAGATATAGAAGATTTATTTATTTTAAGGTTCTCTACTAAGATCAGTTTGTTTATTTTTTGGTCTTTTTTGCTGCTATTATTTGCTGATAAATTCGAAATACTTGAGTTCACTCATAGAGAATAATCAAATCAGTGTGCTTGAATTATTATTATTTTTTTCAAAACTTTTAAAAATTAATTTACCTCTTCAATCTTCTCCAATGCCCCAACATAATTTATCCTCCAATATATCTCATTTAGTCATAAAGCCTTCTAGGTTACTAGCCAAATTTCTCCAAACTTTTTTTTTCTTTTGAATTTGCCCACATAAGTTTTATGGAGAGAGATGATCGAAGGCTTTAGCACAAGAAAAAAAAAACATAAAAAATATGATGGCTTATCATAATAAAAGTATGTTATTCCAAATGGTTAACATCTTGAAAACATGTGATTCCAAGTCAAGATGCAAATGTATACAAAAGGTGTGGCTAATTCTTATGCCTGATGCCATTATAAAGTTTAAGGTATATACTAATAGGGATAAAGTTTAAGCTATATACTAATAGGGATGATACGCTCAACCATATTTTTGGTATAAAGCCAAAAAAGAAAAAAAAAATATGTTGGTAATGCATTTCCCATATTTATTCTTGACATAGCCAAACAGTAACAATGTATTTCTCAAGTTTCATCTAAATACTACCCAAACTAATATATTTTACAGATAATATATTTCGAAGTATCCAAATGGCCCCCAAATGTATTGTCACTGTTTGGGTAGTATTTAGATGCAACTTGAGAAATATATTGCTACTGTTTGGCTATGGAAGAGATATGATAAATGCATTACCATCCAAATATGAAAAATATGGCTATGTTTGGTCAACATGATTAGACTTTGGTTTCAACATGATAATTCATTAGAATAATATGATTAGAATAACATGATTTTATTATGATAATTTTGAAGCATTGGAGGAGACTAAAGAGGTATCTTATTTCAATTGAGCTTTTACTAATACCTTATGAGGATTATGTTGTGGGAACTTTTTTATTATGATTGTGTTATGTAATTTCTCATCATCGATTACATGATTGTGTGAGCTTTTATTATTTTTGTTTTTATATGAGAGCTGATAGTGGGCTACAATCCAAATTGGGGATAGAGGGATGTAGACTTTTTTTTATTATAATTGCAGTAGAAAATTGTCATCAAGTTCTACAATTGTTCAAATCAATTTAGATTTTTCCTTTCTTTTACTTACCAATTATTAAAATTTTTTGTTTTTATATTTGTTTTTATATGAGAGTTAGATGGGGCTACAACTAAATTAGGTAGAGAGGGATGTAGACATTATCAATTTAGATTCCTTTTTTTAAACGAAGATAGGGCTGAGAGATACAGACGAAAGATTTCCAAAGATTACTTATCAATCTCGTAATATATTTTTCACCCCTCTCCTCGCGTAATGGATTTAGAGATTTTTGGGAAAATCTCACCTAATCCGATAATGTCTTTCCATTTTCTTATTATTAAAGTGTACATAAACAATGTAAATGTGATATTTCTAAAGTGTACACAAACAATGTAAATGTGATATTTCCTTGTAATCTATTGGCACGTAATAGATTTTCATTATACCCGAACATCTATAGATATGACTCTTAATAGAGTAAAATGATAGACGATGATTTATGTGGTTGACCCTAATAAGTTCGAAAAAGGCTTTGATGGTAATGATCACATTATACACATAACCTTTTAAGGAGACCAGAAAAACAAGTGCATTTTTTTAAGTCTTAATTAATATTTTAAATCAGTAATTTTCAAGATTGCGCATCTGCATGAGAATTGGTTGGGGATTGAATTAGTTTTAGGTGATATAAGAAATTATATTTATTTTTTTAATCTTATCCAATATTTTTTAGGTAACTTGTAAATCTCCACCCCATATGAATGTATTTTAATTTTTATAATTTTATGGATCACTAATTCAAACTTGATCTGGATCACACATCCAGTAATCCAACATGAATACGGGGGTGAACAATCCGCCCAACTTACTAAAACACCGCTCCTAGTAAAGATTTTGAGGTACTGTGTAATCAAATTGGTCGTGAGCTCCCCTACTAAGAAAGGAACGTACACTCACGGAAAATCTAGGATCATAAGCATTGGTGCCCTCCGATAAAATGATTGATGGCGATAGATGGAGTCGGCTCTACGATGCTTGACACCACCCATGTGTTGGGTCCCACTCGTTCTCCATCACTGCCACCCGTGTCCGACAAGTAATCTCTGGTGACATAAATGTAACAAATTACGGTAAGTTTTTTCGAGTGTGGAAATTATTCAGCACTGTTAATGGCAGTGCCCTGGCATGAACACAGTGGGGAGCCATAGAAGCAGTCTACGTGGTCCTGCTCTTAAGAGAAATTTATATATATATATATATATATATATATATATATATATATAATACAAGGTGAAAGAGATGGAGGAGAGTCGAGAAACTTATATGATGTGTGAGAGAGAGGAAAAAGGCAAAAGGAATGTGGTCGGTGTGGAAAGGAAGAAGAGGAGGGCTTCTTGGGTAGTTTGAAAAATTGATGGGCAACAAGAAGAAGAGGAGAGAGGAGGGGGAGGAAAAAAAGGGGGATTTGGGGGCCGGAAAGCAGGAGCCTGGTTTTTGTATAAAGTTGAAAAAAGGGATTTTGGTAGGGGAAAGAGGGGGCCCCTGCACTCCAGTGCTCCCATGGAAAATGATTCCCCTTTGTGCATGTGCTCCCACCACCACAACTACTGCTACTTATAAGTCCAATGACAAAGAAGCAGCAATAGAGGCGCCCAACTTGTCAGCTAGAAAGCTTGGTGCTATCCTTTGGGAGCTTCAGGTTCAGGAGGAGTACAGGACAAAAATGAAGAAAGGTGGCTTGTTGAGGCCTCATTCCTACTCTTACCAAAGCAAAGACAAGGAGAAAGACAACAACAGCAAGGCCCTAGAGGACCATCACCACCACCACCACCATCTCGCCGATCCTCGTCATATCCGCACTTTTGAAGATCAAGAGGTCTACTACTCCTACTACTAAGCCTACCCAATTTGTTGTTTTTTCTTAGCTGCTTCTACCTAGTTGATGCTGGATCAGTTTGCTAGATGTTGCCATATCTCATCGGTCCATGTGTTATTTTGATCAGTAGTATGAATGAGATCCATGAGTTTAAAGAAAACCAAGAAATAGGAACACGGGTCCCTTAACTTGAACTACAAGAATTGAGCGCAACAATGCAGATGGTGATCAAGATTATTGTTGATGGAGATAAGCAATGTTAATGGGCAAATTGTTGCTTTTCCTCTGTTTTGAGGAAGCATGAGGGCAGTGAAAACAGATGATCAATTCTTATTGTGTTGTAATTTAGTTGTTGTGTTGTATTTTACTCTTTTCTAACCTAGTGGTATAGAGTACAAAAAGGAAGACCTTATGGATCCTGCTTCAGAAATTTAGCCTTACCTTTAATTTGTTTTTTAGTGGATATTTAAGCTAATTGGGTATTTCAGTAGTAGTTTGATTGAAGTTTCTTTCTTCATTAATTTTGTTGGGGGGCAATGACATATGCTTGGATCATGATCCGATTTTCTGTTCACCAGCTAGCTTTAATTAAATACCAAATTAGCTTCTAGCATGACTTGTATTTCTGGCCTGAGTTGATTTTGTTTTTTTGTGTTGGATAACCAGTGATGATCCTGCTCTTTCACACTATAAAAGTCCTGCTAATGATTAACTTTCCATGAAATATTTGGAGTACATGCATATCTGTAGCTTGCATATAACTTCTCCTTTCAATGTGGTGGCTTGAACATTAGATAGTTTCGAAATATTTATATTTTTGTCATTTTGTTTATCCAGTAAAGTGTTCTGGATGTCCTAGTTTTTTATTTCCTCATCATATGAACTCGTATGTTTCAGTGTTTATGGACTTGGGCAGGTAACATGGTCTCTCCCTATTGGCAAGACGAGTTGGGTTGCCCAACTCGAAAATAGTTAAAAAGTATGAAAATAAGCTAGAAAATATGAAGTGAGCTTTAGAATGTTGATATGTTTGATGACCCAGTTCTTCACAACGTCTATGAGCACTTATATGCATCTCGGTTTAGAGTGCTAGATGAAACTGAACTGTAGGCATTTATATCTGACTCCAATTAATGTTTCACCCCCTGCACTGCCCTTCCCCAATGAGAACTAGAAATTTGTGTTATCTGTTTTGATCTGTCTTCTTTTGCATCTAATCCTCTCCTTAAGCACTAGCCTTCTTCTGAAAATCCTTTAAATTGAGTAACTTTGGGAAATTATGATTCATGTTGTGGTAGTGATGATATTCACTGATCTTAATTTCTTTTTGTTTTCTTCTCTTGGTTTTCCTGATGGTCTTCCAATTCTGATGTGTCCTAACATATGATCCCAGCCAGCAAGTGTCAGTAGTTTAAGGAGGCAAGTTGCAGCGTCTTTGATACATCACCATAAATCATTGGAGAGGAATGGCCGGGCTTTGCAGCCATTATCACCTGCTAGTTGCAGCTCAATGGAGGTACATATTGCCTTCGGGTGGATACCATTGTTTGCATATCAAATATATCCATATTAAAATTATTTAGGTCCATGGTACCTAGAAATTATAATAGCTAAATAATATGGCTCCTCCACCAAAATATCCAAAATCCATATCATCATCATCCAAGCCTTATCCCAATTATTTGGGGTCAGCTTTATTCATGACTAGTCGGATTACATGCATTGCACGTAGGAATGACATAATTGATCCCATAAATAATTGTATGAATATGATTATTTTATTAAAAGACGTATAATATTTTTTATGAATTTGAAAATTAAACAATAAAAAAGTTATAAATAAAAATCCCGACTACCTATTGAGATGAACATTCACGGATAGTTTGCCGCCAACTCCCAGTTGAGATGTACAACTAGCAAGGAGCATCTCATCATGAATAGCTGATGTTGCATGAAGCACACCACTTGCAAGAAAAATAATAAACACGAAATCCAATAAAACCATGCATAATTGCATACCTGACTTGTATAGTATAGATCTGTTAGAAATCATGAAAACCATTCATAAAATGCCCTACAGGGTGACAGAATGCAGCTTCTTAGGTAGGATTTCACTAGGTCTATAACGTGTCCAATTTTGATGAAAACTGATTCTCATCAAAGAATGTACGAGTAAAACCCTTAGGAGCATATATACAAGTGAGTTTAAATTCCATTCTTATTGATAATATGGAGAGGGAGGGAGGTTATTAGTTATATTATGATCCATGCACTTTGTAGGATTCTTAAATTATGTTAGTTTGTCCATCTGACCGCTGTATTGTACAGGTGGCTACTTATAACCAGGTGATCACTCCTACTAGTTCTGTAGACTTGAAGCTAAGGCCTGGTGAAGCAGGTTATAGCCTCAAAACTTCTACAGAGTTGTTGAAGGTATTGAACAGGATTTGGAGTCTCGAAGAACAGCATGTTTCCAATGTATCATTGGTGAAGGCTTTGAAGCTTGAGCTAGACCATGCGAGGGTTCGTATTCAAGAGCTGATGCAAGAGCAGCAAGCTGACCGGCATGAAATAGATGATCTGATGAAGCAGGTTGCTGAGGATAAGCATCTGAGGAAGACCAAGGAGCAAGACAGAATAAGAGCTGCAGTTCAATCTGTGAGAGACGAGCTCGAAGATGAGAGAAAGCTCAGGCGGAGGTCTGAGAGCTTGCATCGAAAGCTAGCTAAAGAATTGGGTGAAGTAAAGTCGGCATTTTCAAAAGTGTTCGAAGAACTGGGCTGGGAAAGGAAAACTCGTGTCTTGTTAGAAGATCTCTGTGACGAGTTAGCGAAAAGAATTGGAGAATACGAAGTGGAAGTAAGGGGGTCAAAACATGGGTCTGAGATAGATAGGGATGAGACAGAGGTCTGTTTGGTTGTCCATATTGCTAAAGCATGGGTGGATGAAAGGGTGCAGATGAAGCTAGCAAATTCCCGTCACAGATCAGGGGAAAAGAACTTGATAACTGATAGACTAAGGTGTGAAATTGAGAGCTTTCTTCAGGTCAAGCAATCTCATTATAATAGCATGAACAGTAATGGCAAGTCTCGCCGTAGATCCCTTGAATCCATACACTTGAATGGGGCCACGAGTGCCCCTCAAGATGCAGCAGAGGAAGATTCTGTGGATAGTGATTTGCGCCTTTGCTTTGAGCTAAACAAGAATGCTACTGATAGTGGTGTTCAAGCCAACTTACAAGGTTTCCAAAATATTGAACCCTTAGAAGAAAGGGGAAGATTGAAGTCTGCAAAGCCAAAAAGTGGATCTGGAGAAAAGATAAGATATCGCAATGTATCCAGATTGCAAGTACAATTTGACAAGGTGGACAGTGCCCAGCCATGTGATGAAGACAGGCTTCATGCTGATTTAATAGCTGTGGTTGAGGGTGATAAAGCAAACCAGAATTCCAATTTTGACATTTCCCAGACTTCTGATATATGTGACGCACAAGAAGGTGGCAACAACAGGAAAGGTAGAAGGGATAACACCCAAGGATCAATTACATTCAATTGCATTGATAATCTCATCGGAAACCAAAAGCTCTTTTCTGAAGGAAATAAAACTCAACCTGAAACTGTTCTCACGGAGGACTCTTGTGGCCATTCTTCATGGATGGGGAGTTTGGGTGTTGGCAGAAAGGACATTTCAGTTGGCGAAGGGTCAGTTCAGCAATGGAGGACTCGCCAGACTTCTCCAGATCTCCAGTTTACAGAAAGGTCTTCGAGATGGGTACAGGGCACAAGGGAAAATACCTTGAAAGCTAAACTAATGGAAGCAAGGTTGGAGGGACAACAGGCTCGCTTAAGAACCTTAAAAGGTGCTTAAAATGGTGCCACTGAATGCTTTGAAGAGATAAGTTTTTCTTTGGTTTGTGGTCACTATAAGAAGATGCACTTCATTTCTTTTTTTGTTTTCTTATTCCGTGGGCCGTGGCATGTATTTATGCATAGATCTCACTGTTTAATCTTTTTGACCACATATGCTCTGTAATATGCAATTTACTACTGTAAATGAGTTGCTTGAATCAGAAAAATGTTTGCTACATGCCTGGGGTCTCCATATTCTTGCTTAAAAGAAGTTTCTATAAATCTATGCGGAGCACTGAAACATGTCATTCATTTGTTGCTATTATGATTTAATGTGAAACACCACTACAACTTGAAACTTCTAGAGTACATGTCAATAAATAATTCCATGCTTAACCAAGTTGAAATGGAGACTTAAGATACCTGGATAACAGAAATTGGAATGTTTCTATGAACTTGAAGAAATGGATCTTATTCTCTGCTAATATGAACTGGAGTATCATTATCAATACATGACAAAATTATATGTAAGACCTTAGAAGAACGAAATCACAGATAATAACAATAGCATAAGATACACAGTCCTACGGTTAGAAGAACGAAATCAATTAAGCATGAACTGATTTTATGCTTGCTTTGTAAGACCAATAAAATGTATAATATCTATTGTAAGTTTATAACTGAGAGAGGTCAAGAAGGAAACAAGGTAACTGATGAACGAGCACATTGGGCTAACTCCATCAGTTTCATGATATCTTCATTTTTGTTGAGAGAGGTCAAGAAGGAAACAAGGTAACTGATGAACCAGCACATTGGGCTAACTCCATCAGTTTCATGATATCTTCATTTTTGTCGAAAGTTTCGTCTGCCGAGGTTACATGCAGCAGTCGTTGCATTTGCACCTAATATTTGGCATGTATTGGGTTTATTTTGGCTGAATCCTATTTAATGTACAATGCCTTCCAAGTTCACCTTTTGCATGCAAAACTAGTTTTCACATGTTCTAGATTTTAAAGACAGAGTCCCTTGCAAGTCATGAATCTGCAAATTTGTAATATATATTTTTTATTTTCATTTTTTGAAAGAGAGTCACAAATTCAATTGATTATCGATGAAAATATTAGAATTTTGTAACATTTTTGAAGTTTGAGAACTAATGGTGTGGGTTTCCCAAACCCTAAGCCATCCGAGGAGGGCTGGTACAGGAAGAAGAAGAAATAGGTTTGTGGATCCATGAGAAACCCTTTGAGGGATGGAGTGGGAGGGGGAGAGGTGAGAGGCACTAGATAACCTCAGTAGAGATATGGGTGGGTCCACCATATGGGCACTCCATTAGTTGAGACTTTTATCTTATTTGTTGAATAAATTTGGGATTAGTTTTTTAGGGATTTTCTTTGAAGGAGTTAGTTGGTTCTATATTTCTGAAGTTATGTTTCAATTTTCTCATTGGGAGTGATGGAGATAGACATCAGATGGCTTGGGCCAAGTCCACCAGAATCAGGGGTTTAAAAACAATATAAATACATATTTAGATCTACGGGCATAGGATTGATGTTTGAGATTTGTAATAAAGCTCTCTTTTGATGCTAGGTTGCATTCCTAAGTTTTGTTCCCCTTTTTCCTATCTTCATGGTGTTAATTTTATTAAAGCCTTACTGCTTTATAGTTTCCACCCTATGTAGATCTTGACCTATCCCTGGTTTGGTGCGGTGCTGATTCCATATCCAACTGGGCTCTTCATCCATCTTCTATCCGCACCCCATCTCTCTACACCTTAACCTACAAGACTCACTTTGTTCTCTCCTTCTCGAACAAGGCACATACACCTGTTTTCATCCTTCCACCATTAACAAGTCACACCCCACTATCATCCCATGTCATTTTCTTTATCTTCTTGGCCTCCTGTTTTATGCCTAAACCATAATTACCTTAGGGATGCAAAGGGGTTGGGGTTGGGTTGGCTTGAATCTGACCTAGTTTGGACTGGGGTGGACCTGGATCCTTACCTAACCCAATAGTTTCACTTAATGGGTTTGGACCTGTACTCAGGTTGGTTGACCTTGAGGGTTGCTAGGTGGATCCCCTTATTTTCTTCATAAAATGTGGCCAGGTCTGGAGTTGGTCAGTCCAGATCTCGGCATGAACTTGACCTAGTTCCTTCATGTCATAGTTGCTTGGAGCGGAAGCTCAAGTGTGACTGGACCCAACGGAGCAACACATGCAGGAAGCTCCCTTGGTTGGGAGTGCATTCTGTAAATTTTTTTAAATAACAATAACAATTTATTAAAAATAAAACTTTGTCAAAAGATATTCTACTCCCATGGGAGCGAAATGTGAATTTACTCTCTTGACTAAAATCCCCCCTAGAATTAATTTTATTCAAGTATGGGAGATGTAACCTCTTCAATCCATAGATTAACCTAAAAAAAAAAGAGTTTCCTAGTTGTACCCTCTATGCACTTGAAAATAATAATGCCTCAAGATTGAATAGAGACCATGGAATATTTAGATAGTGAGATCTAAGTGTTAGAAAACTCAAATTTCAAAATATTGTTTTTTGACAATGATCATCTACTAATTTTCAAGTGGTTCCCAAAATTTCAGATTGAAAAACTCCTCTCATGTAGGTCTTCTTACTGAGGAAGTAGAAGTAAATATGCTCCAAAAATTTTACTCAAAAGTTAAAAGAATAAAAAATCCCACAAAATACCATTAAAGGGGGACATAATAAATTAGCAATAAAAAAATAAGTATTAAATAATTTTTTATTTAAATTAATGAATAATATATTTATGTTTCTTTTGAAGTGTATAAGAATCATCCTAGAAAACAAAATGGGAATTATTACGATGAGGCCCTTCGGAATTACCGATAGCAATACAAGGGATCTGATTTTTTATTGATAAAGTCTGGTTTATGTAATTTCACACTTTACACCATCCAAAAGCCTAACAAATTGATATGTGTGAGAGAGAGAGAGAGAGAGAGAGAGAGAGAGAGAGAGAGAGAGAGAGAGAGAGAGAGAGAGAGAGAGAGAGTGAGTGATCACTACTAAGATTTAAATGAGTCATTGTTTTTGCCTCATGCAGGCCTTCAAGGACTAGGGGCCATCCCTAAAAAGTGGGGACCCATGAAGATTCTTATCTAGGAGCACTAGAGTGACATAACTGAGTTTCATGAGATTCCTAGGTTAGGTGATCCTGGTAACAGGGGTTGATGTGAGGACCTGAAACTTCTATGATCTAGACATCCTGAACCTGGATGATCTGTGTGCTTCAGTTTGGGGTTCTAGACCTAGACGTGGGTTGAGTGGATTAGGTGGCTCCCAGGGTTGATTCGACCTTGTTGAAACCTGTAACTATCCTATTGTTCTGTACCACAACCATCTTCATCCCCGTATCATTTTTGCATATCCAAGCACGTCACATCCCATCCTTCCTCTAACCTTGATCTTTACCCACTAGAAACCTTCTTTCCCCAAGTGCAGCCAACCTTTTCATCACTTTATCAAAGTTGGATGAGTCACATGCCTTACTCCATAATCCATTCCCCAATTTCATCATCTTCTTTCTTCCATCTAACTCGCCACCCACACCCATCCGTCGTTTATACATTCCAGCCTACAAACTAGCCATGCTAATAATCTTTGGTGGAAACCCTAATCTCTTCCATTTTGATCCTCATAAACTCTTAACTAGATGCTTCGATGCCACCAGGATGCAACCTAGTTTCAAGCCAATCCAATTCTAAGTTTCTTACCTGAATCCCATGAACCCTTTATCCCGAGCACTAATCTAACACATCAACATAGCCTCCAAATGCTAGCCATCCTCATGTAGGAGCCAATTCTATTTCCCCTACGTCAACAACAGTTAAAAAAGGCTTATCCAATCAAAATAATCCAAAACTGAGAAGTTGTTGGGAATGATGAAAGAAAAACCAAGTCCTTATGACGAAAAAGAGAAAAATGTGAAAAATATTTTCTAAAATATTTGAAAAGTAAAAGGGCCTAAGCTTTTTTTTTTTTTTCTTTCCTTGTTCTACCCCACTTGAAATTTTTTTTAATGGGAATCAAATTGAATGAGAAGAGAACCAAGAGAGATGAGGGATAAGTGTTCATCGAAACTACTCACTCTCTACAAATGTCTTCTTTCTCTTCTCTAAGTGGCTATATATTTTGGAAGGGATTCTGAGTGGCCAAGGCATCTTGCACATGCCTCTCTCTCTTTCAAAATTTTTTCTCTCTCTCTCTCTCTCTCTTACGCTTCCTTGTGAACTGGGTTCAGGGATGTGCCTCAAAACTTTGTGAGAGCCCTACAGTCTCACGGGATAAATTACTACACCATGCTCCCTAATTCACCTCTCTCACTCTTTAAATTATTTCTTAACATTTGTTTTCCAGCAAGCTTCTCTTCTCTTTCATGCACTATCCTGGCAAGCTCTTTCACAACAAGTCTCTCTAGGGAAGCAACAAAATTGGGCCTGCAAGTCTATACAAATTTGGTGAGTTTGTTTTATGGTTTTGTATTTAAAATACTACTTGAAATTGGGGAAAGGTTGCATGAGCAAGGAAAAAAACTATAGGGTATCATTTTTAATTGGTTGAAATGATTTACGTGGAGCTTTGATTTGAATATGCTTGTTGGAAATTTGCTATACATGGAGTTTTGTTTCTTTTATGCATGACAAAGTTGTGATCTTAATGTATCTTTTTAGAGTGTTAATAAACTTTACAGCAAGCTATAATGACTGATATTTGATATCGAAAGATGCTTGCATGCCAGTTGTTTGTTTAATTTCCTGATTGAGCTGAAATACAATTTATTTGCCAATATAGCTCTATTTGCTTTTCGAAACCAAAAGAACTACTATAAACAGGCTACAACATAACGATGGGAGATGAATGAATTTGTCTTTCATCAACAAATTTTTTGTTGGATTATGATTTATGAATGAATCAGATGATGTCTTATTTGCACATGTAGTAGCTCAATAAATGGTATCTACGAGAGAGGGATATCTTTTGGAATTTGTGATTACCTATAATATCAAACATGCAATTATCATGGAATTTTTCTTCAAATTCTTTAATTAGCAAAAGAAACCATAGCTCTAAGGTTTTAGAGAGATTGGATTCTCCCAATGTTCAAGAAGTCACAGGCACCTGCCTCGGTAGTTTGGGAGCCTGGCTGCCTAGGAAGGCGCCCAAGATCAAGGCAGTAGAACCCAACCCTTCTCCCCTCCCCCCCCAATTCTTTTTTTTTTTTTTCTCTCGCCCCCCTCCCTGCTCTTCCTTTTGTTTTTTCTTCGTTCCTCTCTCTCTCTCTCTCTCTCTCTCTCTCTATCTCCCCCCCCCCCTTAGGGAGTTCTCAGGGCAATTTCAAGGCCCCTATAGATAAAAGAATAAAAAATTATAAAATAAGTGAGTGTTAGACACATGTATCATCATTCATCAAATTGCATCAAAACTCAATGTCATTTTAGAAACAAGATAAGTCAAGCATCAAAAGTCAGAAACACAAAAACAACTCTGTCACTCATCAGTCATCACCAACTGAAGGAATTGACTTAAAACTTTTGGGAAAATCAAATATGAGGCGTAATATCCTGATCCTAGAGTTTCAGGTCGGGTGGAGATGATTTGACCACTCATTTGTATTTGTCGGCAGCCAAGACCTCTATCCGTCGCCTGCCAGGCACAACTATGTCATCACTCATCAGTCATCACCACTCGGGGTGTAGGGCTGAGAATGGGTCGGATCGGGTCTGGATCCATTAGGATTTGGATTCGGATCTGAAAAGTATACATGGGATCAATAATTTTTGGATCCGATCGGATCCATAATTTTTGGATTCAGATTCAGATCTGAAAGGTATACACGGGATCTGGACCCGATCAAATCCAAAAAATTACTTCACATATTATCTTATATCTATAAAATAATATATAACAAAAAAGGGTGTGGTTTCTTTAAGGTTGCAACCCTAAACAATCCAATTAAGGCACACTTTCAAATTTTATCGTAATATATAATTTTGGTGTAAAGATTCCTTAGGATTATATTAAAATCTATTTTCATCTCTAATTATAAAATTTTAAACTCCAAAAATGGTTAAAATCAAGTAGATCCATAATCATATGAAAATCTCGAAAGTGGACCGTCTAGATAATGTGTTGCAAGATGCACTATTTTTGATGCTTCAAATCATTTTTTTCTTTTTCATATTCATACATCTCGATATCGAGATTATGAATTAGAAGGTTTTTCAACATTAAAACAACCTTTTTCGATGGATTTTTGAGGTGCATCTGTAATTCTGCATTTAAGTTAGCAACCTTATAAAAAATTTTTCCAACAAAAAATACTATATAACATACATGTCTAAAATAATATATTATTTTAATAACTGGGTTGGATCTGAATCATATCAACTTGTACCTGGATCCGATCTGAATTGCTATTTGGACCAAATTTTGGATCCGGATCTGACTCGTCGGATCCAAATCTTGGATCCATACTTGGATCCGGATAGGGTCCTAAATTCGGGTTTTGAATCCAAACTGGGTAAATTCTCAGGCCTATCGGGGTGTTCAAGTTGTCCAACTTGAGCATAATCTGATGATAATGATGATCATGCCATCATCATTAGAGTCATCGCCCTTTGCAACATACTGAGCATCATCCCTCATCTCTTATCGACCTCTTCCCCTACTCCTTTGCCTTCCCCTTTCCCCCCCTTCTTTTCCCTTTGAGATGGAGCCCGAGTGGTCCGCACAGGGCTTAATAGTGTCCTAGCAGCCTCAATGCCTCATGAATCTGGCCCCAGGTCAAGCCCTCTCCGAGGAATACCTGATCTTCCTTGGCATTAACTAGCAACTCACAAGTATCATCTGTATCATTAGCTTCAATAGTCTCCCTTTCATTGCCCTCCAGTTGTTGATGACGCTCTCGTAGCTTTTGATTATACTGAATGAAGACTAGGTCGTTTAGTCGCTTTTGAAGTCTGTTCTTTTTCTTTGTATGCTCCTATTAGACAAAATTTGAATGAACAATCAAAATTTTAAAAAACATAATATAGGTAAAATGGTTAACCTAATAAACTAAGTAACTAATTACTATGTTTGTTTAAGTAATTTTACCATTTCAAACATGCTGAAGTTGCGCTTACATCCGGACATGCTACAAGTCAGATTCACTTATACATAGCCATCAGTTGTAAATTTGGTGTGTGCTTCCCCTATGGCTCATCCACCATGCAGCTATTTCACATAAATGTAAATACATTAAATAAGGTATCTATGTAATTGAAATTTAATATTCAAATCATGAAATCAAAGTGATCTTGGTCCTTCACCTTATTATTAACTCCTTTATCAAGAGACCTAATAGAGAGCTTATACTTTTCCAACTCCATCATTACCTTGTCCTAGACTTTGGGATCATGGTTGAGTTTGATATTTCATTGGTTGAAAGCTTCTATGAATTCAGTCTTTCGATGGACCTTATGATCACTATAAAATTGAGCAGGGTTAAGGTAGTACCCTGCTAAGTGTAGGGACCTCTCAAGTTAGTAGTTCCATTTATCTTCAATAATCTTCATGTATTCCTCATACTTTTTTCTCATCATTCCCAAAAAATCTCTTGATTTCTTCCTTTGTGTCCTCCATAGCTTTATAAATGTGACCCATAGCGGGTTCCTACTCAACATCAACCATCTTGAGTACTTTTATTAACGGCCGAAAAACATATAGGGCTTATATACTGAACCTTATTCCAAAATTGTGAGTCCATCACAATCTCCATCACTACTTTTCTATTTGGTTTCTTGGCCAACTTGGAATTGGTCTAATCCTTAAATACAGACACTAACCTCAGCTTTTTCCGTTTGATCATACAAAGATTGCTAGGACAAGTAGGAGGTGGCAAATCGAGTCACCCCAAGCCTCACCAAGTCTCTACCCTTGATGAACTTCCTCATCATGGCTAAGACCTAGCCAACATAAAATTTCCTAAATTATAAACTTACAATGACATCGCATGGCAGGTATCTTTTCAAAAGAATCAAAGTAACAACAAAGCACAAAACATAGTATAAAATGCATTTTCTTACTTGACTGTGACTGCATAAATAAACTTTGATTTTTTGGTGGTTGTCCTCATCTATTTCCTCTTACCAATCGCCTCAAGCATGAGGTCTATGCAGTGTACCACACAAGGTGGCCAAAAAATACATGGCTTCCTCTCCATTAATAATCTAGTGGCTGCCATATTGGCTGAGTGCATATCGGTCACTACTTGAACCACTCTATCCTCCCCTACCTCCTTTATGCCCTTGTCCACCAAATAACAAAGTTGAGTAAGATCTTGCGAGTTACTTAGTGATCGTGTTCGGTCAAGCTAGAAGGGGAGGCGTGGTCGCTTTGAATGTCTTTTTCTGCCTTTGGCTTGGGTAAGGAAAGGCAGAAGAAGTAATGAGCACAATCCTATCCTCTGAGTTTACCCTGTCATTGCATTTCGGACAGCCGTCGGTAGCATCATAAGGAGCACCTCACTTTCGAGGTACCCAACAAAAGAGTACAGTACTTAGGAGGTTGGTCTTTCTCAACATGGTGTATAGCACAAAACCATTCGATACAAGAGGGGGCCATGAAGGCCGCATCATGGGACTTGTTAGAAGCACCAATAGACCTTAAGAACATTATCCTAATGGACAATTCCCATCAAATTCATAATGCTTCTATTTCTCTTATTACTCCAACCATTAGTCATAACAGTGCAATCGTATATTGCCCTTGCGTCATTTTGGATCTTAAAAAAGTTATTAGTGAGCTCAACTTCTTTTTTAAGCAATAGCCCCTTAAGCTCATAAGTAGTTGATGCCCTAAACCCTGGCCCAAATTGGCCCACTGCTTCTAACATAGTCTGAAAGCTATTCAAGGTAGCAACATTGAAAGAATGCCTACTTGGTAGAACCATCTAGCTATATATTATGCTAACCGTATCTCTATCCTATTTTTTTAAGTGCCTCTCTAAACTTGTTTGATATGGTCAAATCTCAGGATCCAAAAGGTTGCAGGGGGGGGGGGGGGGTAAGAATATATAGGCTAGGCCCTCTTCTTCAGGGCCTCTTATGTATGGACCCCATTGGCCTATCAGAAGATCCGGTCTAGGCATATAATTCCTCTTCCTCTTCCTGAACTCCAAAAAGAGCGACGGTTCTGACATCTTCTTCGTGTCTTTTTCTTACATCCAAGATCTCTCTCCTAATCTCAGCGGGCACTTGAGTGCATGGGGCCACATCTCCTTTCACGCCGGCTAGATTCTTCTTTAATTTTTTAGTCCCAACATTTATAATTTATTGCAAAACTTATGCTCCACCTTGTCAATGAGATTTGGGGAAGATCCATATTTCCAACTCGAATCACTTTGCTTACTTGATCCACAAATATGAAGTATTAAGAAAAAAATAAGAAAAATATCCAAGTTTTAAAATTAGAATATGAAGTAAACAAAACACACTAGAAATGGCCACTAAAAATACTTTAAAACTATCTATAAACCAATAAAAAAATGAACTTCATAATGTGTGGAAACCAATTGAACTATAAAAAATGACATACTATTTGGTTTTCGAACTTCCAAATTTCCAATCTAACAAAAATTACATATAATGATATCAATATAAAAATAATTATATAATATTTGGTTTTCCATTCCAACAAAAATTACATAATACATTATTAATTTTAAAAAATATTCACATAATATCACATGACATAATATCCATACGATTTGGTCTAATTATTCACAAACTGTAAAATTTAATTCGAAGTTTCAAATTATTCATAAAATATTAGCCTAAACCAGTATATATTCACAAAATATTCCATCTACAAACATGTAAGAAGATAAAAAAAGAAAGAAGATAAAAAAGAAAGACAAAAAAAAAAGAACACATTACATTGAGCTTGTCAAAATTAGTTTGATAGAAGTCCAAAATCCAAACTAGGGAATATTTACAAAATATTTGAAGTTCTCAACCACAAACATGTAAAAATATCCAAAAAAAAAAAAAGAGTAAAAGGTTATCAAATGATTCAAGTCATAGCATATTATAAAAAAAAGAAAAAACCAAACCCTAATTCGATGTTGTGATGCACTTATCTTTTCAAGATGAAACCTCTATCAGCCCAAACTGGTGATATTTAGTCACCAAAATTCCTTATACGACCAATCTAAGCTCCAAAAAGTATGACAAAACGTTTCTCTCGATTTAGCAAGAAATAAAAAAAGTTGGAATTCTTTTTTTTTTTCTAAAAAAGGTTGCAAATCTGTTGTTTTTTTCTTTGAGATTTTCTCTCTCAAAATCACACAAGAGAGGTTTTGGGGAACACGAATGCTCCCCCAAACCCTTTTCCTCCCCTTTTAGGGGTTTGGGCATTTGGGGGGGGGGGGGAGGGGGGGCATCCAAAATTGCCCTTGGGAGAGGCCCTTTTTTCGCCCTTGGCCAAGATGGTGCATGCCTTGGGTCGAGCACCTAAGCAGCGCCTTGGCCGCTTGGCAGGCACCTAGACGTGTGGCGCCTAGGAGTTTTGGCCTTCCGGTCGCCTAGGCAACCGGGAGGTCGAAATTTTGAACATTGAATTATCCATGTATAAATATCGAATTTTCATACCACAATATTATATCATTTAGAGAAAGTGTTTTTGAAAACAATATTTTAGAGAGAGAAAATAGTGTGATCCTCCACACAGAGAGATTATTTTGAAGGGTTGTCATCACATTTTGAAATTGTGTGGTGATGAACCTAAGCATCCAAATTTAGGATTTTTATTACAGTTAAAAACATATGGGAAAGTTTGGAGGGAAATTTGGTCATTTGGTGATAATGGTCATGAAATCTCATGCATCCTGTGATAGCCATGAATGGTGATGAGTAAGGCTAGGATTTAAGCCTCTTTCAACCCTTGATATCTCAATTTTAAGGGCTAGGATTCACTCTATTGAAAGCCACACTTGAACCACCATATAAAGGGACAACCTATGTCATTTACATGCCACTTAAACTCCACTCCCATACTTGAGAGTGTCTTAAACCCCTTAGACAATGTTCAATAAGTTGGAGGCGGCCGTCTAGGTGGTGGGGGCCTGGGCCGCCTAAGTGGCCGTTGGGACCCAAAAACAGTCGGTGATTTTTTTTTTTTTTTATGAAGTTGGATCCCCCACACCTCCCCCCATTTATTGTATATACTATATAATAATAATTATGCATTAATACTAATTTTTTGGTTTACTAATAAATTAATAATTAATGTTACATGCAACAAGCATTTCATAGTTATTATATTTGAGTTCCCAATAAATTAATTACTATCACATGCAAAAAGAATTTTTGATAAATTACTAATTACGAATTAATACTATTTTTTCGGTTTCTCAATAAATTAATAATTAATGTTATATGTAAAAGGCATTCCGTAGTTATTATTTTTGGGTTCCCAATAAATAAATTACTATCACATGCAAGAGGCATTTCAATAAATTAGTAATTACGAATTAATACTATTTTTTGGGTTTCTCAATAAATTAATAATTAATGTTACATACAAAAAGCATTTTCGTAGTTATTATTTTTGGGTTCCCAAAAATTAATTATTATCATATGCAAAAGGCATTTTCGATAAATTAGTAATTATGAATTAATAGTATTTTTTTGGTTTCCCAGTATATTAATAAGTAATGTTACATGTAAAAAGCATTTTTGTTGTTATTATATTTGGGTTCTCAATAAATTAATTACTATCACATGCAAAAAACATTTTTGATAAATTAGTAATTACATATTAATGCTATTTATTTGATTTTTTAATAAATTAATAATTAATGTTACATGCAAAACGTACTTTCGTAGTTATTAGGTTTCCAATAAATTAATTACTATCACATGCAAAAGGCATTCTCGATAAATTAGTAATTACAAATTAATACTTTTTTTTGATTTTCCCAATAAATTAGTAATTAATATTACATGCAAAATTTTTTTTGTAGGTATTATTTTTTGGTTTCCAATAAATTAATTACTATCACATGCAAAAGGAATTTTCAATGAATTAGTAATTAGAAATTAATATTATTTTTTTGTTTTTCAATAAATTAATAACTAATGTTACATGCAAAAAGCATATTCATAATTATTATTTTTGGGTTCCCAATAAATTAATTACTATAACATGCAAAAGCCATTTTCGAGAAATCAATTATTATTATCCTTTTGAGGGGGTAAAATGACTTTTTTTACCCCCACCCGAAATTGTTTTTTCCGCCATACCTCTACTGACCACCTAGGTGGGCGCTTTTTACTGCCTTTTCGATCGCCTAGTTCTGGCACCTTACATTAACCACCTTAAGAATGCCTAGGCGTTTTTTTTATAAAGCTGCCTAGGCGGTCGGGCAGCCGACTTTTTGAAAATTGCTCGTAGAACTCCACGCACTCCTTCCTCAAATCATCTTGAAAGTTTTGAAGATAAGAGATAGTCACATGGCCAGCCCACCGAAGTCTACTTTCTCTCATCTTATCGCCTATTGGTGCCACACTTAAATTCTCCCTATTGGATTCATTTCGAATTCTATCCCTACGTATCTTGCCACTCATCCATCTCAACACCGTCTTCTCTGCTACACTCATTCTGTGAGTATATTGTTTTTTGTCTAACCAATATTCAGCCGCGTAAAGCAAAGCTGATCTCATAACTGTCCTATAGAACTTGCCCTTCAGCTTCATTGCTATGTGGTGATCACATAAAATTGTAGTTGTACATCTCCACTTCGCCCACCCAGCTCTAATATTGTGTGCGACATCTTCCCCAATCTCTCCATTTATTGGATTATCGATCCAAGATATCGAAAGTGTGGTATTTTTTGTACTTCATGGCCATCAATCGTAACTACTTCCTCGTCTCTACTTCTATTATTACTAAACTTGCATTCCATATACTCTGTCTTAGTCTGGTTAATTTTAAGACCTTTGGATTCTAGAACATCCCTCCAAAGTTCTGATTTTGTGTTGATGCTGTTTCGGGTCTCATCGATCAAAACTATGTCATCTTCAAACAACATGCACTATGATACCTCATCCTGTAGGTGCTTAGTTAAGTCATTTATAACTAAGACAGAGGTACGGGCTCAATGCCAACCTTTGATGTAGACCTATTGTTACTGAAAACTCACTCGTCTCTACACTAGTTGTTCATACACTAGTTAACGCTCCAACGTACATATCTTTCACCAAGTAGATGTAATATCTAGAGACTCTTTTTTTTCCAACACTTGTCAGATCAAATCTCGAGGTACTTTATCATAAGATTTCTCTAGATCAATAAAGACCATGTGGAGGTCTTTTCCTTTTGTCCTAAACTTCGCAATCAGTTGTCTAAGTAGGAAAATAGCTTTAGTTGTTAACCTTCATGGTATAAACCAAATTGGTTTTCAGATACATTCGTTTCATGCCTTAGTCATTGCTCAATCACTCTCTCCCAGAGCTTCATAGTATGCCGTATAAGCTTGATCCTTCGATAGTTCGCACAATTATGTATGTCTCGTTTGATCTTGTAAATAGATACCACAATACTTTGTTGGTTGGCTGGGGTCTCAACGAACTTGAATTTATATCGTGGTGGACATAAACTTCCAAATAATTGTGACCAAATACATGGGACCTGGAGGCACAACAGGAGCTCGCTTTTTTCGAAGTGTTAAACACCTCCGTCTCGATAAAATCCTGAGGTGCAAATGGGTTCTGGTGAGTACACTCTCAGGATATAGCTAGATTGGAATACAATTCTTGAGTCTCCGAGTTGCACACTCATGAGACCTGTACAAAACCACAATAAAAAATACTGGTGTGTCACTATGTCTTTCCAATTGGTATGGTTCTACAAACATCAATTGGAAATAAACATCAGTTTCTCACTACACATTAATCTTCCATTTGGTAGAAAAGATCTTCAATTGGGTATAATATGACATCTCTCTTACTACACAAATAGTCTTCCAATTGGTATAATAAACTTCGATTGGGTATAGCATACAAATATAACTCATGCTATATATAAAACTGTTACCTGAAAAATCAAGCGAGTTCTGTCAACGAGAGAGAGAATGTCAAGCTTCCTGGTAACAGGAAGACCCTTTGATTTACCTGAGCCCATCAAAATGGGCCTTTCTAAGTGAGGGAGCGAATTAGTTTTATGAGAGAGACACAAACAATTTATAACACCTTAAAAGAGGTGTCAACAAAATAAGAGAAGGGGTTGCTAAGTTACCATGAAAGTAAAATGACCACCTCATGCAAAACAAAAAATAAAAAATGGTGGACCATTGGTTCATCTTATAAGATAGGACCAACAAAATTTTGAGTTGGTTTGAAACATTTTATTTAGCAAAAATCTTAACAATCCCCCACTCATTTCAAAATTACAAGGCCTCTCTCCAGACATATCAGGAAAGATGAATGCATAAGTGAAGGTATCTTAAAGACTTGAACCTCCATGTAGTGTTATGCAGAACGGTTATCAGGACAGTGAGTGGACACACCTTTAACTATATCCTCTATTGATAAGCTTCCCACATACCACATATTCTCTTTCAAAAACTGTGGTTTTCTAAAAGACTTGCGCATTAAAGGCCCTGCTCTAATTCTGGTTTTCATGAGCACTCTAGCGAATACCTACTTCCCATAGGAAGTGGCCTCTACTTCCACACTCATTTAGGTGAATCCATAGAAGATATCATGTAGTGCGGCACCCCAGCCTAGGCCTTACATCAACTAGGCAAATGGAATCATTAAGAGTGAAGCTCAACCTCTTGATTCATTGTAGTAAATTGTACCACACAGCCAGGGATGGGGCATAAATTTTATAAATTTATATAAAATAGAAGTATGTGGTACCCACATCCATTAGACATCACATGAACGACTTGTTTTTCCCTTTGAACCTTGGACTTGGGATTTCCTTATCTTAGGTAGGGTTCCCATTACCTTCTGGCATGATATATGTAGGCTCAATCCCATCCCTTTTGCTTTCTTGCAGATCTGGAGCCTTGCAAGATCTTTAATTAGATATTCTACCAAGTACTATGACAGATATGAAGTACTATTATAACTCCATGTCAAACATAAGTCTCAATTGATTGTGCATCAAACGAGTATAATTGGATTTTTCATAATGAATCCCAAACCTTTATCTTGGTAAACATTGACTTCACAATCACACTGAATGAGACCATAGGAATGGGCCTTGAATAGATGATACGTCTACCATCAAGTCCTTGCCACTTAGCCTCCTCACTTTGGGTTCCAAGGCAATTTTCTACAAACATTTGGAGATACAATTCTAAGAATAAAAAAATACACCCCCACCACACGTGGAGAGTCATATGATAGACAGATTCATAAGAATCTAGAAAACATCACTGTACCTCTTAATACACAGATTGCCACAGAATGTAGGCCATGGTCTATAGTTCCTTTGAAATATCTTAGGATCCTACAGACCACATCCCAATGCTCTTAACTTGGGTACTGGTATATCAAACCAGTCAACCCACAACAAAGGGTATCCATAAATCTCGTACAAAACGTGCCTATAGAGGCGTAAAACCAAGACTTAACAAAAATATCTCTGGATTTCGAGGGTATAATACAAATTCTAAAAAAAAGGACCTCACTGGATGTGGCTTCAATTCAAATGTCCTTTTGCTAATTACCTTGACAGCAATGGGGTAGTCATTGTATAGGACAATGGCACCTCCACCATTCCTATAGGTCCCAAAAAAAGCGTAAATTTTGAAAACATGACTGGTGGCACTCTAGTCCATCCCCTACTACTCTGTCGTCGGAGATCTAACAAACTATATTCATCAGTCACTTAAGGCTCAGGCCTTTGCTTCTTTCTAAGCCTACAAAAATTCTGCGCGTGACCAGATCAACCATAAAATCAGCAATACATGACTAGCAGGCAGGCACTAATGGTCTGTACATAATACACCTTCCAATTTTCTAAGAAACTGGAACCTCTGCTGCCATCTTAAATGATGGCCATCATCAAAACTGATCTGGTCTTACACAATCTTGGTTCTTATAGTTTAGCAAGTCTTCGATAGACATCTCCAAAAGTAACCAATTTAACACTTCGAAATTGTTGGTTGGATGGGGTTGCACCGGACTTGAATTTACATCACGGTGGACATAAACTTCCAAATAATTGGGATCAAATACAAGGGATCTGGAGGCATGAGAGGAGCTCGCTTTCTTCGAAGTGTTAAACGCCCCCGTCTGGATAAAATTCTGAGGTGCAAACGGGTCTTGGCGAGTACACTCCCAAGATACAGCCAGATCGGAATATAAATCCTGAGTCTTTGAGTTGCACACTCATGTGACTTGTACAAAACCATAGTAAAAAATACTGATGTCTTTCCAATTGTTATGGTATAGTATGACATCTCTCTCACTATAGAAAATAGTTTTCCAATCAGTATAATAAACTTTGATTGGGTATAGTATACAAATATAACTCATGCTATAAAATTAAACTGTTACCTGAAAAACCAAGTGAGTTATGCGTACGAGAGAGAGAGAGAGAAAATGTCAAGCTTCCTGGTAACAGGAAGCCCCTTCCTGTTACCTGAGCTCGTCAAAATGGACCTTTCTAAGTGAGGGAGAGAGTTAGTTTTATGAGAAAGAGAGGCAAACAATTTATAACACCTTAAAAGAGGTGTCAACAAAATAAGAGAAGGGGTTGTTGAGTTGCCCCAAAGTATGTGGTAAAAACGACCACCTCATCATGCAAAACTCAAAATAAAAGATTGTGGGCCATTGGTCCATCCCATAAGAAAGGACCAGCAGAATTTTGAGTTGTTTTGAAACATTTTATTTAGCAGAAGGCTAATATACTTTACCTCCATTTGTCCGACATTTTCTTTGTTCTAATCACCTTGTTGAATAGCTTCGTTTGCCAATCAATGCGAATCTCCCCCGTGCACTTTCAAACCTCTATCGGGATACTATCTGGTCTTAAAGCCTTTCCTATGTTCATCATTTTCAAAGCTTCTTTCACTTCCGACATCGTAATCCTACGAATGTATGTATGACCTCCGACCTCATTTGTACTACCAGTTCCTTCTACCGCTATGTTCCCATTGTGTTCATCGTTTAATAATTTTGAAAATAAACTCTCGACCTTTCGTTGACCTCATCATCTTTCCCCTTTGATCCTCACTCTTAATGCATTTAATATGGTTTAGATCCCTACACTTTTTCTCTCTCATAGTATCAGGTTGTAATTTGTTTTATTGAGTAAATTGAGCCCCCTTTTGTAATGTGAGTGGATTAGAGAGAATTCAAATTTAAATTTCTGCTTTTCATTTTTAAAATCTTGTACATGTAGGCATTGAGGGTTTTTACCCCAAGGCAACCTCATTGTAACTTCCAAGTTAATATTTGTAGTTAAAGAGTCTTGTATAAGGTAGAATTTTATTCTCTATTCCTTGTGTGGTACCCTCAAGTGCTACAACAAACCTTTACTGTACCCGCTCACAAAAGCAGCAAAACATGAACACAAATCTTCTACTGTCCCAAATGCCTAGGCGGGCCAGGGGGCACATCACCTAGGCCTAAGAGGGCAAATTGCTTGACCGCCTAGGCACCTAGGGCAGCTCTGGGCTGTAGGGACTAATCCCAGCCCTAGGGCGACCCCTCGTTGAGGGGCATTTTGGGTTTTTTAGAAGATTTTGAGATTGGGAAACTTCTCAAAGTGGAAGTTTGAAGATTGATGTCTTGCCATCTCATATTATTATTTTCCTATTTTTACTGTATGTATGGACTATGGAGTGCATGGAGTTTGGATTATGGTATGGACTATGGAGTATGGTCTAATACTCTAACGTCTAATTGTTTGAATTTTGAACTTTCATTTTTGAATTTCAAATGTATGGAATTATGGCCTAATGGATTATGGATGGACTATATATATTATGTACTATTAAAATATTATATGTCCTCTATATGTATTTTTTAATTGTTTACACAAATCTGACCCTAAGCCAATCCCAATTAATTGGGAAAAGGTTATGATGATGATGACACAAATCTGACCCTAAAATAGTTAGGCAGTTTGATATCATGCTGTTTATTCTACTGGGCCTCCCAAGTTCTGGGTGCCCTGTGCCTAGGCGGCCCCACTGTTTTACAGTTTGTAGTGCCACATGTATAATAATTTCTAAGGAGATTCTCCAATTGAGAAGCATTTCCACTCTAGACTCTTGTTGATGATTTCCCTCGTTAGATCCTCGGTCTTGCAAAAATTTGGTCCAAGAGATGCTAAAAATAGTCAGCTTTGTAGGTTAACATTCTCAACAAAGAAAAAAAAAAAACTTTGAGTTTATACAGTTTAGTATTGGAGTGTTTCTGATGCCATGTCAAATTTCGAAATATAGCAAAATCATAATGGACTGTCATTTACACTAATAAACATGTGTAGGGAGTGCATATTTTGTTACATGTAGTTTTAAGGATGCTGTGGGATTTTCTCCTTCTCTAGTGCTGCTTTTGTCATTCTTTTGAACTGATTAGTTCGTTTATAATTTTTGAAGGACGAAGTTGTCTTTCGTGGAACTAATTATAACTACATAAAATCCAACCCCTAGGCCTATATTTTGGCCTCTATAATACCTCCTTTGCCTCTCTCTCTGCAGTGCTCTCTTCCCTTCCTCACTGCCAACGTGTTTTCTCTCCACCTCTCTCTCTTGCTTTCCCATTACTCCTAGATATCCAAGCCAACAAATTTTTCATGGTATCACAGCAAGGTTTGCAGTGATCAATACCTGCACTCATTTTTTCAGATCTCGGGTTTGGAAATTGGAAGGATCCTTAGGGTTTGCAGTCTTCGTGCAGTGATCAAACACCTATGCCTTTTGCCCGGTATTGAGGACTGATTTCAAGTGTTTATTATAAAAGCCTGCAATATAAGCTTGGGTAAGCTTCCTGTATTGTATTTTCTTCTAGTAAGTTATCTTATCCATTAAATAGTAGATCAAATGAATTCATCCTTTGTGGATCCAATGACCATGCAAATTGCTACTGTCAATTTAAATGCAATGGCAGCCACAATTTTGCTTGGGCCAAGTCAATTATGATGATAATTAAGGGAAAATATGATATCGGATACATAGATGGAGCACCCAAGTATGCTAATCATATTAACCCCAAGTATGAAGTGTGGATGGCATCGGATTCACTTGTTATAGCATGGGTTTTTAGTTCTATTGATGAATCCATTAGAGGTGGATTATTTTTCCTTGATTTAGCCAAAGAAATCTCAGACACATTAAAAAAGCAATTTACTCAAAAGGATAATATTGCCTTAGTGTACCACCTCAATAGACATATAGCCTTGTGCTCTCCAAGAGATCAATATCAGACAGAATATTGTGGAGCACTAGTCATATAGGGGGGGACGCAAGCTTTATGAGCCCTCACCATATGAGTGTCTAACTGCCATTTTGGAATGGTAAAATCAAGTTGGGAAGAGGCATTTCTTCAAACTCTTTGCTGGCCTCAATGATGATTATGAAATGGTTTGTACATGTATATATCTACTGAAAAATTTCCATCGATCAATGTTGCCTATGCTCTTCGTTAAATAGAAGAAAAGCATAGGTAAGTGATGGGGGTTGTTTCCAAGGTCTCCAACCTGTATTGTTGATTTTCAAGATGGATGTTAATTTAATTGGGGTACAACCACTAGACCTTAATGTGAATATCACAATCAATTGGGCCATACAAAGGATAGGTGTTGGGCCTTGCATGGGTGACCAAAATCTCCACCAACTAGTCAAGCCAAGGTCACAGATCACTAACTGACCGAGTTCTCAGACTTGTCAGATGAAAAGATCAGTCAACTCACTGGGCTCCTTCAGCGAAAGGAATCTGCTATACACTCTAGCAGTACACTTTATTTTGGCAGACAAGTAATTTCAGTCTCTCCTTGCTATCTCTTCAAGTTAGGTAAATGGCGCTGGACTAACAGAGCATATGATTGGTAAGCTCCCTTTACTTCCTTGCTAATTACAAGATGTTACCCAACCGATGGTCCTGTAGAACTATTGAGGGTGTAGGATCCATTAACCTCACTCCTAGTCATCTTTCAGGAGTGCTCCATATTCCTTCTTTCCCTGGTAACTTACCATTATGGGCAGGGTTAAACTTAAAATTTGAATCATCTGGTAACTTTCTCCATCTCGCTATGACTTTCAGTGCATTTTTGATTGGTGGAACACAAATCATGGAAGCCGCTCCTTACATGCTTTAGAAAGTCGCTAGTTCCAAATTGCAGCTTCCAATAGGATGTAACAAATGCAGATTAAGATTTGGTTGACTTCAGTCTCCTGCTTCCAAAGTTCCACCAAACAAACACTCC
This sequence comes from Amborella trichopoda, assembly GCF_054954075.1. NCBI lineage: Eukaryota > Viridiplantae > Streptophyta > Magnoliopsida > Amborellales > Amborellaceae > Amborella > Amborella trichopoda. Next base: position 19,906,808 of record NC_142336.1, on the reverse strand, counting down.
CTCAAGGTTTGAGGACTGGGAAGATGATTGGAAAGGCGTATGAGGACAGTGGTCTCTTCAGCTAGGCACCAATGGCTTTGGGTATCAGATGTTAAAGATGGAGATCTTTGGTATGGTCATTTGTGGCATCCCTCAAGTCCTTACGAATCTCTTTCCTTTTGGTTTTTTTCTAGATCATATTATTTTCTTATATGAAGTTTGTCAGCTTTTCAAACTTTATCATTTTCCCTTCATTAATAATAAAGTGCCTTGTTTATATTTGTTTTTCTTATTTACTCCAATATGTGGGGTCCCTTCCTGTGAAATTTATCACTGGTTCTTGCAACAAAATGATGTTGTGAGAGAAATTAGACATATCCTTGAAACTATGAGAAGTCTGATGATTGACATGCATTCTCTGAAGACATTCTGTGTTTTGCTCTTGTTGTGTCAGCTTATGTTATAAAGATAGTGCCCGACAGATTCTTGGCTACGATAGTCCCAGTGAAATAACTGGGAAGGCACTCAATTTCTTTCATATGCATGCTTTGGATATATTTGTTTAGTACCTTGGTGAAACAAGGCTTAGTAAAATGTGTTTGCTTGGGTTATTCTCTTAGTAAAAAGGGTACAAGCCCTATGAACCAAAAAAGAAGAAACACTATCTTTCGAGGCATGTGATGTTTCTTGGAAACATCAATTAGAATCCTAAACAGGAGGTTGAGACTCAAGGGAGGAATCATAATCTGAATTTATCTATCTTGTAAGAACTAGTGATACTGCTCTCTTCTATATGTCAATGGAGCCTACATGAGATCAAAACGAGGCCCATATTGACCTATTCAAGAAGACCAATGCAATCCATTGCTGTGGATACCATAGCCCCCAATGATTGCATGATTACCCCACTAATGTGTCCACCAGGACCAAATTTTCCTCACCAGGTACCTCTTCTCAATCTAACTCGGATCTGCCAACTGGCATATGAAAATCAGGAGGAGGTATCATTCTGTTGAATGTTTTGTATATTATACAGCTCCTTCACCCCTTTGTTCCTTGTATTAATCTTTCTTTTCTTATGTTGATTATGTTTCAGAACCTACAACTTTTGCGAAGCCATCAAGAACCCAAATTGGAGAAGAGCAATGGAGGAAGAAGTCCAAGATCTTGAGAGAAGGGTATCCGGGACAAAAAGGATCTCCTCTTTGGATAGAAGGCAATATGCCACCAATGGGTCTTCAAGCTGAGGTTTAAGCCTGATGGAAGCATTGAATGGTACATGGCCCTACTTGTATACAAAGGTTTCACCCTGAAGTTTGAAATTGATTATCAGGTTTTGTATCAGTTGCTAAGGTGGGAGCTGTTCCGGTTCTTCTTTCGGTAGCTACCTATATGCAGAGGTTGATCTCTCTTTGAACTAGATGTCAAAAATGCTTTCCTTCATGGAGACTTAGAAGAGGAAGCATATCTTGAATTTGTGTGGCCTTTCAAGGCCTTGACACCATGTTTCTCAATGAGTTTTTAACTTTGGTGGGAGTATGGATCCAAATACGATCCTTCTGACTGGCCGGGTCTGTGGTCTGGGATCCAAGAACGATGTTTATAGATTCATAAAACTTCAGACATTTTAGAAATAGCCCGGATTGTAGCCTTGTGGATTGAGGGTAATCCCTCAGTCGAGATTGCCGTGTATTGGCCCCATGGTTGTAACATAGCCAGCACATTTGTGCACTTCCTGTTGACCCTTTGTGGACTTTTTGTGGCTATATGTGGACTTTTTGTGATTTGTTGTGGTCCTATGTGGAATGATTTGCTTTGATTGGACAAGGGCCAAATCCTTGACATCAACCAACCCACAACATTTGCATATGACAACTGTCTTTGGGAAGCCGCCCTTTTCGGGTGATCTACACGATAGGGGTCATGCACATGTGTTTGAGAGGGGAGCTCCCTCATCTAGATGCCTGAGTACTTGTCCTCGGCGGTACATCTCCGTTCTACTACAATCTTGGGATCTAACCATCTATTGGTTGACTTTGATGAACCAAGCATGAGCCTCTGCTTATTACTGTGTTTTGTTGGGCTAATTTAAGAAAATGGTCGACGGTTCTAGGGTAAGCCGAGTGGCGTGCTTGACATGTTTTAAGTTTCGATTCCTAAAGCTACTTAATTTTCCTTTAAATATTGTTTTTAGGAGTCCGAACCACTTCAAAATGATAAATATACTTAAAACTGATTTTTGTTATTTTTGGGAATTCTATAGGAATTTTCTAGAGAAGAAACTGAGCTGGGGAAATTGTTTGAAATAGTGACAATTACGGACACACGTGTGACTGTGGATACATGTGGGGCCTAAATGGTCATTAGGCCTTTCATGGTGTTCTAGTTGGCCACACATGGGCCCCACTACCCCCCATGTGTTGGTGGCGTCATCGCCAAGTGGGGAGTGTAGTTATGCCCTTGTTTTTTTTGTCCACACAAGCCCAATTTTGATGTAGTGTTGTTTTAGAATTGCACATGTGTATATATTTTAGAAGTGGTGTAGGGTTTGATATATGGATTGAAATCCTAGAGCTCAATGGGAAATTAAAAAGGCCCACTTGCATGAACCTTGTCGGACTCTCATTCACCCCGTCGGACTCTCATTCACCTCATGTGTGAGTTAGTTGATTTAGTGAGAGAGAATTTCACCGTATCTCTCTCATTTCAGGAATAAGGAGAGAGAAGAAAACCCAGAAAGGGGCCACGCCTGTCACTATTCTTAATCTTTCTTTTAGTCAAAGAAAATTGTGATGGAAGAATTGTACTTTGTGGAAAACTTGAATATTGATTTTGAAAATCGAAATTGGAGAGAAATTTAATTATGGGATAAGGGTGTTAAATTTCATCCCTAGATCTTTAACAACTAATCTAGAGATAAATGTCTTAGATCAAATCCTCTCTTCAACCCGTTGATCTCCTAGATCAATGGTCCAAACTAATCCTCCAATGAACCTTCTATACACTTCCTCACAAAGCCTATAAATAGGGGTGCCATCCTCTCATTTTCTCACTCAACTCTTGTAGTATGAAAGAGACCAAAAGAGTGGCACACCCAACCTAGTAAGAGAAAGAGAGAGGCATAGGATTGTGGCCATGCCCCTTGGCGGTGACCACCTAGCTTAACCCACCCGTCTCACCTTGGCCCTTTGCCCCTGCACCCTATGGCTTAAACCATGGCTCAGTCCCTCACCTAATGGGGCTCAAGTTCAACTTCTATGCTACTGGTTTTGACTGGGTTTTACCTATTTATAGCGATGTAATCTTTCTCTCTCTAAGCCCTAAGTTCAATTTTATGAGCCATCACCATGTCCAATTGTGTGCTCACCCATAGTACCTCATTTGATCCCAATTTAGCCTAGATTCTCCCAAGCACCACCTTATTTTTAAGGAGTATTTTATGATCATGTTATCAGCGCCTTTGAGCATGATGAATTGTAGAATGGCTTCATTTTGATAGTTTCCCAGAATTGGAGGATTACATTGCCCCAATTACTTGGTCTTTCGATGTGGAGATCCGGTGTGGGTGTGGTTAAGTTTCGAGGAGGTGATCCTGAGCATTTCTTATGAGAATTGACTTTCCTATGGTTGATGTATTTGATATACGCATTTGTGAAGTGTTTATAAAGTTGAAGGTTGTATTTGAGTCATTGGAATGTAATTGTGAAGTGTTTGATGTAGTACACAATGAAAAGGGTTGCTGAATTTTTCCAAGTGTCAATTGTATTGTCTCTCTAAAACCTTCACTAGTTCAAACTAATGGAAATGTCTTTGGGGCCACATTGAAGTGTTTTTTATCTTCATTTTGAGTTGTAAACCAGGTGGTAAACTGAGTGTTTTAGTTCCTTATTAATGTAATTTTGATTCAAATATGTAAAGAGGTGCATAGAGGCTCTTGTATTGAATTTTTAAATTGAATGTAATAAGGGATTGGTCTCCACACCTAACAGTGTATATCAAATGCCCGCCTTTGCTAGGCTGTGTGAGGCCTCCCAGATGGCCTTAAAACAGTTATCACGAGTGTGGTTCAACCTGATTTAGTAACACATGGTTGGTATTTAGATTTCACAGTAGCAATTCTGAATATTCCCTCTTCGAAAAGAGGAGACATCAAGGTACTAACCTTCCTGTTTATGCTGGTGATATTATGGTAACATGGGGTGTTATGGACAACATATCTCCTATTAAGACTCATCTTCACCAAGAATTTGACATCAAGGATGTGGGGCATCTTGAGTACATTCTAGGTATAAAAGTTGTAGCTTCCAAGTTAGGGATATTCATTTCATTGTATAAGTAAACCTTGATCTTTTATAGTTAACTAGGAAAACAGCAGTTAAACCTCTTACTTGTCCATTTGATTGTAATATCACGTTGGATGCAACTTCATTGATGATGTAGGCATGTAGCATAGGCTACTTGGTCGACTTGTTTATCTAACCATTACATGACCTAATATGACTAGTCCAATCAACAGGGTTGGCCCGTCTATGCACTATTCATGATATGTATATTTATAGGCAGTTAGACATATTTTGAGATACCACAAAAGTAGTCTTAGTAAGGCTCTTTTACATAGCTTCGCAGATGATGACTGGGTTGGTTGCCCATTTGATTTCCAATCAACTATTAGCTACTGCACTATGACGGGGGAAAATTTGGTGACTTGGAAAAGCAAAAGCTGTAGTTGAGTGATATGTTAGAGAAAATTGTGTTTTCAAATATTTACAAAATAAGGGCCCAATTTTTAATTTATTTATTTTCTTTTCTACCCCACTTAAAATGTATTTTAAAAGTGGATAGTGGTTTGTGTAGAGCAAAAGAAAGAGTCACGTCAAGGGAGGGACAAGTGGCCATTGAGAGGCAACACTTGACCATTCTCTCTCTACCTGTGTCTCTCTCTAATTTTTCTTTTCTAGCTATATATGAAGGGTTTTGGGAGGCTAGGGTACCAAGCACGAGCTCTCTTTCTCTCTTTCTAAAACTTCTTTTTTTCTCTTAGGATTCTTTATGCTGGGTGCAAAGGATGTGCCTCTCATCTCTGTGAGAACCCTTCAGTGTCATAGGGATAAATCCCAACACCGTATTGCTCCACGGAAGTTTATCTCTCTCTAGATTATTTACTAACCATTGCTTTGCAGCAATTTTGTCTTCCTTTGTGCTATATGTTGTTGGAAAATCCATTTTCAACAAGTTTCTCTCTCTAGAAAAGCTACCAAACTGTGCTTGCAAATTTATACGAATTTGGTGAGTTTGTTCCAACTTTCTTCTGCATCTTTTGTACCTGAAAATAGTACTTGAATGTTTAAAAAAATTATATGAGCAAGGGAAAAATTAGTGGGCATCATTTTATATTGTTGGAATGATTTACTATACATTTGTGATGGGTATATGCTAGCTGGAAATTGCAATGGGGTTGCTTAGAAGATGTTTATAATACTTGCAATTGATTTTAGGCTTTGATGCCTTTGTGGATAATAAAGTTCATGATATTTGTGCACTTCTTTTGAGTCTTAAAGAAAGTTACAACAAGCTTTTGAAAATGTTTTGATAAGAGTTGCATGCCGTCTGTTTGTTGATATTTCTGATTGTGTTTAAAACCCAATTTACATTTTGATATAGCTTTATTTACTTCCGAAAACTATAAATATGCATTGTATTTGGGCCAATAATTGGTATTAGAGCTTAGGGGTTTTTAGTTTGTATAAAAAATAGCTAATCTTAGAGCTGTATTGACTGATTTAGTAAAGATTGATAAGCTTGATGACTATAATTTCTTACTTGGAAGAGTAAAGTATCTTATTTGCTGCATACTATGGGTTTGTTGTATATTATTGAAGAAGAAATCGTATCTGAACCTGATGATGATTCTACACTTAGAGAAAGACAAAGATACTTAAAATGGAAAAATGGTAATTTTACATGTAAAGGTGCTATCTTGAATTGCCTTAGTGACAGATAACATAAGTCTTTGAACCCTACACTAACGCTAAAGACTTATTGGAGGCTATAGAGGAAAGAGACACCGAAGACAATTACATGGCAAAACATGAATACAACCAAAATAAAATAAGAGAGAACCAATCGGTGCTGGAATTTTTTGATGACATGATTGTAATGGCTAACCAACTTACCGGTTATGGAGAACCCATATCTGAGCGTCAGCAAATCATGAAGATAATAGAAAATCTCCCTAATTCATGAAAAACCTTAAGAAAAACTTGCGCCACAATGGTACTATCGACATCCTTGATGATTGAATAGGATATCTTAGGATGGAAGAGAATGATAGGGCCAAATAGAAAAATGAAAGAGCCCATCAACAGGCTTATTTGGCTACTCAAAAAGGGTATCCTAGACCCAATCATAAGAAAAGAAAGGAGAATAAAGAAAGCAATGAGGAAACAAAGAAAGAAGACAAGAAAAACGGAAAATTCTTTGAAAGGTTAAAAAGATGTTTTAATTGTAACAATTTTGGTCCTATTGCCAAATTTTGTAGGGCCCCACTAAAGAAGATGGAGAGGACCCGATCACCCAAAGGATATTGCATTCGTAGTAGAAGAATCTCTCACGGTTACTCCATCAGATGGTTGGTGAATTGACTCGGGTGCAACAAGGCATATCACCACAAGCAAGGAGCACGTGGTGGACTTTAGAGAGAAGGTTGGTGATTGGAAGCTCTATATGGGAAACTCCTCTTGGGTCCACATTCTTGGTTCTATATGGGAACTCCTCTTGGGTCCACAGTCTTGGCGAGATGACCGTGAAGCTTCCTCTTCCTAGTGGGGGTACTCTTACCCTTAATGATGTCCTCTATGCCCCCAACATGAGGTGTAACCTCATTTCCTTGTCTAAGGTAGATAAAAATGAGGTCGAAGTGAATGTAAAAAGGGGGAATATGACCTTTCTCAAGGATGGTGTAGAAGTGGCTTAGGCTTCACTTTGTGGCAGGTTGTATAAACTTGAAGAAATTAATGAAATGAAATCATCTTCCTCTTAAATTGTTGATTCTTCTTTCCAAGAAAGCTTCAATGTATGGCATAGAAGATTAGGACACATTGGCTATGAAAAATTATCTAGAATAATGAAAGAAAAATTAATTCCTTATGAAGAAAAAGATAAATTTTAATGTGAAAACTGTTTTAAAGGAAAGATGCATAGAAAACCATTCCCAAAGGGATTAAGGGCTGAAAGTGTTCTATACATAGTCCATACTGATATTTGTGGAAGATTAGATGCTAAAGCTTTAAAAGACATGAATATTTTATCACTTTCATTGATGATTACTCACGATATAATATACATATTTGATTTCTCATAAAAGTGAATCTTTAGGAACATTTAAAGAATATAAGGAGGTAGAAAATCAACTAGATCGAAAGATTAAAATTTTGAGAAGTGCTAGAGGTGGAGAATTTACTTCATTTGAGTCTGAAATTTTTTGTAAGGAACATGAGATTATTAGACAATGCCCACTCCATTATACACCTGAACAAAATAGTATGGCTGAAAGAAAAAATAGAACCTTACTAGAGATGGTTAATTGTATGATACAAGAAGCTAATGTATCTTATCAATTTTGGGAGAAGCTTTGTTAGCCTCACCTTATATATTAAATAGACTTCCTAACAAATCTACAAATATAACCGCTTTTGAATTATGGTTTAATAGAAAACCTAACTTAGATCACATTAGAGTTTGGGATTGTCTAGCTCATGTCCCTAACCCAAATAGAGAAAAAGTTGGACCTAAAACAATTACATGCACCTTTGTTGGGTACTCTAGTTACTCTAAGGGCTACAGATTCTATGATCATGAGACTGAGACTATCATATAAAGTAGAAATGCTCACTTATTTGAGGATGAAGAAATGCCGAAAGGAAAACAACGTAAACTTATAGAAATAAGAGAAGAAGAAATGGGGCAACCTAGTGATTCCTATGAGAACCCTAGTAATGTTAACCGTATTCCTATTATGGTAGAGCCTAGGAGAATTACTAGGGAAACAAAGAGACCTAATTACTTGAATGATTACTATGGGTATAATGTAGAACTTGATGATGAGTCCATAAGCTTTAAAGAGGCCATAAGTTCATCTGAGGCATCCAATTGGATGAAGTCAATGCAAGATGAATATAACTCATTGATGAGGAATGAGACATGGACCATAGTAGACTTACCAGAAGGCTGTAGGGCCATTAGCTGTAAATGGGTCTATGTTAAGAAACTAAATCCAAATGGAACGATTGATAGGTATAAAGCTGAACTGGTTGCTAGGGTTTTACCTAAGTAGAAGGGGTAGATTATAATGAAACTTTCTCCCCTGTTGCTAGCAAGTCAACCATTAGGATTGTACTAGCTATAGAAAATTATTATAACTTTAATATACATCAAATGGATGTAAAGACAACTTTCCTCAATAGTGAATTAGAGAACGAGATTTTTATAAGACAACCCAAGGGATTCGAGTCTAAAGGACAAGAAGGAAAAGTGTGCAAGTTAAAGAAATCCCTTTATGGACTTAAAAAATCCTCAAGGCAATGGTATTTAAAGTTCGATGAGGCACTAAAGAACTATGGCTTTGTTAATACTAGTGCTAACTATTGTGTATACATCAGAAGTAGTAGGGGTAGTAATCTTATTTTAATGTTATATGTAGATGACATTATCATTGTAGGTAGTGATCCTAAGGTTATTAAAGATACCAAAGAGTGGTTATCTTCACAATTTGAGATGAAAGACTTAGGAGAACTAGAGCAAGTTCTTGACATGCAAATTACAAGAGATAAGAAGAGAAGATTACTCTACTTAAGCCAAGAATTATATACTATAAAGATACTGAAAAGGTTCAGAATGGATGAATCTAAAGCAATGGGAACCCCATATGAGAAAGGGTGTAAATTGTCCAAGGACATGTGTCCTAAGACTGATAAGGAAAAAGAGATTATGGAAAAGATCCCTTATGCACAAGCTGTAGGATCATTAAACTATTTAATGAACTATGCACGCCCTGACATAGCATATGCAGTGGGGGCTGCTAGCTATTATATGAGTAACCCAGGCATGGAACATTAGAAACTTATAACGAGAATATTTAGATATGTCAAAAAGACCACCAATTATAGCCTATGCTATGGAGATGGTAAATTAGAATTACAAGGCTACAATGATGCTAACTAGGCTGGTAGAGAAGCATTCAGATCTACATCTGGATAGCTTTTCACTTATGGAGGAGCAACTATATCATGTGGCAGCCATATACAAAACAGTATGTCACAATCAATAATGGAGGCAGAGTATGTCGCCTTATATGAGGCGGCTAATGAAGCAATATATTTAAGAAAATTGCTGAGTGAGATACCATTGGCTACATTTGAGAGAACTGCAATAGTTATTCATTGTGACAACCAAGCTGCCATAGCTATTTTTAGATATCCTATGTACCACAATATAACAAAACACATTGATAAAAAGTATCATTCCGTGAGAGAGTATGTGGGACGAAATGATATAGAAGTAATGTATCTCCACACAGATTTCATGATAGCTGATCCGTTGACTAAAAGTGTCCACATAAACACACATGAAAGGGTTTGGGACTGAGATCCACAGGTTTCTTGTGATACGCTTGTGATGAGCCTTTGTGGTGCAGTTATTGAGCATGTGGAATGTTATGTGATTACCTTTTGCATGCGTAGCATATCTGTCTTTATGGCGATGACGCATGTGTGGCATATCTGCCTTTGTGGCGATGACGCCTGTGTGGCATATCCGCCTTTGTGGCGTTGACGCTTGTGTGGCATATCCGTCTTTGTGGCAATGATGCCTGTGTGGCATATTCGCCTTTGTGGCGATAACGCTTGTGTGGCATATCCGCCTTTGTGGCATATCCGCCTTTGTGGCGATGATGCCTGTGTGGCATGTGTAAGCGCCCTCCCAGGGTGGTTAGGTTATGTCTTCGAACATTTAATAGTTCGTATGTGGCGAAATCCCTCGGAGGGATAAGTGGCACAAACCACCGCTAGCTAGCAGCCTTTTGACTCCGTTATCCACATTACAAGACTAGACTGGACAATTATATTTGGCATGACTTATTGAGCATGACCTCCAGCTAATTGTCTTTTGACTCCGTGTTTTCGCACTGTGATGGCTATCTGGACAGTTGAACATGACCTCTGACTAGCAATCTTTTACTCTGTGATCCGCATTGTGATGGCTAAACTAGACAGTTGTATTTGACATGACTCACTTAGCATGACCTCCAGTTGGCATGTCTTATAGACACCGTTTCTACTTTGCGATGGCTAGTTTGGACAGTTTGAGGATCTTTATGGGATCATGGTATGATTCACTGTGTTGATGGTTATTACCTTTTCAAGTGATAGAGACTCCTTTGGTGATGAATGTTTCACGGTGTGAGTGTCCGATGCTTTTCGAAGAACAGTAGCGAGAGAGAAAGTTCACTAATCTAAAAACATGTAGGTGAAGGTCATGATATGGTTGATGATCACGCAATACGTAATGACAATTGATGAGCGTGGGAATGTGTGGTTGATTCCATTGAGTGGATGGATCATATGTGTGGATGGATTTGTTTTTTGAGGGTGTATAGCTCAAGCAAGTTCTATATAGCTACTAAAAGTTTGTATGATAGTTTTACGAATATTTTGAAACCAATGGGGGAATGTTAGAGAAAATTGTGTTTCCAAATATTTACAAAATAAGGTTCCAATTTTTAATTTATTTTTCTTTTCTACCCCATTTAAAATGTATTTTAAAAGAGGACAATGCTTTGTGTAGAGATAAAAAAGGAGTCACGTGAAGAGAGGGACAAGTGGTCATTGAGAGGCAACACTTGACCATTCTCTCTTTACATGTGTCTCTCTGTAATTTCTCTTTTGTAGCTATATATGGGAAGGGTTTTGGGTGGCCAGGGTACCAAGCATGAGCTCTCTCTCTCTTTAAAATCTCTTTATCTCTCTTAGGCGTCCTTGTGAGCTGGGTGCAAGGGACGTGCCTCTCGTCTATATGAGAGCCCTCTAGTGTCGCAGAGATAAATCTCCGCACCGTATTGTATCTTACGGAAGTTTCTCTCTAGACTAACCACTGTTTTGCGGCAATCTTGTCTTCTTTTGTGCTATATGTTGCTGGAAAATTCATTCTCACAAAGTTTCTCTCTCTAGAAAAGCTACCAAACCGTGCTTGCAAATTCATACGAATTTGGTGAGTTTGTTCCAACTTTCCTTTTCATCTTTTGCATCTAAAAATAGTACTTGAAGGTTTAGAAAGATTATATGAGCAAGGAAAAAATTAGTGGGCATCATTTTATATTGTTGGAATGATTTACTATGGGTTTTTGATGGGTATATGCTTGCTGGAAATTGCATTGGGGCTGCTTAGAAGATGCTTATAATACTTGCAATTGATTTTAGGCTTTGATTCCTTTGTGGATAATAAAGCCAATGATATTTGTGCACCTCTTTTGAGTCTTAAAGACATTTACAGCAGGCTTTTGAAAGTGTTTTGATAAGATTTGCATGCCATATGTTTGTTGATATTTCTGATTGAGTTTAAAACCGAATTTGCATATTAATATAGCTCTATTTACTTCCGAAAACCATGAAGATCCACTATATTTGGGCCAACATGATCTAGTGCAAAAATAAAATATCAAGCCATGGCATCAACAAAATGAGTTTTTATGTCTACAAGCACTCCTAAGTGATATGGGAGTGCACATCACATCGGCTATACCATGCATTATCACAATCAAGCTGCTATTTCTACCTCCATTAGTCCTGTCTTTCATTAAAGGAAAAACCCATCGACATTGACTGTCATTTTTCCAAGGAAAAAATGATGGTTAAAATCATATCCAATCCATATACAAGGACTAAAAATCAACTGGCTGATATTTTTGCTCAGCCAGTGTGTCGAAATCACCTTGATTCAGTTATATGCAAGTTGGGCATGCATGACATATATGTTTCAAGGTAAGGGGGAGTGTAGACAACGTCTACATTTTTATATATATCAAGTTCTAAGGGCACATGGGATTTTCTTTCTTTAATCTCTAGTAATGCTTTTGTCATACTTTAGTATTGATTAGTTATTTTGTAATTTTTGTAAGACAAAGATGTCCTCTGTAACTCGTTATTGTGTATAAATGCATAAAACACAAGCCATAGATGAGCCTACTATGTGCCTCTCTCAGCGTGCTCTTTTTCTTCCCTTTCACTCCCGATGTATTTTCTCTCCATCTCTCTCTTGCTTTCCCTTCTCACCTGGAGATCCGAGTCACCAAATTTTTCAACATGAATTGCACATATATAATCCAATGGACTATGATACTCAGTGAAAAGCATGAATACATCATATGTGCAGGTATACATCCGTTGTAGAAGAAAATAAATAAATATATGGGAGACCTATTAGGAACTTCTGCTGCTGCATGTTGTTTGAGCTATATGCACATCTCTAACAACAAAATAAAGTGTTCACCAGTTGACTATGTCGAACTTTCGTATCACTGTATGTTTTTGTTTTTTCCTCTTTTCTTGATAGTTAGACACAGGGATGTCATGCATGTGAAATTTGTGTTCATGATCCCTTCTTAAGATTGTGATGGGCAATCAACAACTTTGTTTTCTATAGAAGGTAATGTATGACAAACGCTATATCCTGGTCATGGATATCTCTACTAAGAGGACTTTCCCAACACTTCTTGGTTCCGAAATTAAGATTCGGTTCTTCATAAACTTTCACCAATTAGACCCATGTCACTGACAATAATGATTAATGTGGATGAGTGACTTTGCTCATTAAAGGAAAGGATCCTCAAATGAAGTTTTTTTTAACATGTGAACCCTATTGATTTAAAGAAAATAAGTACAAAAGAAAAGCAAGTTGAGGGGCTGAAACCTACATACGAGTTTCAACCCAAAAATAGGTTACCCACTGACGGGTGCCCTATACAAAACTATGCAACAAAAAATATTATACATATCTGCCTTGAAATCCCAAAAAAGGCAAGCCCGAAACTAAAAGGAGGAGTTCAGGCCTGAAGTCCAGGTCCTTGCGAAGTAGGAGAATTGGCTTGAGAGATAGGATCAAATGTTAAAAAAGTTGTAGGCACGCTTAGGCGTTTTGGGGGCATGGCCGTCCGCCTAGGAACAGGGATGGGTGGAGTATTAATTAAGATGAAAATTATATTATAATTATTATTTATCAATTAAAATCTATAAGATTTGGTTTCGAATATCAAATATTCACAAAATATCTATTTCATCCAAAGTTTATGATTATTCATAAAAGCCCAATTCCATCTTCCAAATCATGAAAAATTCAATAAATCATAAAAAATTCAATCTTTCAACTACAAACATGTAAATATATCGTAAAGAAAAAATAAAAACAAAAGAAAAAAAAAAGGATTCACAATATAATATGTTATAACAAAATCAAATCAAAACCCTTATTTAAATATGATAATGCTTTAAAACTATCAAAATCAAATCGATGGTGGTACAAACCTCGTCTATTGGGTCGCCAAAAGTTCCTAAAATCGACTACTAGAAGCTTCAAAAACACCTACGAACTATTTCTTTTGTTTTGGGAAGAAATTAAAAAAATCGAAAATTAATCTATCTTTCGATAAATCACAAAAGAGAGGCTTTTGGGGAGTTTTTCTCTCTCTAAAAGGCATGGTTTTGGTTTTGGGGATTTAGAAACCCTTTTGCCCCCTTTTTACTTGGGAAAAATGACAAATTTTGACCCTCTCTGAGGGTTTTTTCTGCCATTTGACAAACTGTCACGAGGTGGTGCCTAGGAGGTCGCCTAGACTGTAGTGCCTAGGTGGCACCTTGCCCACCTAGGCCGGTGCCTAGACGCAGGACGCCTAATAGTCCCGTCTAACTAGTGCTTGGGCGCTTTTGAATTTTTTTTCTGCCTAGGTGATTGCGTAAGCATCTAGGCTGGCGAATTTTCAAACATGGATTGGATCCTCAAAGGAAGTTTGATTTTAGGGAAATTAAGAAGGGGCTGATAAGGTCACAGAGAGAGACCAATTAGATCCATGTCACTGATAATAATGACTAATGTGGGTGGGTAAAGTAATGCTCCTTAAAGGAAAGGCTCCTAAAAATGGATCCTCAATGTAAGAAGGGGCTGATGAGGTCAGAGAAGGGGCTGATGAGATCAGAGAGAGAGATCCTCAATGTAAGAAGGAGCTGATGAGGTCAAAGAGAGAGAGAGAGAGAGAGAGAGAGAGAGAGAGAGAGAGAGAGAGAGAGAGGGAGGGAGGGAGGGAGGGAGGGAGGGAGGGAGGGAGACAGGGAGGGACTGGTATAGTTTGATATCTCAGAGCTAATATTGTTCTGATTTGATCCAAGTTGATTCCTGCTTTTCCAAAGTGGACCATAGTTTTGAGTTCATTTTCACAGCATAAATGTGGCTGTTGGATTGTCATGTTAACTCTTGGCTTTTTCTTTCTATTGTAGCTAGTTTTCTTCCTTGCATGTTTATCAATAAAAAAAATGTAGAATAATACTAGTAAGTTATGCTTAGGACTAAAAAGCATACGAAGTGGCACCATTCTATATCCAAAAATTTCTTCTAGTGACTTACACAAAATATTTGTACCATATAGTGAAGCTTTAACTGATTGCATTCGAAATATTGTGAAACCACTCATATCTTGGTCTCTTTCACTCAGTGCCAGGCTTATGTGTGCCCAGCCAGTCTTTCTGCTTTCCCTGTCTTTGCCCTATGCATGCATGGAATCTTTCTCTCTCTTTGTGTGTGTATGTGTGCATGCACACATCTATGTGTGTGTGTGTGCACGCACACATCTGTGTGTGTATGCACGCGCGTCTGTCTATGTTGTAGGAAGATCTGCTGCATTATGGAGTGCAGCCTGTTCCACTGCTGATCTCTCTATACATCGTGAGGATGCGGATGTTAGTCCAATGGTACCCTTTGCAGGTTGACTCATTGTTTTTCGAAGTATGCATACCTCTTTATTGTTTTGAGAAGCTTAGTTCAATCATATTGTATCACAGGCTAATTCTGAAATTTTTGCCTGATGCACAGTTTCATGGCAGGTGGAAGAATAGTTTGTCCGATTGGGTGATGGTTTCAGATACCTTGGATTTACATCTGAATTTGTCATCATCACAGGCAGTAATGCAGTTATCAACGAGTGTCATGGGTGTTCTTATAATTGTTGAGAACCTAAGGCCAAGCACTAGATACAACTCGATTAAAAAACATGTGGCATCAACCTGACTCTCAACACTTGTGATATAATGCCTCAGAGTATGAGTCCTCTTCCTCAATGAAACAGCTAGGTCAGTTTATGTTTTCTTTTATTTGTGATGCAGCCAGCATAGTCTGCAGGCACCTGAAAGATACATTTTCACCTCTAAATCAAATAATTATTCTATGAAGTTGGATCATTTTCAGCATGAAGCAACGAGTTTATATTCGTAGGGTTATTATCTGGATAAATTATGACCATATGAAAATCTCACCTTATGGATGTTATTTTCAATTGACTTATAATTCCTGACAAAAAGGACCAAACGAGATCCGAAATTACATTCCAAATATTTACCGCACATAGGAAAAAGTTTCTATGTTTAACTTACATTCATTGAAGGACTTAAATTGTTCAGAGTTTATGTACTTTTAAGTTTAAGCAACCCCTCTTCCTGTATATCCTATTTTCTCTAACCCCCAAGATTAGTATCTGGTGTGGAGCCTAAGAGGAAGAACAAACAACAAACTATTAATAGTTTGATAGTTTAGAACTATTAAACTATTAATAGTATCTAGTGTGGAGCCTAAGAGGAAGAACAAACAACAATACGCCATTCATTTTGATTTAGATCTGTACATAAACTGTTTTTCTTTTTCTTGAAATAGTTGGACGGTGTGAAGAGAACCCAAGATGTCATGTTGTGGATTGTAGCGCCCACGTCCCGACCATCTCTGCCTTGGAGCAACAATTCAGGTATAGGAATGACAGCTGGTTTTCATTAAGCATGCAACTTCTTGCTGGTAAAAGGCTCTAGACAACATTCTCAAGCTAAAACTAATTTTATCCGGAGAGAGAGAGAGAGTCCAGCCAAATTTTATCTAGAGCTAGGTTGTTTCACATGTGGAGCGGAGGAGATAATTTTACAATTAAGTACCAAACACAAAAAGCTTTTCAAGGAAATATATCAAAGAACACCTAACTTTTCAACAATTTAACAATTTATCATTTTTTAACTATTCCAACTGATACTCTTGTATCTTTATGAGTATTTTGAAATTTAATCCAATGTTATGGGTAAATTGTGAACGAGTTGATCTCTTTATATGTATGCGAAAGTTTATATAAGGTTGCAACTTTAAAATGTAGAATCACAGATGCACCTCAAAAATCTATCGGAAAGGTTGTTTTAATGTTGAAAAACCCTCTATTTGATTATCTCAACATCGAGATGTATGAATATATATAAAAAAAAGTTTTGAGTCTCGGAAATAGTGCATCTTGCAACACATTATCTAGGCTGTCCATTTTCAAGATATTCCTTGAAGATCAAGTATTTTATTTTAACATTATTGTTTGTGTGTTTTGTGACATCCTAAAAAAAGATTTCGGTCACAAAAGGCAAGAACCTATTGGGCTTATTTGGATACTTGAGAATATATTGTCAATGAAATATATTACTAGCGTAATACAATGGATTGTTACTGTTTGGGTAGTATTTAGATGCAATTTGGGAAATACATTGCACGTGACATGGTTTAATTTGGAATTGTCTACATTGCATGATTGTTACTGTTTGGGTAGTATTTAGATGCAATTTGGGAAATACATTGCACGTGATACGGTTTAATTTGGAATTGTCTATATTGCATCTTAAATTTTCTCTTACATTGCTCTTAGTAGACATATCGATTTAATATGGAATTGTCTACAAAGAGACCATTTATTTTTTGTACACAATAAATCATTTTTATCCTTTAAATTTTAAAATAGGTGGTTGTCCTAGATATTTGAGAATGACTCTGATTTCCATTCAATAAAGATAAATGGTCTCTTTGTAGAGATTCTTATTTAATATTGAAATGCATATGTATAGATAGCAAGAGTATACCATGCTTGTCATGCCTCAAAGAATAATAACTTAATAGTGTGAATTAATATTGATCACAAACATTGAGTGAACTATTTTAGTCACAACCTTTAAATATTTTTTAATTTGTAGTTTAAATAGTAAAAGATGATGTATTTTAATAAAAAATTAGTGTGAAATGGTAAAGTATTTTAAAACTTAGATTGAGATATTGGAACCGGCCAATGTATAAGTAATTTATCACTTATTTATTTGTATCTAAAACCTAATTCCAAAAACTCTTTTTTTTTTTTTTTTCAAAAGAGTAATTATTATAATTTAAATAAAATATAATTTATCATGACTAAACCCTAATCTTAGAAAAATCATTTGTTTTCTTTTTCAAAAGATTTAGTAATCATTATAATTTACCCGGAACGGAAAGGATAGAGAAGGGAGGCTCGAAAAGGGACAGAGAAGAGAGGCTGAGTAAAGAGGACTGACTATATCAGAAGGGCAAACATAGAACAATTGGTTTCCATGAAGGTAGTGCTTAATGAAGAGAGAAGAGAGAGAAAAGTTGAGGAAGCAAGGAAGAGGAGAGAGAGTTGATTCGAGTCAAATGATGGAAAAATGTTGAGGAAGCAGGGAAGAGAAAAGAGTGGATTCGAGTAAAATGATGGGAGGAGAGGCCAGGAGAGATAGTGGATTCGAGTAAAATGATGGGAAAGGTTGAGGAAGCCAGAAAAAGGAGAGAGTGGATTCGAGTAAAATGATAGGAGGAGAGAAATTGATATCATGAGTTAGAAATGTCATTGAATCCGGAAAGGGGAGCTTAAGAGAGGGAAGTGGTAGCCTTGCTAGGTTAAGAGGGGAAAATAGAAGCTTGAGAAGGAGAAGCAGATGGACGGACAAGAGAGGAAAAATTGTTTTTTAGACGCGTGTACAACTTGAGAAGGAGAGGAGGATGTACGGACAAGAGAGGGAAATGATTTTTTAGACGAGCTCTATAGACGCGTACAAGATTTGCCAGCCTCTCTGCATGTGATAGATTTCGGGTAAATATTTTGTAATCTATTTTCATTTCTTTTCTAATAAATGTACATGTGTCATATTTCTTAGCAGTCAATTTTCGTTGTAATATATTTTTAGGTACCCTTGTAGAAACAAATAAATAAGTTGGAGTTTGGGTACATGTAGAAACAAATAAATAAGTTAGGGTAGAAATGGAAAGAAAGTTTGAATGGTACTGACAAAAATAACCCTCTTAATTAAGGGAGTTTTCGTCGTACCAGCAAATTGGGTGAACGGAGTAGTTTCCACAGCAAACCAGTGTTCAAAGAGGAAGACGACAATTATCCAAATGTATCAAACTTCTTTTTGGAGTATATAAAGCAACTATGATTGATGAGAGAAGGGACCCTCTTAAAAAATCTAAGAAGAAAATTATTATATGATTTATCAAAAGAAAGTAGCACAAAGCAGCCTCTTTAGGGTATGCGTGGTGAAATCTATACTAATCATACATGCTCAGTGTGAGGCCACTATGGTTGAGTTGTGCAATCCTAGATATACTTATTGTAATTCGGGCTGATTGGTCAAAGGTGTTTTAATCAAACTTGGATGTAAATGAAACAAGTCTTTGTAAGTGTTTTCACAAACATGTATTAATATGTAATAAAAATTTTGAAATCGTCTTTCCATTATGTGGTCTTCTTTTGGTTGTCATTGGAGTTTATTATTTTTTTATATGACTTTGTAAAAGACTCACTTTGTAGTTTAAACTTCCACCCATTTTGATGCCCTTTTGAGCTTTGTTGCAGGTTTGAACTACTATATTTATTAATCATCTGTGTGGGCCTTCGGTTACTATAAACCATTAATCTCTGTGGGGCCTTTCAGTTAGCAGCAGTATTAGGAATTCAAATTCAAATATATGTATAACTTACATCCCTACAATCAAGGGATTGATTGTTGACCATCATCCCGACTTACATCTTTGGAATCAAGGGATTACACATGTTGTACCTCTATATTAACAACCTTTGTAGAATGAAATCATATCTTAATTGGAAGTTTTCTTCCTCTTTCAAATTTCACATGGTATCAGATGAGGCATTGCTTGATTATCTTGCAAGTGCATACATTCCATCCTCCTTGGCTCCACTTTGGCAGGAGTAACTCTTATTGATCTCCAAGTTGATACCTTTTGAGTGTTGAAATAGCGCTACAGTGAATTTTATTGGTCTGCTATCCTAGACGATGCCATTCAGTTTTCAAATAGCGCTAGTCACCTCCTCCGTTGTACTGTAGGTTGCAAATCCAAAGCCATTACATTGTTGAAAGCCCCTTCCACTTTCTCAATAGTAAGCCACTCTCTCTCTTCACTCTCTTCAATTCCTTTTTTTCTTATTCACTCACCATGACCAACGAAATATATGGTACTTCTTTACCAAACAACGATGCCAATACTCCATATTTTTTACACCACTTTGATAGTCCAGGCACTGTCCTTGTTTCTCATCCTCTTAGAGAAGATAACTATTCTACATGGTCTCGCACTATACGAATGGCCTTGAGCGCCAAGAATAAATAGGATTTTATTGATACAACTTTGTCCAAACTAGAGCTGTCTTCTTCTTCATTTTCCTTATGTAACGACATGGTATTATCATGGATATTTAATGCCTTGTCAAAAGATCTCCAAGTGAGTGTCATTTATGCATCCACTTCTTTTGAATTTTGGTCCGATCTAAGAGACCGCTTTTGGCAGAGCAATGCTCCTCACATTTTCCAACTTAAACAATTTCTAGCCACCTTTCAACAAGGATGACAATTATTTGTTGGCAATTTACTTTACCAAACTAAAACATGCATGGGACAAGTTATTTTCTCTCCATTCTTTTTCTTCATGTTCTTGCGGTGCCATAGAAAATTTGACGGATTATCTCCAACAAGAACACCCAATTCAGTTTTTGATGGGTCTAAGGGATTCTTACAAATTGGTTCATACCAACATCCTTCTCATGGAACCACTACCACTTGAAAATTCTCTTGTTCTTCAAGAGGAAAGGCAACATGGGATTCATCCTTCGTCACAACCAAACCATCCAACAGCAAGAACAAGAAGGGTGGGACCCGACCGCCACTACATTGTGATTATTGCCGTAAGGACAACCACACTAAAGACCGTTGTTACAAGCTTATTGGCTATCCCAAAAGGCGGCCCAAGCCTCGGGCAAACAATGTGCAATCAACACCTAGCCAACTATCCCTGCCTAGTGGATCACAATTCACAGTCGAACAACATTGGCAACTATTGTATCTTCTCCAAGCAGGTAGTTCTAACCATTTAGCCAAGATTGGAGCGAGAAGAGAACATAATGAACTTTACCTCTTCCAATCTCCTACCGATGTGATTGCTTCCTCTGCCCAAGACCCACAATCCATGGACCTATGGCACTGACGTCTTGGCCACCCCTCCAATGCTGGGTTACACAATCTTATTAAGAAACATTATGATATTTTCCATTCTGTTGATTGCCATTGTCATGTATGCCCTAAGGCAAAACAATCTCGATTATTTTTTCCTTTAGTTTACGTTCTACCACATCACCTTTTTAATTTATCCATTGTGATTGTGATAGATGGGAATTTATCCATTGTGATATATGGGGAGGTTATACTACCTCATCTCTTTCTGGTGCGCACTGTTTTTTAACCTTCGTTGATGATTTCAGTCATAGTACTTGGATGATTTTAATGCGACATAAATATGAAACTAATCATCACTTGAAAGTTTTTTTTGCCTTGGTTAACACTCAATTTAATTGCTCGATTAAGGCCCTTCGCATCAACGATAGAACTGAATTTTTCTTGCATGATATGCAATATTTTTTGCAAACCCAAAGTGCGTTCTATCAACATTCATGTATAGCAACACCAAAACAAAATGGTGCTGTTGAACGAAAACGTCGTTACCTACTTGAGGTTGCACGGGCTTTGCGTTTCCAAGGCAATTTATCCCTTCCATTCTAGGGAGATTTCATCTTAACTGGTGCTTAATTAACAAGATATCAACTCCAATTCTAAATGGCAAAAAGCCCCCATGAAGTTCTTTTCAATTCACCACCTAAATATAGATGTTAAAAAGTTTTTGTTGTCTTTGTTACTCCAACAACACAAGTTTGATACTCGTGCTCGAGGATGCATATTTATTGGCTGTTCCCATGGCCAAAAAATCTATCGTTTACATGATCTCAATAATCACAAGATTTTTATCAGTTGAGATGTTGTATTTCATGAATATATTTTCCCATTTCAAAATGATACACCCCTAAATTCCTCAAAAAACGATATTCCTCTACCATTACCAGATCTACCAATGCCAGTAACCATAGAGAACCCTACCCCTTCCATATCCACTGCACACAATGCCTCTACACCGTCCCTCACCCACCCTATCCCTTCTATATCCACTGCACACAATGCCTCTATACCGTCCCTCACCCCTGATCAATTACCTACAAGAGCTGTTGAGCCCAATACATCCATCCTCAATCTATTGACTACGTCTAAATTACTCTTCGCCGTTCTGAACAAACCAATAAAAAACCAACCCATTTGGAGGATTATCATTGTTGTGCACTCTACCCTTGCTGCAACGACCTCTCGGCAACCGGTGCAAACTCCCTGCCACTCGTTGAGTGATGTCCTTTCTTATGACAAACTGTCACAACCATGTCACACTGTTACTGCTACCATCTCTTCTTCCATTGAGCATACATCCTTTAAACAAGCATCACTTGATCCACATTTGAGGGAGACGTTACGAGCAACAAAATTTTAGCACTTGAAGCAAATAACACTTGGTTTCTCGTGGAACTATCTGTTATGAAAATACGCTAGCACTTGAAGCAAATAACACTTGGTTTCTCGTTGAACTACCTGTTATGAAAATACGCTGCAAATGGGTATACAAAATAAAGTATAAAACTGATGGGACTTTTGAATGTTACAAAGCTCGCCTAGTTGCCAAAGGTTACAACCAGCAAGAAGGCCTTGATTATCACGAGATATTTGCCCTAGTAGCCAAATTAACTTCCGTTCGATGTCTTCTTGCACTAGCAACTATAAAAATTAGTCCCTTCACCAACTTGGTGTGCAAAATGCTTTTTTGCATGGTGATTTGAAGGAAGAAGTATACATGAAAATACCATTCAGCTTCTCTTGAAGGGGGAGCACAGAAGTATACATGAAAATACTATCCAGCTTCTCACGAAGGGGGAGCATAGAGCTTGTCGTTTGAACAAGTCCCTTTATGGATGTAAACAGGCCTCACGTCAATGGTTTGCCAATATTTCAGTAGCTATAATGGGCACTGGTTATACTCAATCCAAGCTAACTATTCTCTCTTTATGCGTCACAATGGTCTGTCTTCCACTTTTTTCCTCGTGTATGTCGATGACATTGTGATTTCTAGAAATGATCTAGATGCCATTGATTATCTCAAAGAGTTTCTCAAGATGCATTTCACATTAAAGATTTGGGTCCTCTACGATATTTTTTGGGCATTGAGTTTCTTAGATAATAAAAAAAGTTATTTTACGAACACAACAGAAGTATACCCATGAAATACTTCAAGATATGGTTCTCCTTGCTGCTCGTGTTGAATTCTACAGATGATCCTTGCTTAGAAGAACCCACTTCTTATCGCCGGTTGGTTGGGCGTCTCATATATCTCACCATCACTCGTCCTAATATTGTATATTCAGTCCATATTTTCAGCCAATTCATGAGTTAACCACAGAAACCATATTTGGATGCAACAATCCATGTACTACGCTACTTAAAAGGGACTCCAGACTAGGGTATTCTTCTTTCTACATCCAGTACATTACAACTCATTGCTTACTGTGACTTCGATTGGGCAAGTTGTCCAATGACCCGTCACTCGATTACTGGTTATTGCACAGTTCACTCTCTTGGAAAACGAGGAAGCAACACACTGTCTCTCGATCTTCTGTGGAAGCTAAATATCATTTCATGGCAGTTGCTTTTTGTGAATTAATATGGCTAAAATATTTTCTTTTGGATCTTTGTATTCACCGAAAAAATCATGTGACACTCTATTGTGATAACAAACCTGTCATTCATATTGCTGCCAATCCCGTTTATCATGAGACAAAGCACATCGAACTCGACTGTCTACTTGTCCGGGAAAAGATTCAACGATGACTAATTCAAACAACTTATGTTCCCACCAAGCATCAACATGCCGACATCTTACAAAAGCTATGGGCAAAGACCAATTTCATGTTTTAACACGCTAGTTGGGCATTCTCGATATTCATGCTCCAACTTGAAAGAGAGTGTTAGAAATTCAAATTCCAATATTTTAAATATCTTTGTAACTTACATCCCTAAATGTTTTCTCTCTTTCAAATTTCACACACAGTACTACAAACTATTGATCTTCCTAAGTGAGGCCCTCCTTCACAAATTATGAAGACCCTCCAAAACCGGCCTTGGTGTGAGATCATGTGAAATAGCCTCTTGGTAGAGTTGACACACTCGCACTTTCGTGGTTGGCGGGTCGTGATTGTTTGGGAACTACCATCCACTCTTCCCTTTAAGAGTTTATTAGGTAAAAATGAGGTCCTATGCCTATCCCTAGATTTTAAACTGGTTTTTAGGAGCGGCCTGCTATATAGTATGATCGGCTGGATGCTCTTATGCACACAAATATTGGGTTGTTATTTGGATGATCTAAAATATATCCAAATTGTATCTGACATGGAAAATCCAGAATGCAAGTAATGATTAGCATACGAAATCTTCTGAGTTCTATGCTCATGAAAAGTCCTTGCAAACACAGACTGCATATAATTATATTTGCCTAGAATATTGACATGGGTTTGGTTTCGATTAAAAAGTCAAGGGAAGAAAGGATTGATTGAAAGATTTACAAAGATAATGTTGTAAGTTTAGTCAAAAGTATCCATTCTCAAATAACCATGGTCAGTAAAGGTAAGAGAGGATAAAATTACAAAAAAAACCCTAAAATCAAACTTTCCATGCAACTTATCTCAACCTAACTTTTTCTCTCATTTTTTCTCCAAAACAAACTTTCTATGCAACTACCCAAAAAAAAAAAAATTCATTGTTTTAGACAAAAATGCTCTTTTTGTACACAAAAATCATTTTAGCCAGAATTGACATTGACTTTTGGAACGGACACCATCGTATTGTAGGATGGCCCTTTATAGAAACTTAAGTGTTGGACCATCCTAAGACAACTACCGGACCGAAATTGAGTACTGCTGGACTGCCCTTTACATAGCGTCAGAGCCCTGGAATCTAGTAACATCTACTGTAGGACCACCCTTTATAACTGTCGGACCACAAACATCTACTATCGGATTGCCCTTTGCAACTGCCAGACCGCCCTTTGCAACTGCCGTACTGCCAGTTAGAGAGTGTTCTACTGCCGGACCTCATTTACATAGTATTGGAGACCTATTTTGGTAGGATAGAGGAGAGGGAGGCATGGGTAAGGTAAAAGCAAGAGAGGATAGTTTATACATTTTTTTTATTTTTATTTGATTGGGGTATTTGCATAAAAATATATTTTGAGAAAAAAAATGAGAAAAAAAAAATAGGTTTGGTGTAAGTTGCATAGAAAGTGTAGTCTTGAAGGTTTTATTGTAATTTTCCCTAAAGTAACTGATTTTCAATCTCAATCGAAAATTTATACAGAGGTTCTTTGTTAACAAGGGTGAGGCTTTATAGGTTGTTGAATCGATAGAGGATGTGTGGAAATCGTGTAGCACGAAAAGGATGTGACACATGTCAAACTAGTTGGGTGGTGAGAAGATATACAAATATCCTTGACCATGATGAAAACCTTAACCGAGCCAAAGTTGGGTTTTAGGAGGCTTTTGAGGGCTTCCTTTGGCGGAGAAATCGAGCTTCTCTTTGAACCCAAGTGATAGGTTAGTTTAGTGGCTTAACCTTGGTGAAATGGTTTGGCCAGCAAAACAAAAAACCTTTAGCCAGCCTCAACTTAGGGCTGTGGGCATGGCCTTAGATATTTAGGGCTTGGGCCACAAACAGTGGCCCGAGGGTGGGGCTAGGGTTAGTGCTGACCTAGCTGAGCTTCTTTTTCTTCTTCTTTTCTTCATTGTTTTGGCCTGGCCAGGCACGGCCTTAATAGGGCTGGGCTTGGGCCTGAGCCTAAGCATGGGCCAGTCTTATAGGGACAGGGGCCGAGCCAAGGCTAGCTGGCCGGCCCAGACCTAATAGGGCTAGGCATGGGTATGGGCCGGTCCTATGGGGACAATATCAGGGCCATGGCCAAGGCTAGCCCGACAGCCCCTTGCTTACCTCTAACTTAACCTCAGTCCTATAGCCATAAGTGCAAAGGATTTCAAATTTCTCTCTTAGGAAAACCGAATTGGAACAAGTTTCTAAAAGCCATAATGACTCTTATCTGTAGGTAACGATGGACTAAAAATTCCCTCTTCGTTGTATTTTGCCTTAACGAAGTAAGATGTCCACATAAAGAGTGAAATGCTATAATTGCTTTCAAGCAATCGTTGACATATTAACTTATAATTATGACAAAGATGGCACCAAGTCAAATCAAAGTGTAAATTAAGTACGTCAACGGGGAAAACAAACCTTGATGTTTTTTCTCTATAAAAATAAAGAAATCCAATCGACCTAAAGAAAAAGCCTTGTAAGCCACTTGTATCTAAATATTTTTACAACGAGACGAACTCTTTGATAAAATAATTGTGCCCTATACAATTTTTGTGTTAGTTTTTTTTATTGTATATATAATAATAATATATTGGTGTAATACACATTTTCTATCTTGTTACATGCAATATACACTTTTCTATTTTATACACTTTCATATGTTGTTACATTCTCCTCTCAAAAGGAAAAAGCAATACACTTTCCTATTTTGTTTGAATTTTGTTTCTATTACCCCCTTCAAACTTGGCTGAGGAGGCATTTGAAACCCGAGTTTGAAGCAAAAATCTCGAAAAATATCTCGTGGTAAAGGCTTGGTGAAGATATCAGCTACTTGATTTCAAGTGGAAACAAATCGATTGATAAGAATCAAGAACAACATTTTCACACACAAAACAATAGTCTAACTCAATATGATTTGTCTGGGTATGAAAATAAGATTAATTGTCATGTAGAGAGCACTAATATTGTCAAAAGAAGTGTTGGTGGCTGAGGAAGAGGCACCCCAATATTTCGAAGAGTAAACTAGAGGCATGTCAAGTCTGCAACAGTAGATGCCATAAATCGATATTCTGCTTCAGCACTTGAATGAGCCACAATTGATTGTTTATGCACTTAGAACCAAGATAGGTGTAAAAAAAAGTGGTTGAATGACGAGTGTTTGGACACCTAGCCCAGTTTGCATAATAGAAAACATATAACTAAAGGGAACTATCATATAAGATTATTATACCACAAGATAGTGTACCATTGAGATGATGAAGAATCTGCTTTACTACTTGAAAATGTGTAATTGTAGGGGCATACATAAATTGACACACTATATTAACACTACGAAAAAGGTTTGACCGTGTTATGGTAATGTATTAGAGCACACCGCTCCGATAAAGGGATGGAACATGAAATGAATAAGAATTCTCATGAATATTATTATTCATTGCCATTGGTGTTGAAATAGGTTTGGTACTGAGCATCTGAGCACAATCAAGAATCTCCTGGGCATATTTGCTTTGCGATAGAAAAATTCCATAAAAAAATAAGATACCTTTATGACAATAAAGTACTGAAGAGGTCCAAGACCTTTCATTGCAAATTTCCTTCCAATTTGGAAAATAAATCATTCTAGAAGATTTGAATTATCATCAGTAATAATAATATCAGCGACATAAAGAAGAAGGATAATAGTGACCTGAGTAGTGCGAGAAACAATTCGAGATGAAGAAGATCTGAATTATCACTAGTAACAATAATATCATCAACATAAAGAAGAAGGATAATAATGCCATAAGTAATGTGAGAAACAAATAGAGATGAATCAACTATGCTGTAATAAAACCCCAATGATAATAAATAGGCACTAAATCGATCAAACCAGGTATATGATGCTTGCTTGAGACCATATATAGATCTTTTTAATTTGCAAACACGATTTGGATATTTTGAATTCACAAATGCAAGAAGTTGTTCCATAAATACAAGTTCTTTAAGAAAGCCATGCAAGAAAGCATTTTTCACATCAACCTATTTGATACCCAGTGGCGCACAATAGTTATGATGAGTACAATCTGAATAGTAGCAGGCTTAATAACAACATTGAATGTTTTAGAGAAATCAATTCCAGCAACATGATTGTATCATTTAGTAACTACTCTACCATCAGACTTTAATTTAGTCTTACAAACCCAACGACAGCCAACAATATTCATACGTTTTCATAGAACTAGCTCCCAAGTTGAATTAACTTTTAAGGCTTCAATTTCCTCTTCCATCGCACGATGCCAACCCGGATGACCCAAGGCAGACTTAATGGTGTTAGGTTCAGAAGGGATAACTCCAAAAGTATGAGTACTTGAGATTGCCGCCATGGATGAGAGAATTCGAGGTCTTGAAGTATAATTTTGAGATCTTGTGACCAAGTGATGATGAGAATACTTAAAGACTGGTACAAAATTAGATTGGTTGATTTCTTGAGTGGCAACATTTTTGCATCATCTTGGACATTTTGAATTGGTGTTGCAGTGATGACATCTTATTTTATAAGACAAGTTGGGAGTTATCATTGGTGATGGGCAAAGCAGGACTTGAGGGACCAAATACATCAAGGGTGTCCCATATGGGTCGTTTATATGGAGGTGATGAATCAAAAGAGGAATGAGTCTGTGTCAGGCTCATAACACACTGACTATTTTGCATAGGTGGACAACTCCCCTTAAACATGTGAAATAGTCAAGTGCTCAACATTGCTAACCATGATTGTATCTCTACCACTACAAGGGCGAAGGTTTTGCAGTTTATCTGATTCTCCTGTCATATGAATTGAGGAACAATGTCTAGAAACCATTCCGAGTCTTGGGAATTTGCTATAGTCACTGTATGATGAATGCCTTTTTCTTGGTACATATGATTGAATTGGTGTCAACACTTTAATGTTGTATGTCCAAGTTTTTTAAAAATTTGACACTTTTCCTTGAGTGTCTGAGCTAATTGCTATATTTGTGAATTTTGTTGGTAAGGGCCATATTCTGATTTGGATATGAGTGTTCTTCAGAGACATGAGATTGATTTCTAGTCTCATGGATTTGGAGAAGTGATGTAATTTTAGAATAGAAACGAACCAGAGGCTTAAGCATAGTGGTAGTAAAAACTCTCATATATTGAACCAAGTCCATTAAGAAGCCAAAATACCTTTTTTTCATCTAGTACAGGTTCACCAATAGCAGCTAAATCATTACTAATACTATTGAATTTTCATGTGTAATCTGATAGAGTTGAATTCTTTTTCTTGCAGAGTTGGAGATGCTGGGTAAGTTGGAACTCTCTAGCTTGAGAATTACTTGCATATGCATTCTTCATGCACTTCCAAACTTCTGCAGAAGTCCTGAGGCCAACAATGAGGGTAAGACACTCTTTCGATAATGTCCCTCTGATCCAAGCTTTAAGAAGCCGGTCGGACTTTAGCCATTATTTATAGTCTTGATTTTCGATGTCGCTCTTACCATCAGGAGACTAGATATTTTGACTTAATGTAGGAAAATTACCATTAATGAATCCAAAAAATTCTCGACTCTCAGTGAAAGAGTGCATTTGAGTTTGCCATAATATATAGTTGTTCTGTGTCAATGTAATAGACACAAAATTTTCTGTATTAAGGGTGGAGGGATATGGATATTTGTTTAAAAAGGATGAAACATCCATTGGAGTGAAGATATATTTAACAAGAGAGGGTATGAGAGAGTGAATTTGGAGGTTTTTTTTTGGAGAAATTGGGTATGTAAAAAAGAATGATATAGGTTATGGGTGAAGGTTAAATTGGGCTAGGCGTAAGAAAGATTGGATATGATTATGAGTGATGAGAAATAATATAGCTAGATGAAGGAGAGAGTGGGTTTCAATATAGATTACTAAAGAACGTGAGATGAAGATGCTAAGCGAGAGAGTTGGGCATTAGATGCATGATCATAGGGTTTTAACATAGAACAATAGGACCTAAAGATTGAGATGGGATATTGTTGGAGAGAGGGTAGAGCGAGAAAACTGTTAAAGGTACATGACACTTATCCTTGTTTCACAACTTTTGTGGGTCAAACATCTCCTTCAATGTATCACGTTCACCAAAAGCTATTATACCAATCACCCAAAGAAAGAGAGAGAGAAGCAATTGTACCCAACACCCAAGACCCCATGGCGGAAGCAGACAAGAATCAGCCCTCCAGTTCTCAGGGACAAGACTCCATGGCAGAGCTGAGAGGCAAGGTTCGTAATCTCCAGAGTCAATTGGAGGTCATGCGCATTGCTTTAAAGCACTTAAAGGGGTTTGTCCCTGAGACTAAGACTTATGACGAGCTCAAAACCAATGCACCTCGAATCGAAGCTAAGGCTCCCCCAAATTGGAGCATCTATAGTGAGCAGGCTCATCAAATCATGAAAACCATGAATCATGAGTCCCTGTCCAATCAAACACTAAGTGGAGAGGAAGCAACTGCTCTCCCATTCAAGGTTATTGCAACCACAGTAGGCTGCCACAAAAACGAAGCAAGGAGTAGGCTATTCCTTTTCACCTCAAACTATGAAAGGGCGAAAGCAATGAAATAGAAAAAGAAGGAAAATAAGAGATATGCATTGCGCAGAAAAAGAAAAGAAAAAACTATTTCGTTCATAAAAAAAAAAGAATATTACAGTTGTCGTTTCTTTACAATAAAGATAGAAAGGGGATGCCGTAAAAAATGGTTAATGATCTCATTGACCCTCCCCTTGCACTCATCAGCCGAGGCCCTCACTCGCTCAATGTCCACCCTCAATGCGGCCACTAGTCCAGCCTCATGCTCCACTAGGGCTAGTTGCCCACCCAAGAAGTGCTCGAGGTCCAGCACCTTCTGGCCCAGTTCCTTATCTTCGACCTCCCAAGCTGCCATCTCCTCTTCCAACTTGGCAAGCTCCTGTGCTCATTTGGCAATCTTTGCCTTCAGGGTCTGCACCTTGTTATTGCGTGTTACGACCTTCTCACCAAGAGTGGACTTTTGAGAGGCGGTGGCCTCTATCTCTTCTACCTGGACCTGTGCTAGCCCCTGACTCTATGCTAGGCAAGCCTCCATTGACTCTAGCCGCAAGCTCTCTAGACGCGTTGCGACCTTTTCCGCCTTCAGAGCCTTCATCCTCCATCCCTCTAGCTCATTGGCAACGTTGTCAAAATAAGGCAATCCCCCTCAACTGTTGGATCGTTGTTCCAACCTCTTCAAGGGACAGCTCCTTCAGCTTCTAGAGGCTCGTTCGAAGCATCTCAAAGATGACGCCTGATAGCTCGCTGAAAGAAAGCCTGGGCAATATAGTAAAAACAATCATAGCAGGAGGATCCCCAGCTACAGCCAAGGCCTTAGGCTCCCCAGATTTAGGAGCAACCTCAGGTTTGGTACCTCGGCGACGGCTTTCTCGCTCTGACCACCTATCACGACCACGTCGGGCTTGATCCTTTCATGCCCCGGTACCATAACCTCGCCCTCTACAAGCACCGCAACTGCATCCGGGGCAAGGCTGACCTCCTCGCCTGGAACCACTACCTCAGTCTCAAGCTGTACCACGACAACCTACTCTCCTGGGACAACGGTCTCTCCCTGCGTCCCCGCTTCTCTAACCACCATCTCTGCCTCAGTAGGTTCGACATCTTCTCCCTCTCCTTCTTCGCCCTTGTCCCCCACGATGATCACTTCAGGGACATGCTCTCCCACGGTGCCTGCCTCCTCTATAGTCGTGCGTGGCACCTCTGGGCCCTCTAATCCTGACCCCTCAGGGTGTCTTGCTTTTGCACCCCCCGCAGATGCATCACTCGAGGCGGCCATCTTATGCTACTCGGATGGCCGCTCTTCAGTCCCTGAAGCTCCATCCTCTTCTATTACCACAAGCTCTACGGGGGTTTCTCTTTCCTTGATGAGCATAACAACCATCAAAACTCCAGAGGTCCTCTTTGCCTCCGCCACCTCGTCAAGGCCAGCCTCATCATCCCTGCTTACCACCATCGGGACTGAGCCTTCCCCTTCAGTCGCAGCTGTCGCTTCCCGATCCGAAGCAATTTCGATCGGGGCAGTAGGCTCTGAGGAACCTGTTTGAGCCTCTGAAGGGCTAGGAGAAAGTACAAGAGAAGGAGAAGGCGAAGCCTGTGACGTAGAAACAGCAGGAGACACATAGCCCTCCGAAGAAGCTGAGGGTGAGGAGCCATCTTCTGGCCCATGAATCATTAGAGCCTTATGCCCTTTATGCCCCGAAGTCTTAGTCACTTTCTTGGCTGAAGTACGAGGAGTCACTGGGGCAGCCCGCTTCCTCTTTTGTCCTTTTGTGTTCTTGGGCACAGTAGTCTTTGAGGTGCTAGACTTGGAAGAACTGGCGGCTAACTTGCTATGAATGCTTCTCCCTATCAGCTCATTCAAATCCTGGAGCCCTTCATGCCCTGCGACTTTGTGGCTTTCCTTCCATTTGAAGATGGCAGAGAGGTTGTCAAAAATACTCTCTGTCCCTTTCTCCATATTGAGGAACCACGGCAAAGACTCGTCCACGTTAGTTTGGCAAGGCCGCCCGATCGTGCGCCAATCATGAGGGAAGCCCAGTGTAAAGATTTCGCTTAAGGGAGGGGTCATAGCCATTTTCCGCTGCATTATATCTTGGCTCCAACGGTTACCCTCCCCTTTTCAAAAGTGTTCCACATCCCAATACCCATTATTTATGATTCTCCACCAGTGCTCGTGGGCTGCGGTTGCCCGTACCATCATGCCAAAATGGGGCAGCACGTACTTATTGACCTGGGTGGCCTCCAAGCATGTGGCCCAGGCGGTGCAAATGTGCCTCGGGAGCCAAATCTCCCTAAGGGTTCCCAATTGGTCCGTCTTCCAGCGGGCAGCCTTACTATGCTGTTTCTCAAAGGATATTGAGAACGGGCAGCCTTGATCCAGCCCATGCTACCGGGCAAACCGATGAGGAAAGTAACCCTCAAGCTTCGCGCTATGGACAGTGCAATAGGCAAGAACTCTGCCTCTCACACTTAACATAAACATCAATTCTTTTGGGCTGGTGAAGTCACCATCTAGGTGGTGGCCTAGCTTCTCAACATACGTGTGATCTGTGAGGCTTTCAACTGGGAATGCCAATCGGGTCATGTGGACGTGATTATAGAAGAACAGGTTGCGCGCATGGCCTGGGGTATGGAAAACTGCCTTCTGCTCGACAATCATCAGCAAAAATGGGCACATGGTGTCCTCTAACTCTTTGGTTATGAGGTATGTGTCCAGGAAGTAAGCTCCAAACCAGCCATACACATAATGGACCGGGAAAGGAGTCTTGAAATCTCTTGGGAAGGCCTCGCCATCTACGATGTCATTCTATCCTTCATCCCGTTGATACTGCCTTCCTCTGGAAATGGCTCCCAAGCTATGATAAATACTGCACAGAACGGGCTGTGTGGCTGCGTACTTGTTCCCTCGTGCCATGTCGCAGGCCACATAAAAAGTGCCGGGGCGAATGATGTCTTCCCCTCCTGGCAGGGCAAATTTACATAAGAAGAGTACCAAATAAGCCATTGAGAAGATATGTTCATTCTTCTTCCGTAGCTCCAAAATTGGTGGGGTTTCCTTCCCCTCTTTTCTCGGTGATGGACCAGCTTTATCTGTATAATCGTTGCAGAAGAACGTTATCCACTTGGTGAAGGTAACTCGCCCCTTTTTGGGCTCATCATAGAGCTGTTGATAGATCTCAAACAATTCTTGAAGCCCAGCCAGCAGGGCTTCTTTGCCCACCTTTTCCCCTCCAAAAATGACTGAGTTTGGGGGAATAAACGCGTCATACATGGCACCAAGAAGCGGCAGCCCACCAACGAAGTGCAGGTCCTTGAACGACATCCCTGCCTCCCCATGACTAAGCAACCATGTGTTGCTAGCATGGCTCCAAGTTTCCAACAACACTTTTGACCATGTTAGAGCAACGATTGTAGTAGCCCACCGAGCACTGGAGGGCAGCCGCCAAAGAAGCCTGTCTCAAGGTATTTTTGAAACGCCTCAACACCTTCATGGTCCATGAGGAGTACCCCCTTAGGTACTGGTGCTCTCCTTGTACCCGCAAGCCTATAGAAGACCATTTCATGCTCGGGGTTTCTACCATCCCCTTGCCCAGAGTCGGAAAGTTTGTGTTAGAGGCTATGTTTCGGTGCAGGCAATGCAGAAGGCCTACCCCTTGCTCTATACTCACATTGCCACACGGGGTCGCCCACAAAGGTAACACTCAAGGGCCACCTTGGTTCACATAAGGCCTCAGCGAGCCAGATTTGCTCACCTCTGACCAAGCTTTTGCCGGTGAATTCAGTAGTACCAAGCTCCCCTTCTCGTGGAAGATTCCTCACATCTGGATGGCACCTGAAGACTAGGCCATTAGACTAGAAGCTTCACTGGTAAGGGACGCTAGGTGGCCGTGAAGAGACTGCACTCATAAAGGCGTATCGTCAATTGGGCACTCAAGGTGTAATGTTGTCAGGGTATCGCTGTCCCACATCCAAGGGGAAGACTATTGCTGTCTGACAACTGAGATGGTATCGCCGTCTCGCGACCAAGATGTGTTAATGATAGTGCTCCAGCTATCAAGAATGAGCCACACGTACATTTCTCGAAATACGGACACGACGCCTGACACTTGCGGCGTGGCCTGTCACCGTACGTGCAGAGGGCAACTGCTTGTAGTCCCACGACCCTTCGTCTCTCAACCATTACGTTTCCCCTCTTCACCCGGAATTCACTCCCGACCACTGCAAAAACCCTTCCCCACCGTCTACTCGTTACCAAAGTCAGCGGAAAGCCACTAGGAATTCTCGAAAGCTCACTATAACCATGCAGATCTCCCTTCTCCCGATTTTCCTACTTCAGCAAGTTCACCACAAACTCACTGAAATTCCGTTGAGTTCCCGATGAGTCCACTGCTCCTTCTTCTCCCCCTCTAATAACCAAAGGACTGACAGAGCCCTCTGAACTCTTTGCAACCTCCCCTTCAACCGCAGAATTATTAGAGGAGCATCCAAAAGCCGGCAGGGCACCTTTGTGAACCTAGCTAAGGCCCCAAAAACTGGTCCTTGCTCAGAAAGCCTCGGCACTTTCTGAAAATGTTCGCAAGCATCTCGCTAAAATCCACGACCTACCAAAGCTCACCAGGAAAACTCCTAAAGGCCTGTCTCTGCAAATGTTATTCAGGAAGCTCTCCCCGAAAATCCCTTCCGAAAAGCTTTGGCTCTCTCTCTCTAAAAACTCTTCCACTGTTTTACCCCTTGGGTAAAACAGTAAAGAGGGGTTTTCCCCCCTTTTTATACGCAGTAGCATTACAAATTGCCATTGACAAACATGAAATGACGCTCTAGTCCCCATTCCTGACGGCAATAAGACCAGGCCAAGGCGGGTCGAGCCCGAGACTCGAAAGGGTTATCACCGCTCGCTTCACCCAAAAAGACTATTGTTACGCACTTCGTCAGGGGCATATTTCTGTGCGCCTCGTCAAGACTATCGCCCCGTGCCTTCGCCCAGAGGTCATTGTTGTGGGCCCCGTTAAAGAGTCATCACCGCACGCCTCGTCAAGGGCTACTGCCATGCTCTTCACCAAGGAACCTAACGCCATGCGCCCATCATCTAGGACTAATGCTGCATGCGCCATTCAACATTTTGTGCTACGTGCATGCCATGACACTCCCATCTGGACCTTCGTCCTACATCCGTAGGAAGTTCATTCCCTGCACCACATTCTCACTCCTCATGGAGTCCAATCTTCGGTGACAGCTCTGTTCCCCATGGGGTCGCATTCCCTCACCACACTATGATCTAGATGCAAGACCCTAAACTGCATGGTCCAAACTATATGACCTTAAACTGTAGCGATGGTCCATATGCACAACCCCTAAATTGTATGGTCCAAACTATATAACCTTAAACTGTAGCAATGGTCCAGATGCATGACTCTAAACTGCGTGGTCTAAACTGTAGCAATGATCCAGATGAACAACCCTAAACAGTATGGTCCAAACTATATGACCTTAAACTGTAGTGATGGACCAAATGCACGACCCTAAACTGTATGATCCAAACTATATGACCTTAGACTATAGTGATGGTCTAGATGCACGACCCTAAATTGCATGGTCCAAACTATATGACCTTAAACTGTAGTGATGGTCTAGATGCATGACCCTAAACTGCATGGTCCAAACTATATGACCTTCAACTGTAGCGATGGTCCAGATGCACGACCCTAAACTGCATGGTCCAAATTATCTGACCTTAAACCAGATGTATGACCCTAAACTGTATGGTCCAAACTATATGACCTAAACTGTAGCGACGGTCCAAATGCACGACCCTAAACTGCATGGTCCAAACTATATGATCTTAAACTGTAGTGACAGTTCATACTGCATGACCTTCAATTGCACTGCCGTGGTCCAAACTATATGACCTTAAACTGTAGTGGAGGTCTAGGTGCACGACATTAAACTGCTAAGTCCTCGTCACATGACTCAAAACTGTACGACCAGGGTCCAAACTACATGACCTTAAACTGTAGAGAGGGTCCTAACCGCACGACTTTAAAACTGCATAGCGATGGTCTGAGCTACAAGACCAGAAAAGTGTACCATACTACGTGACAAATGGCTCGCACGCATACCTTTAAACCGAGAGATGGACCACCTCTTTGCTAGGGTGTATTT
The DNA here is from genome assembly GCF_054954075.1 of Amborella trichopoda. Lineage (NCBI taxonomy): Eukaryota > Viridiplantae > Streptophyta > Magnoliopsida > Amborellales > Amborellaceae > Amborella > Amborella trichopoda. Next base: position 19,870,709 of record NC_142336.1, on the reverse strand, counting down.
CATCAACATCTTCGGTGGAGTTAGATGTCTGCAAAAGGTCACACCTACCCCTTTAAACTCCAGTGAGTCCGTTTCGCACCAACATCCTAGTGAGAGTCACACCCTATTGCGACCTACTATCCAAAGGGAGTTAGGCCCATGCTTATCTTCTCAACCCCAGCGGGGTTACACTTGTACTCTAGATTGTCATCCTTAGTGGAGTTACATGAAGCCCCATCATTATCCGCGTGGAGTCACACTGGACGTCCTAATCCTCAGTAAAGATTCGCTTATGCTTGCCACTCTTCGTAGGGCCACCATCTTCATCTAAAAGCTCACCGCTTGTGAATAACCTTAACCATTTTATCCCCATAGAGCTAGATTGCTATTCATAGACCTACCCCCATAGAGCTTCATCCACGTGGTGACCCACGTCATGGTCCATGTTGCATGACCTTAAACTGCACAGCCATGGTCCAAACTATATGGCCTTAAACTGTAATAGAGGCCTAGTTGTACGACCTTAAACTCATGGTCCTAGTTGCATGACTTTAAATTGCATAACCATGATCCATGTTGCATAACCTTAAACTGCACAACCATGGTCCAAACTATATGACATTAAACAGTAGCGGAAGTCTGTTGTACGACCTTAAACTGCACGGTCCGAGTTGCATGACTTGAAACTGTATAACTGCGGTCCATGTTATATGACCTTAAACCATAGTGCACGTCCTGGCCGTATGACGTTAAACTGCTTTGCCTAGGTCCAGGAGGCATGACCTTAAAAGATGCCCCCACATATGCACACACCCCCTTTTACGTGCATCTTCACACACATCCTCCCTAATCGACCCGTTCGTGTGCACACACCACCTCCATTACCTCTCCAGTGAGACTACACCCACGCACACGCCTTTTACATGTATCTTCGTGCATATCTTCCCTAACCGATCCGTTCGTGTGCGCACACTACCTTCGTTACCTTTCCAGGGAGTCCATTCATCATTACCATCTTTCACCATTCCGCAGTGAGTCTTACCCATGCTCACAAAACGGCGAGCCATCTCACCACCCCTACTCGCCGTCAGCTAGTGGGTCATCATTACTCACCCACCATCCATTCATCATCAACTCTTCACAAGCAACCTCATGCCATCTCCTCAAAGTGAGTCAAAGCCATGACCCTACTCACTAATCATCACTACGGTCCAGCTGTATGACCCTAAACTATAGTGCACGTACTGACCATATGATGTTAAAGGCTTCGCACAGGTCTCGAAGGCATGACCCTAAACACGCATTCACAAAAAAAAAATGGGCATGGTGTACACTTGGTTAAGGGAACACCATGAGTAAAAATGACGGACGGGCATGGTCACGAAACTATGAGTAAAAGAGTTCCGTGGAAAACAAAATCCAGGCACGGTGAAGACCCCAAAAGGGCATCGTGAGCAAAACTAGATGAAAAGGATGGATATGACTGCAAGGTCATGGGTAAAAGAGCCCAGAAATTACAGAAGTTAGTGAAAACCATTTTTTGGGCACCACTTTCCATGTTCAAGTGAAAACCCTCGAAAAGGTGCTCGGACCGACAAAACAGGTTGACGCACTATCACCACCTCAACTGACACTCAATTTTCAAATTCTGCTAATGAGGTCTACCTAAAATCCTCAAATGCCAACATCCAATCAACAATACCAGATGGCTCGCCAGGGAGTGAGAGCTGCAAAGATCTCCCCAAAACAAAAACAATCAACAACACCTGATAGCTCATTAGGGAGTGAGTGCCGCATAAGATCTCCCACATTTCCACATAAACAACAACAAGAGTCCTTGAGGGTGAGGACGACGGCCAAAAGATCCCTTAAAAAATGCTAAAAACCATCACAAAGGCAAGAAACTGACAAAGCCAGGGTCTAACCTGTCACAGGCTTCAAGGTATTCCTCGCCAAATCCCCTAGCCTACATGGGCCCATACTTTCAAGATAGGTCAGAAGCCTCCAACTGCACCCCACTAGACGAGACTTACAGAGATACCCTGAGCATCAAAAGAAAACTTGGTGTAGAAGTGAACAATGCCGAACAAAGGTTCATGGCATTTGGCCTTTAGATAGGCATGGTTCTGTCCGAGGAGGTCCCTATAAAGGCGTCACGCTTCAGAAGCGCTAATAGCCCCTCGAGGGTGAGGACTTCAACAAGATCCCTCAAACTTCTCGAATGATCACTTCTTGATTCTCTCAAAGCACAACATTCTATGGGACATGTTGTTGGAAGATATTTTTCATCATCATGGAGCCCCCGCTCAATAAAAGCCTAACAAAATAGTGGAAATTCTGACAGTCTCATAATAGCCCTATAATATGTCAAGATCTTCAAGAGGACTGTCAAAAGTCTCCTGCGAAGTTTTGTCATATTCTGACATGTCTAAGGAAGTGCAGACTGAAAAATAGTTCTAGCATAATTGATCTTTGGTACCCTGAAACGGCCCCTACAACTAGAGCTATATTTTTGGTATCTCAAATTGCTATGGAACCACCACTATTGGATTCGGCATGGTTGAAAACCCCTAGGAGTCAAATTTCAACCCGAACGGACACTCTAAGAAAAGGTTATAGGCAAAAGAGGGAAGCAAGAGGAGCCGCACACTATTCCCGTGAGGCCACCCTGCAACTCTACACCATTAAAGGGATAGTCATGAGTAGTGACTTTCGACACTCATATCTTACCCGTCTTAAGTTGGATCGCGCTCAAATTTGGTGAGCATGTTCGTCGCATTAAGACGAGCGATTCGATATGTGGCACACCCTGTGAGGATGCTCAAGCGTGAAGAAAAGCTAGAGAGAAGTTGCTGATCTGTGAAGAAAGTGTAAGAAATTCAGTATTATTATTCCTCGCTCGAGTGGTCAAATCACGCCGTTCGCAAGCCCGATCAACATGAGACCAATTTCATTGCATGCGTAAGGTCTCGGGCCTCCGACTTGAACCCCGTACATGATAAACGGTCAGATTCTGCACATGAAGCCGACGCTAAATTCCATCGCCAGAATTCCATATTACGGCCGAAATTATGAAGTTGCAAAATCTTCAATCGGGCAGAGAATCGAGCTACGTTTGGTGCCCCACGATCGTAACGACATGCTTAGTGTGATCTAGCGAAAAAATCACCGAAAAACATCAAGGAACGAGCATACTATCGATTCGAAGCTTCAAGATCCATTCAAATTTCAAGTCACATGATCATGCACTAAAAATATGCTCCATGGCTCGAAGTTGATATTCAATCGATCGCCATGCCGAGCCCTACAAGAAAACAATCATCTTTTAATCAACCGGGCATTAGAAAAACCCCGGATTGTCCATGAAAAATCATGCACGTTCTAGGGTAATACAGGGACTTCTGGAATTCCACAAATTGTTAGGAAGGGGCAAATCTATCATTTTACACCTATTTTCTAATTTATTTTAATTCAATTTAATCTTAATTTTTAGCAAATAGGGTTACTTTTGATCATCCACCCATCATTGTACGCCAAGGAGATATCATAGGACTCAAAATCCCTCATAAAAGAGACAATTTTTACTTAATACAATTTCTCTTTCTTCTCATTGTGGTGTCACATTTGGAAAGAGAGAGTAAGGCGAGAGAAACTTTTGGATCGGTACCCTTAGGCTTGAGGTAAATCTTCTCTCTTCTTGTTATTTTCTTCTCTCTCTTCCTCTCTTTCTTTTTCCTCTTCTCTGTCTGAGTTCCTTGCAGAGGCCATGCACGACAGTGGCAGTGCCATGCATGCCTCTCCTGTGGTCTCACAAGTCGCTCATGATGATGACAACACCATGCAAGAGTCTTCTCCCCCTTCTGTTCGTCTATCTCTCTCTCTCTCTCTCTCTCTCTCTCTCTCTCTCCCAGTAAGGCATGTAGATGGCGCTGCTTATCGCCGTCCGCAGACGTAGCTTTGATGTCTCAGTGAAGAACCCAGGCGGCAAAACTTGTTGCTGCCCGCAGGAGCCTTCCCTGTGGCGTGCTAACTGCAGACGGCGATGCCTATCGTTGCCTGCTAGAGGCCTCAGCAACGGCTATCATCGTCCACGAGCTTCCTTCGCATGTTCGATGCCCACACCATCCGTAAGCTTCTTCCGCGCATTCGATGCTCACCGCCGTTCTTCCTGCGTCCCACGCCTATCGCCACGCTCCTCATGAGAACTATTGTCGCACGCTTCGCAAACGGCTATCACTGCACACTCCATGAGAGGCAACCGCCACCTGCACAGGGGCGCGTTACCTTCTTATGTTGCCAACGGCGATGTCTAGCACCGTTCGTAGTCCTCTACTCACCCTCTAGCCATGAGCAGTAGCGTCTAGCACCGCTCTAGGGCCATGACACTGCTACTCCACGGTCGCGGGTGGTAATGCCTAGCGTCATCGGGACCCTATCTCGGACCCTATCTCGTCGCTGCCTCGTGTCCTCTTTTCACCCTGTTTCTTCCCACTTGACTGAGGGTTGATTTAGTCTAGCCCTGTCGTATCAACCTTGGTTTCGAGTAGTATTACCGCTGTGCTGGTCCTGAGTACTATGCCCATCTTGCTACCACTCCGAGTCGGTTACTGTCCGGCTATCAAGCTAGTCTCGTCCCTTCATTAAGTTTTCTTCTCTTTTCGACCTTCGCTTGAACCTTCTATCTACTTCATCACTCTAAACCTCTCACATTCTTAGCCACACAAATGTGCATTGCCCTAAGACAAGGGTGGGCCATTTTGACCCACTTGTCTCGCAAATTAACCATAGAAGCCTTGTGCAGAAAAACAAGGAGATTACAGGTTAAGGGAGGCGATTCCGAATCAGCTAATGCAACTGGGGGGCTTTCCGACGTGATCTAAGAGGTCACCCACATGAACCAGCCCGATCAAGTCCCGAACCCACCTTAAAATTCCTCTCTCATCGGTTGGTATACCTGCCCTTATTCTTGAGTACGGTTTTGAGAGAGCGATCTTAAATCTCGGGTTCATTAGAAATCTGAGATACGTGCCTCCAGATCATCTAGATTCAGAAGGTGAGATTGAGGTACCTAACCAATGCCATACCCAACAAAAATGCATTTTTTTTATCTTGGTTCATGCTTATTTCATTGGCAAATAGGAATTAAAACAAAATCATCACAACAAAAAAAATTTAAATTGGAATAATCACAAAGAGTTTTAGACCATACCTCTTGGGGTGTTTTCTCCCCCAAAGCCTCCGAAGGTGATCGATTGATGAAATAACAAGCCATCATGGTTCTTGCTCTCTCCATTAAAGTCTGATTCATCCTTTTCACAACACCATTTTGTTGGAAAGTGTAAATTGTGGTGAAATGCCTCTTGATTCCTTCATTTTTACAAAATTTTGTAAACTTATCAGAATTGTATTCCTTCCCATTATCGGGGCAAAGTGTCTTGATGTGGTGCCCTGTACTCTTCTCAACTTTGCCCTTAAAATGCTTAAAGGATAAAAAATGCATCACTCTTTGATTTAAGAGTGAACACTTATACATTCCTTGAGAAGTCATCTATAAAAGAAATAAAATATAATGCAATACTATATGACATCGCTGGTGAGGGCTCCCATAAATCCAAGTGAACATAATCACGTATTCCCTTGCTTGTATGGCTTCCGGCTTTGAAAATCTGTCTATGTTGTCTTTCATAGACACAATGTTCACAAAATTGGAATTCCCCAAATTTTATGGTGGGAATTAACTTCATTTTCATCAAAATCTCCATACTCTTTTCACTCAAGTCGCTCAACCTCCTATGCCATAAGTGTAGTGTTACATCATCACTACCAAATTTACTCCATCATCAACAATGAAGCTTCTCAATAACTTATACAAGTTCCCAACTCTAACACCTTTGATCACAACAAGAGCACCCTTAGATACTTTGAGAACTCCCCCTTATCCAGTGAATTTGTCACCATGGAAATCCAATAAAGAAAGAGAAATTAATCTTTTTTTCAAGTCCGGCACTGTCGAACATGCTCAAGTGTGTGGATACTTCCATCATACATCCTTAATTTTACCATGTCAATCCCAACTATTCTACTACTTGAATTGTTTCCCATCAACACGGAACCACCATCACATAGTTCATATGAACTAAACTATGACTTGTGGGGACACATACGATGTGTAGCACCACTATCCAAAATCCAATTTTGATGGAATTCGGGATTACGACCGACGACATAAACATCTTCTTCAATAAAATCAGATTTATATTCCTCCACTTGATGGACCTCATTCTTGGACTCATTACTTTCTTTTACTTTTTCGAACTTTTTTCATTTTCTTTTTGTACAATTTTTCTTCATATGTCCGGCTTCACCACATCCCCAACAAACACACTTGTTTTCTCGGCCTTTAGAATTTGATCGAGCTTTTGATTTAGATCTTGAAGAATTTCGAGAAGAATTACCTCTCTCACTTGAACGACCCTTTGAAAAGTGAACTTTTGATTCTGGTTCTCCAATAGATGCCTTTTTTCGGAGTTCATAGGCAAGCAAGGTACTACACACCGTACTTAAGTCAAGTAAATATTCTTTAGAGCCACTTAATATTGATACTAAATTACCATCAGATTCTGGTAAAGTACATAACAACATTACCACCTTGTCCTCATCTATCATTTTTTCACCAACACTATCATATTCACAAATAATGTTTTTGAAAGTGTTCAAATGATCAAAATTTTTTGTCCCCTCTTTCATCCTTAAACTAAACAATTTTCTTTTTAATAGAATACGGTTTGTAAGAGATATGTTTAGATAAACACTTTCCAATTTCTCCCACAAACCCTTTGCCGAATTCTCTCCTACTATATTGAATAAAACCTTATTTGCTAGGCACAAAAGAATTGCTGCCATAGCCTTATTGTCCATTTCCTCCCAATCCTCATTGCTCATAGACTCATGTTTCTTTTCCTTTTTGAGAAATGTTTTATATAATCTTTGTTAAACCAAAAGATCATGAACTTGAATTTTTCATATCTCAAAATCATTTTGTCCATCAAATTTCTTCACCTCCAATCGATTACTTGTCATTCTTCCAAATATATTGCACAAAACCTATTGCTCTGATACCACTTGTTGGAGATATGAATACCCGAAACCCCAATTTGACTGATCACCGAATATCACATACTCAATACCGAATGCGTAAAATCGATATTCCAATAACAAACTCAAAGATCATGTGCAACAATTTAGGAAAATATATTAGAGATGGAAAACATAGTCACGAGAGAAAATTAGAGAGACAAATCACAACACGAATTTAACTTGGTTCACCCCGTACGGCTACATTCATGGGCAAGCTGGCAAATATTCCACTATCAAAAGATAAATTTATAAAGGAGGGATACAATGTTACCTCAATGGAGAAAATTGGTAAGAAAAATCACCAAAATATATTGTAATCACCTAAAACCATGATCTACCTTGTGTTTCACTTCGAATGATTCAAGGACATGAGCAATAGAAGCTCATACAATTTCTCACACTAATTGGACAAGGAATCTTACTTTACCTATTTCACTTTCTCAACATAACCCAAGGAAGCCCTAACCCCTTTTCTAGAGAGAGATAAGAGTTCAAACAAAAAAACATGCGTTCCAAAAATCTTTTTTTTAGCTTTTATACAAGTCATTTAATTGTAGTGACAAAAAAGACTCCAAACAAATGCTAAAAGACAAAAAAGCATCCAAAAGATGATTTTTCTATCACCTCTCAACAATAATTTTTCTATATATTAAAAAAAATAAAAAAAGAAATAAAGGACTTCAACCTCTCTTTGCATTTTTTGGTCATCTTTCTCTACAAAAGAAAGAAAAAAGAGTCTTTTTTTTTTTTTTTTTAAGTGAGGAACAACTCATGGGGGTAGAACCCAGACTTTTTGACAATAATATCATGTACTTTTACTCTAAAGAGTTCAAAATCACATTGGCCAATTAAATGGAAAATTAGGCAGCCGAGAGGATTTCGTTGATCCCAAACTATCGGAATTATGAGATACCCTAACCGTCAGACAGATTATGTGTGCGCATGGATGTAGAATAAACAATTCAGATTATTTTAATTTTGATTAGGCAATATCAAGCTCGCTTTCTCATTTTCGTGAGCTTCCCTTTTGCTCATTGAAATTATTGTAATGTCGTGAATGTGCACGTGCACCCCACTGGCGATTATAAGCTGCTTTAAATGGAGTATTCAAATATTCTCAAGAGAATTTGTTTAGCATATGAGCCATAACAAATTTGGTTCTTTTAACATTTTGATGCTGCCTGTTAACAACCCTAAAGAACGATTGCATGACGCTATGGTCTTTTGTAAATTGAGCTAGGGTAGGTTTGGTAAAGGGTTGCGGCTGGCAGTACGGGCCTACTTCATAGTCATACAAATAAGACAACCTCTAAATTTTTCAGGAAGATGCAGTTTTGGTGTTTTAAATTTTATGATAGTTTAAAAATCTAAGGTTAACCCTAATTATGAAATTTTAAAATCCAAAATGGGTACAAAACAAGCATATCTATATATACGTGAAATTTTTTAAAAAATGCATTCTGGATAATTTGTCATAAGATGCACTATTTTTAATAATTGAAAATATTTTTTCTTTACGTCCATACATCTCGACGTTGAGATAATCAATTAGAAGATTTTCCAACTTCAAAATGCGCTTTTCTACTAGTTTTGGAGGTGCACCTTACTTCTACAGTGTAAAGTTGCAATCTTATACAAGTTTTTCATTAGGTAAAAAAGCCATAAGGCAACATGGAAAGAAGCCATGGCATGACTGTAGGTTACACATGCTTTTATTTCAATAGGATGCATAGAACACCAGCTTTTATTTCAATAAGATGCACAGAAGACCAAAAAAGCAGCGTGATAAAAAAATAGCAATGAAAAGAAAATAATGTTGGAGGGATTTGAAAATGGAGGCATTCTAAAGTAAAATAATAATGAGAGGCAGTGGATGACATTTGAAAATAAATAAACAACGTGGAAGGAAGAACAAAGGGCGGCCAATAGAAAAATGGGATGAGCAGGACAGCATTAATATCCCGTTACAAAGACGAAAACATACATATAAAAAAATGGGTTGCTTATCATTTTTTTTATTACATGTGAAATTGATGGCTTGGGGTGAATCGTAAAGTTCGATAATTTTTTTTTTAGAATTTTATGTCGATTCAATCACATTTTTATAACCACCCATTTTGAAATTTAAAAACAAAAAAATGATTGTCACCTCTATGTGTAAAAGAGAAATGATCTCTTTGTTAACCATCCTTAAAAAAGTAAATATGAGGTGTAATATTGTTTAAGGCATACATGTTTTGAAACTGTATGATTTTAGTATCAAATTATAATTTGTACCAATTTGAGCTAGCAACATGCTGGATTAGGGCCTGCAACAAGTCGGAAATAGGCACCCATTCAATCACACTTTTATAACCACCCATTTTGAAATTTAAAAACAAAAAAATGATTGTCACCTCTATGTGTAAAAGAGAAATGATCTCTTTGTTAACCATCCTTAAAAAAGTAAATATGAGGTGTAATATTGTTTAAGGCATACATGTTTTGAAACTGTATGATTTTAGTATCAAATTATAATTTGTACCAATTTGAGCTAGCAACATGCTGGATTAGGGCCTGCAACAAGTCGGAAATAGGCTGCGCTAGCCTGGGTCACTAGAGGCCCAAACATGGCAGGGACCAAGCTGAGGGGCCTAGCTGTGGCGGAGTTTACCTTGTTGAATGAATTTAATATAAATAAGCATAAAACAAGCGAAAAACCAAGCCTAGTCGGGCCGAGCCATCTGTGGACCTGGCCTAGGTCTGGGTTTTTTGGGTTAGTCCAGGCTGTCGGCCCTATTGAACATCTTTGATTTTTGATTTGAATTAGTTTTCTCAATTAGGCTTCCCAATTGAATATTTTTGGTAGAACACTTTTTTTACAAGCAATTCAAATTGGCTCTTCTCTCTCTCCACCCTACATCCATTGTCCCTTTATGGCCATTACCATTGCCACTACCAAACCACCTGCTCCACCACCATTCCTGTACCCAATATACCACCACCATTCCTGTACCCAATATACCACCACCATTGCCCATGGTTGACTCCTTTACCACGCGCCCCACCACCACCACGGCTTAGCTGTCCCACTACCACTATCACTTTAGCCCCTGCTACCACCATTGCCGCTCTATCACCATCACTGCCACCGCACCTCCACAACCATCACACCACCTAAACAACCTCCACTGCTACTGCAATCACTAGCATTGCGCTGGAGCCACCACCATGACATCTTCACCGTGGCTACCACTTTCTATCTTGAGATTGGATGGTGGATGCTCCAAACATGGGCTTCACGTTTATGCTATTTCTCAAAGGACAAGCCAAGAGAATGCAATCGACTCCGAAGAATGCAAATTTTTATCAAATTTGAAAAATAGAGAGAAAAAAACAAATGTTATTTCTCATATCTGAATAGAAAAATGTAGAGTTAAAAGAAGACGTAATGCAGTCAAGCCCATGGGGATTCTACGCCAAGCAAAGCCAACTATTTCAAGCCAATAAAAGAGGAGAAAATCTAAACCAGGGGTAAAGAACAACAAGATACTAAATATATTCGCCTTATGATAGAGCCAAAATAGAAGCATGTTAACTTATAATTTCTTTTTTTTTTTTCCCCAAAAGATACAAGTATCACGAAAATGAACGACAGCGAAACAAAATAAATTTCAATTCGTAAGCAAAAGGGAAAAAAAATGAGAGACAGTAACAAGGTTTTATTAATCAACAAGAAAAGTCAAATAGGAAATAACACTATAATGGTCAAATCACTCGGTTCATTTAGTTGGTCCAATACACCATTAGAATCCTTTCCCTCATGTATCTCCTCAAATTTTACTAAAAGTACCCTATTGTTTAAAAATGGTATAAAGAAACCATTTTGGTCTATGAAGGGTGTGGATCTTAAACTTTTTTTTAACCTACCATAAGCTCGGGTAAATGAGGTATGTTGTATTAGGTAGGCAACTAATGTAAGACTTTGACAAAACTTTTCATGAATCCTAAATCTAATTATCTGTTGTGCTAGGGTATTCCCCGTAAGAGATGCATTGTATAGAACTCGATTTCAAATGACAAACACAAAAGAAACACAAAAAATACAAAAAAGATTGCACTTTTGATATCATGGGTTGAGAATCTAGGAAAATGGAGAGATTGGGGAAGATGCTGCATATAGAATTAGAGCTAGTTGGACGAGGTGGAGATGTGCAACTGTAGTTTTATGTAATCGTTGCATACCAATGAATCTGAAGTGAAAGCTCTATAGGACAACCGTGAGACCAACTTTGCTTTATAGGGTAGAATATTGGGAAGTAAAAAAATAGCATACCCATAGGACGAGTGTAGCTAAGTTGAGATGGATGAGTGGCAAGATAAGAAATGATAGAATTTGAAATGAATACATTCACGAAAACTTAAGTGTGGCCCCAATAGGTGGTAAGATGAGAAAAAGAAGACTTAGGTAGGCTGGCCATGTGCAGCATAAACCTAGTGCAATACTTGTTAGGAGGTGCAAGTTGGTTCAAGTGGAAGGTTAAAAAAGGGCAAAGAGTAGGCCCAGAAAGACATGATTGGAAGTAGCGAGAAAAGGCATGGCAACTTATGACCTCACTAATGCTATGACCTGTTGTACGTCATTTTTGACATACTTTTATGAGCCCATGCGAGTAAGGAGAGAGTCAGCGATAGTCTAGTCTTGCGAGTCCACGAAACACTCACAGGCCAAGATTGTGCTGAAAATAAAGCCTCCAGCCTGGTGACCCGGGTGCGGTTCTCTTGCACCAAAGAGGGACCTTTCACTGTAGCCCTATGCTATCGGCTGCAACAGAGGACTAGACCACCGCTATTGCGTCCAGAACGTCGAAAAGCCCCCGACTATCAAATTTGGGCTCAATCGGACCTCCCTAGAGGGGTATATGCTCATGCTGCCTTGCAACTTATGGGTTTTACCATAACACGGCGCAGCTTCACCATACTAGTCCTGAAAATGGGGACTGCTACGATGTTTTTAGGCAATAACTTTGCCAACCCACGACGCCTTCCTCCCAAACCATACACAGCTCAAATAGTAACATGTTCCAGATCACGCCAGCCCCATCATTTTGACCTATGGGGTATGCTGTGGCATGACAGGGAACACCCATTGTTCTGAAGAGGATAGCGACCGAAGAAACCAAGGAAGAAACAGGGTTCAACATGCTTAGGATTCAGTGAAGCATAACTCAACATCCAAGCCATGGATTAATGTGATGATGAATTCAGCAGAATCCCCTCACAAAGAGCTACATTATGGTACAACTCTTGTATTCAATCAGTGGTTCGATGAATACAAGTCCTAAGGTCACCAAACAAGCAAATCCACTAGGTTGTCGGAATCCCTTTCTCCTGCAATCTTCAAAATTAGGCAAATGCACAAATCGATACCAAATCAGCCCAAACTTGGTGCAAAACGACTACAACAACCTCCTCTCTGACTTGCAAGCAGAGCCAAGAGTCAAAACGACGCAGCTCGAAGATGCATTGACAAACAAAGTTCGTAAAAATGGTTGAACTTTCTCCTTCGGGAGAAAGACCACCACAACACGATTGAAGGGCATCAAAATGCTCACAATTGAGAGAAGAATGAAGATATGTTTCTGAAACAGCCAGAACGGCTGCCACAAGTTACAAAACCAACTTCTAAGGTCTTCCCATGGTGGAGCAACCTACATGTAGGGACAGTCTTGTCATTTAGGCAAAAGATCACATGGCATTCTGGTATTTTGCGCATAATTTTTGGATTTGTTTTGAATTTGTTTAGTTGTAATTAAGCTTGACTTTTAAGCATTCACCCCTGTTTGGTGAATCTTCTATATAAGCAAGCGTAACTCACTTGTAAACGACCTTTTTTGGGGACGATCTTGTCTTGGATGCTTCTCGTTTGAAGACTCTAAAATCTTACCCCTAACGGTTGGGGAGAATCAATGCTAGATTCTGTTTGTTAGTTTATTTTCCTTCGTGAGCCCCTGACCCCTGAGGGAAAGGAGAGGGAGAGAGAGAAATTTTTGAGAGAAGGGGGATACCCCTGAGTACGATGTCCCGCTGGCACCCCAGTCGCTCCCCCCACCTTTCCTAAGCCAAGTCGTTTCTTCTTTCTCTCCCACCCTCGCCTCCGTGCGTGTGACCCTCGTCCGTGCAATAGCCCGTGCCCCCATGAATCCATGGACACAAGCTAACCCCGGGTCTCGTCTACATCCCCTTTAGCGGTCAGCAGATCTTCTCCGAAAGGGGGGGCCAAGAAAGAGGGACACTCGGATCCTACCCCAAAATCACAGAGAGGATGAGAGGAGAGAGGTTGTGAGCTTGAAGAGGGTTCGTGTCCAAATCGCGCTGACAAACAGTCGGAGGGCTATGTAATTTCTCTAAGAGGACCATTTTCTTGGGCGTATCCTCGAACCCCCAAAGCGGCGCAAGGCCGTTCACGCTCCAGTCACAAAAATATCTCTCATTGTTGGCCTCCTATCCGGTAGCACGAGGCCCCATGCGTGCATCTCGAACAAGACCTCTCCGGTTGTCTGAGAGAGGGTTTCCGCATCCCGGTACAAAGGGAAACCAAGACCCCCAACATCAACTGGGGACTCCATTGGGGACACGTCACCCTATCGTTGGCTCAAGTCATCTCTAAGTATCAATCTCTCTTTCTCCTCTTTTCACTTTTGCTATGGGATCCGCTTATCCCTCTTTCCTCTAGGTTGGGGAATTCTACATCCCCATACCTGCAGCTACTCATGGGGAGCCTCGACCATTTGGTCCTTCCTCCCATGAGTACCCTCTATGTGGTCATGCAGGCCCGGCCACCTCAGCCTCGACCGGGGAAGTTCGGGGCATGGACCCTTAGGCCCCTCGTCCTGCCTCTTTCGGCATTAAGGGGGGACCCCTTGAGGCCCACTGCATGGGTGACTCTGCTACCGCCCCCTCACTAGAACAACCTGTCGCCGGCAAGCACCCCATCAGCTGCAGACCACAAAGTGGTCCCTGTACTGCCTCTCCTTCTCACTTGGTCAGTCCTTACAGGAGTGGGTAGCCGAAAGGCTACCCCACCTGCGTCACACATGGGCGTCGTTGGCACTGGCACCCCTGCGCAAAAACCACCTGCTAGCAACCCCCATGCCAGCTTGCGGGGTTACTCCAACGTGCCTAACTATATTGACAAACTCCCCAATGGACCAACCGCCATAATACTGAATCGGGGCAGGCGGGAGCCTACCCCGGTCCCTCAAATTATTTCGAGTTGCTTTCGACCCGGGCATACTGCAGGTGGCTCTGATGCCACCCACACCATGCATGTCAACCCCACAGCTCAAGGCAACCCAAAGGCTTTCACTCGACCAACACGAGACTTTCGAGACAATCGGAAGTCCCCCAAGCGAACACACATGCATTTAGGGTGCCCGACGACCTCACCAGCTAAACGGGCGGATGACACACGTACTTTGCTTCTCACCACACGACGGGTTGGCCCCATGGCCACCCCATATACTACTAGAGGCCATACACACACATGCTGGTCCAAGGAAGCTTTCAACTACAGGGAAGAACAAACGCCCATCATTCCGCCTATACCACTCATCGCATGGTACCCGAAGAAGTTCCCTCCGAGCACCATCCTCTCTACTTCCCACTTTGTGCGAGCGTGGACTGACTATCGACCAGGGGCCGAAAGTGAAAGGGTGTCGCCTCTGGAGCCGTCCCATCACGGGTATCTCACCTTGTCGGATCTGATAAGCTCTGCCCACGCATTGACCGAGCGGGCTAGCCTGTAAGGAGATAAGAGTTGCTTATGGTTTTGGAAGAAGTTTCATCGCGACCTACGAAGTGAGCAAGCGAGGCGTGCAGAGGTCCCATTTCTACAATAGAAGATGGAGGCTGCCGCCTCAACGAACTCCCGAAGTGTAACAGATTCAAGCCATTACACAAAGTGGGGGAGGATGCGACCTGGAAAGCCAGCCACTGCTGCACAGCTAGAACACGAGATATGACTCCCCGCGCGATCAGCCCATGACCCCATGTTCACTTAGAGCTCTACCGACTAGGGGCACGTCCCCAACACCCCCTCAAGAACCAAGTCTGGCCGCGCCTCCCTCCTCAATCACGAAGTGTGTCACATGCTGGCCTTTCACCATGGATGCACAACAACCCAAATTGGTTGGATGCATCTACGGTTCGAGAGAAGACTAAAGTTCAATCGGAAGCCCCCTCCATCAAAAACCTCGAAGACCGGAGCCACCGCCAACCCCTTATCACGAGTTAGCACAATCCAGTGCGGAGTCTGTCCCTCATGCAAAACAACATCAGCTGACTTCGACCCCTCGGGCCGCTGTGCAGGCTGCCCCTTTCCTAGAAACCACGCCTACGGGGTCCCAGCACTACCCCACTCCCACTATACCCACTCCACCCATGTAGTGTGGCAGAAATCCACCATTCGAGGCTCCCGGAGGGGTCGTCGTCCCCCTGATGTCTGAGGCGAGTCCCCCTTAGTCGAAGGCCATCCCGACAACACCCACCCTTCCTAAGGTAAGGGAGTGTCGAGAGGCCTCCCTGCCTGAAGCCGACAAAGTCAAATACGACGTGATTGGGAATTTGAGGAAACTACCCGCACTCCTAACTATCTAAAACGCCCTTATGCTGTCCGAAAACCTCCAAATGGCTCTAGTCCAAGTGCTCTCCAGCACCGAGGTGTGTGAAACGTAGGTCGAATGAGTCAAAGTGGACCCTGCCATACTCTACAATTGTATGACTATTACATTCGCCGACGATGATTTGAAACTCAGGGAAAGGTCACATAACCGCCTGCTGTTTGTGTTGGGCGAACTACATGCTTCCCTAATTAATCGCATCATGATCGACAGAGGGTCTGCAGTGAGCCTGATACCTAGAAGGGTTCTCTCTTGGATTGGCTTAAGTATAGACCAGCTCGAACACACAAGTTTAGTGTTGCAAGGATTTAATCAGGCAGGGGAGAAGCTGGTGGGCACAATATGCCTTAAGCTTAAGATCGGGGACCTGAACGCCGCCACCCTTTTCCACGTCATTCATGCGGACACCTCGTACAACATCTTGTTGGGCGTCCCTTGGCTCCATGAGCATGATGTGGTCCCATCCACGCTCCACCAATGTTTTAAATATAGCAGGGACATGAGCCATCACGTGGTCTAGGCTGACAAGAGGCCATTCCCAATCACCGAAACACACTATGCAGACGCAAAGTATTATTTTTCAGACTTGCCGCAATCCTAGGGGTCTGAACTGTCGGCAAAATTCCGGATGGATCCCAAGCTAAGGGAGACCACTTCGACCTCTCATGAAGATGTTGAAGACATGACAAAGTCTCTGCATCATCTCTTTCTGGAGGAAAAGTTGTCCCTATGACCTCAATCGACTCAAATCTCCCCACGCCATCGGAGGAGCAGTTAGATATAGGAGATGAGCAGGAAGCACTCTCTCCCTCCTTTCCCACGCAAGAAGTTCTCCTATTAAAAGCCCTAAACAGACCTAGTAGTGACGTGTTATGGGATCAAGCTCGTTAACGTCCCCATCCATTCACCATGCAAAAGGGATGAAAATCCTATGCATTCCCCCCTCCCTTCCACTCGTGCCAACACACAATGCAGCGAAAACAAAGACCCTGCACATTCCCTCCTCCCTTCAGCCCATGCCAACGCATAGCCCAGTGGAAACAAGGATCTTGCGCATCCCTGCCTCCTTTCCCAAAGTAGGGATAGTGTCGACAGCCAGAAAAGAACTGGACCTCAGCCTGAGGGTGGTACAAATCCTCGCTTCACTAAGAAAACATGATGACATTCCGACCCGTCGGGTCAGTGTTCCTCCAAATCACCTCAAGGTACTCCATATACCTAAGGTGCTGCATATCAAATGGGGCAAAAACAACTAGTGCCGACCCTCTATGTTGCATCAGCAAATCTAGGGCAGGACCCTACAGATCTCCAAGGTCCTGTCCCTCACCACTGTGGGAAGGGAGATGTACGAGGCTAATTCTATGGCACAGTCCTGCCACATGCTCGATTCCCAGGATGTACAGGATCCATCGGCTAGCCTGTCAGAGGTTCGAACTGTCCACCCGGAAGCAAGGGGTGGGTTAGCCTCCCCCGATCAACCTCTCGTGCTCACTCGACAGGACCTGGTACCCACAATCAAGAAGCAGGATCTAGCTTTGCCCAATCGAGCCGGGGTAATGGAAGAAGAGGAAGTGGAAACAAAGGAAGATGTTCCCATAAAAGCTGCCCTCTCCCCACTGTAGGACTTTGTCCCAAAATCCCACGGAATCGCCAGCCAAGAAAGTACACGGAGTGACCCTTCGCTGGAGGCTGTGGTCATGCGTAGATGGGACCTGTATGGACCTAAGGCCCATCAAATTATGAGAAAAATGGACTATGAGCCGTCTAGCAGTCAAGGTCTGAACAATGGTAAAGGGATACTAGCCCCCTTCGCTGTAATGGAGGCTGTGTTAGCATGACACCGCCATAAGCAGGGCCTTGGCTACTAGGGGTGACCAAGCCCACTGCATCCATCATTTCCCTCCCAGGTTAGGATTCCCCAAAGATGACGGGGAAGCAAAATTGAAAACCAAAGCACAAAAAGGGAAAAGAATATCGGAATAGTAGACAGAGTAAAGAAAATCAGAGGGGGTCCACTTTATTCGCATGTGCAAGAGGTTACAAAGTCTGAGCAAATGGGCCATCAAGGCCCATACAAAGAAAGGGAGGGGAAAGACTGTAAAAAATGGTCGAGCACTCATGTATCTTTTCTCTCAATGTCAGCACCTCCTCCAACACTGCCGGCCTCTGCTGCTCATGGAGAGAAACACTCTTCATCATTCTCTCAGATGAGCTAAGAAGCTGTTCCATCTCCAAACTTATGTGCTCCAATATGCGAGACCTCAAAGCATTCACCTCCCTATGTTGATGACGACGAGCTCTCAGATCAACCGCATGAGCCTGTAAAGAGGCAATCTTGCCCTCTATGTTCGCTAGCTGGAGGGAGAGTTCGATCTCCTCCTCGATTGATTGAGCGTCTCTAGCAGCGAGCCGCTCCCTCTCTTCCTCATACTCTCGCAGAAAGGATCGCTTCTTCACCAGCCTCTCTTGCAGGGAATCTATGCATGCGTCAAGGACCTTTGGTGTGGCGACCCCATTGAATGCTGAGCCCCAATCTGTGAGATCTTCACCAGCCTCTCTTGCAGGGAATCTATGCATGCGTCAAGGACCTTTGGTGTGGCGACCCCATTGAAGATGGATGCTGAGCCCCAATCTGTGAGATCCCCCAAGAACTCCTTTAGCCGACCAAAGATCCCCTCTCGGGGGTGCACAGCCTCTAAGCCAGTTGTGCAGGTTTTAACAACCTCGAGCTCCCTCTTGAGGTAAAAAAGGGGACACTCGTGTAGTACTTAGAGGCCCGCCCGAACCATGCGCTCCACAGTCGACTCTTCATAAATGGGACCCACAGACGCAGAGGGCTGAGTGTCAGATGTCACCTCTAAATACACAAGGGTCAAAGACATGGGAAGGTCTACATAACCTCTGGACAAGGACTCCTCCGTGTCGCCCCTTGATGAAAATGCTTCGAAGCCGGGTGGCACTCGTGGCGCCGTCAAGGGAGTCGACAAGGCCGGTGAATCTTATGCCTTCACGTGCTTCGCTGCATAGAAGAGGAAGCCAAGGAGGTTCGGTCAGAGTGAAATGGCACACTAGCCACATACCTGAACCCAAGCAAGCAACATTACCTGGAGGTGAGGGTGGACTCCTGCCGGCCATGGTTCCTACTTGAAAGGTGCTGCTTCGGAATGAAGCAAATAACAAAATGGAGGCTTGAGCAAAAGGCACAAAGGCTGTTTTCTCTTACTTGGGATGTTGGCCTTAGGTAAAAGCGAAAAGCAAACACCTCTCCTTTTATAAAGTTCGGCAGCAGGAGAGTCAATCAACAAGCAACCTGCCCTCCAATCACAGAAGAATGCCAGTAGCATGCGAAGCGAGGCTTCGAAGGATAGACATCGAAGCACTACCGGTGTGCGAATCGAAGCGTCGCACCACTCAACACCACACGGCTCGAAGGAACGGTCATATGAATGACACACGAAGTGATGTGCCACACGTGCAAAAGATTACACTCAGTCTCGAGGAAGCACTAAAGGCACGTAATAAAATCACTGTACGACATCGACGCTGCCTCTCTCACTCGGCATTAACTTCTCTGCATGCACGAAACGATCCATTGGAAATGGCACGACAATCGCCATCCATGCACCACTTATGCATGCAATTCGACCCCACTAGGCCTACCCACTCAGAGCGCCAGGGGCACGCCCCTACACCACTCTCCTTTGCGAGCTAGCGAACCTCATTCCTTGTCTCACCCACATGCAGGACCCTCTATTCCCCCCCCCCCCCCCCCCCCCCCCCCCCCCCTCTCCAAAAAAAAAAAAAAAAAGTGGGGTCTTGCAAAAATCGGCAACGGCGCATTCCCCAAGGGTTAGGATGAAAAGCCGCAAGGGCATCTCAACCATCATACGCAGCAAGCAGCAATCGCCCCATGGGCACAACTGGAACTTCACCGGCCATTCCTTATCCCCATTATCAGCAGGAATAAGGACTGCACCGGCCCCCACAAAAAAAAAGGGGAGAGCAACACGCAGCGACACAAGGCAAAGAAGGAGAATTCAACGCGAAAGGGGATTTCATTTCATGAGCAAAAAGGATTACATGTTTGTTACAATGCACTTTGTGACACAAAAACATGTACATTTGTTCCAAAGTGGATCCCTTCCCCTCAAGAATCTCACCGCCCTCCTACGGTGGTGGTGCCTTCAAAGGGGTTGCATCCATCTCTTCAAGTAAGACTTGAAGAGGACAAGGAGCGCCTCCTCCTTCAACGTTCCCTTCGACAAGGTCACCGGGCTAGACAAACTCGTGGACCAGCTGCCCCCCTCTTGCAATTTACCATCATACCTAAAAAGGTATATTGAGGCTCAGGGTGGTTGGCCCCCAGTGCCTCATACACGGCCGCGGGCCCCACACAAATAGAGGAACTCCGGAGCAACAAGCTCGACCTCTGTCACGGGTCCATCGTCTTCCACGTGGGTGAACACCTTCACAAGGACTCCCAACGCCCGTGCATGCCTCGAAGGCCGGTGTCAAGCAATCAGCCCCTGCAGTGGGCATTGCTCACCAGCCAAATCCTTCAAAGAAAATGAAGTCTCTGCGTTGCCTCCACACAAAGGAGCATCAAGAAAAGGGACTTCATAAAAAAAGGGAAAAAGCTGCCCTTACGCTTTCCTACCTAGCCCCCTTTTTAAGCTCATCAAAGCTTGTTGCTTCTCGAGCAGCATGCCGCTCTGCTGCTAGGCCACATGTCACCTGCATTGTTGACCATGACATTTAAATGTTCTCACGTCTCACGAACTAGACATTGCTCATGAAGCGTCACGGTTAAATCTGGTGCCGCTCTGCTTCCAGCCTGGCGTTATCAGCAGATCACTCAAGTGGATCTTGCTCTAAGGCATCACCACCCACGTGGCACTCTCCATCTGACCTCGCCCCAGCATGTAAGCGCCTCATCAATCGAGCGTCGCCCCTCTAAGCATGTTTTTTTTGGGGCAGCCCATCACTCCACCCCCCACGGGTGCTGTCTCCACATCACCCCCTGTGGGTGCCATCTTGAATCCCCTGCAAGTACCATCTTCACTCTCTCCCCCCCCCGATGGGTACCATCTTCACTTCACCCCCCACGGGTACCATCTTCACTCCTCCCCCTGTGGGTACCTTCTTCACTCCACCCCCTGTGGGTACCGTCTTCACTCCACACCCCATGGGTACCATCTTCACTTCCCCCCCCCCCCCCCCCCCCCCCCCCCCCCCCCCCCCTAGTGGGTGCTATCCTCACTTCATCCTTGCGGGTGCTTCCAACATTCCACCTCTGCGGGTACCATCCAACTCCTCCCGTGGACATCACCATCATTGACCCTGCACATGCACAAATCGTCTGGGTCACAATAAAGCCCCTCTTAGGGCAATACCCCAAAAAGGGGAGAAGACCCCCTCCCTCGGCCACCGGTCGCTACAATCGACTCGGGGCAGGCCCACACCTTCAAGACTCCTCCGTCAAGGTTCACTACACTAGTGACCTCTCTCCCCCTCAAAAAAAAAAGAAAAAGAAGCCGGGAGCGATGACAACCATTGTGAGTAAAAGTAAAAGAGCTTCAGGCAGACATAATCAAAAAAGGCTATAGGTAAAATCGCCCAACAAAAAAAAAAGCCAGGTCATGGTGAAAACCCGTGAAGGGCACCATGAGTAAAAATGACAGGTGAGCATGGCCACGAAGCCATGAGTAAAAGAGTCTTGAGAAAAATCCAAGCATGGAGAAAACCTGTAAAGGGTGCCATGAGTAAGAGCGAAAATCAACGGGTGGACATGACCTCGAAGTCATGGGTAAAGGCGCCCCAATAAAGGATATGGTGAAAACCATTCTGCTGGTGTCATATCCCTTTGGTCGAAGTGAAAACACGTAGAGGGCACCTGAGCCGAGCCTTCTTCTTTCGGCCGTTGGGCCAAACCTCCTCACTCCGTCCCAGTGCCTCTAAAAAACTTCCAGCTCTAGTTCCTCCCCAAAAAAAAAAGAAAAAACTTTCGGCCCAAGTGCCTTTCAAGAAAAACCTTCCGACCACAGTGCCTCCCAGAAAAAAACTCCTGTCGAAGTGCCTCCTAAAAAACTTCTTGCCCCAGTGCCTTCCAAAAAAATAATAATAAAAAAACTTCCAGCCCCAGTGGCTTTAAAAAAAAATTTCCTGCCCCAGTGCCTTAAAGAAAAAAAACTTCCAGCTCTAGTGCCTCCAAAAAAAAAAAACTCCAGCCCCAGTCCCTTCCAAAAAAGAACTCCGGCCCCAGTGCGTTCCAAACAAAAACCTTCCGGCCACAGTGCCTTAAAAAAAAAAAAAAAAAAAAAAAGAAAAAACTTTTGGCTCCAGTGCCTTTAAAATTTTTTCGGCCCTAGTGCCATCTTCTTTTATCATGAGCCATAGTGTCGCCTTCTTATTTTCGGCACCGGAGCCTTAGTGCCCTGAAGCCACACTTTTTTCACAGGCCTTAGTGCCACCCTCTTATTTTCAGCACTGGAGCCTTAGTGGCCCGGTTTCACCCTTTTATCACGGGCCTTAGTGCTGCCTTCTTATTTTCGGCACCGGAGCCTTAGTGCCCCGATGACACCCTTTTATCCTGGGCCTTAGTGTCGCCGTCTTATTTTTAGCATTGGAGCCTTAGTGCCCCGATGCCACCCTTTTATCCAGGGCCTTAGTGCCGCCTCATCAAAAAAAAAAAAAAATTAAAAAACCTTATCTTCCATCAAACTCTTGCAGCCAGGGTGAAGTCCCTTAAATTGCGACCGCTTCAGAGGCCATCCTCCTATTGAGTCTGGGCAATTCGAGAGACTCCCAATTGGACTAGTACGACGTAAGCCAAAGAGGTACCTTGCCTGCTGCTCTTCTCATCAAACTTTAGCAGTCAGGGTGAAGTCTCCTAAAATGGGACCACTTCAGAGGCCATCCTCCTATTGAGTCTGGGTAATTTAGGAGACCCCCAACTGGACCAGTATGATGTAAGCCCAAGAGGTACCTTGCCTGCCTTTTCTTCCTCCACCAATCTTCAAGCATCCAGGGTGAAGTCTCCTAAAATGGGACCGCCTTGAAGGCCATCCTCCTTTCATGTTTGGGTAATTTGGGAGACCCCCAACTGGACATGTGGTACGTAAGCCAAGAGGTACGTTGTTTGCTCCTAGCATTTCTGTTCGGATAGGGATAAAGCTCACAAGAAGGGCACCCCACCAACAGGAACGTCAGAACCTCCCCGGTCAGAATGGGATAAAGCTCACAAGATCGGGAGTTCACGTTGAGAAGTCGTAATCCCACCGATGGTAGAAATCAGCGTGACCTCAAAAAAAAAAAAAAAAGGATTCTGGAGGGACTCGGAGAAAACCCCTCAACAAGGCACCAGACTATTAGAAGCCACTTTGGTCGCCCCCCAGTCAAGGAAAAATCTCAGGAAGGTCTACCCCTTAAGGATTGCATTGTGCCGATGATCAAGAAAAAAAATATTGATCGAGAGACAATAAACATGTCTTGACGAGGAGCTACGACGTTAAGCTTTTTGAATGTTGCACTTCTCACTTCTCTCGAAGCACAACATCTGGTGGGGCAAGTTATTGTACGTCATTTTTGACGTACTTCCATGAGCCCATGCGAATAAGGAGAGAGCCAATGACAATCTGGTCTCGCGAGTTTACAACTCACCCGTAGGCCAAGATTGTGTCGAAAATAAAGCCTCCAGCATGATGACCTGGGTGCAGTTCTCCGCCACCAAAGAGGGACCCTTTGCTTTAGCCGTATGCTAGTAGCTGCAAAAAACCCCCAAGGACCAAATTTGTGCTCGATCGGACCTCCCTAGAGGGGTCTACGCTCATGCGGCCTCGCAACTTATGGGTTTTACCATAGCGTGGTGCGGCTTCACCAAACTAGTCTAGGAAATGGGGACTGCTATAATGTTTTTCGACAATAACTTCACCAACCCATGACACCTTCCTTCGATACCAGACAGAGCTCAAACAATAACATGTTCCAGATCACATCTGCCCCATCATTTTGACCTATGAGGTATGCTGTGGCATGACCAAGAACACCCATTACTCTGAAGAGGAAAGTGATAAGAGAAACCAAGAAAGAAATAGGGTTCAGCAAGCTCCGGATTCAGTAAAGCATAACCCAACATCCAAGCCATGGATTAATGCGAGGAGGAGTTCAACAGAATCCCCGCACGAACAACTACATTCTGGTACAACTATTGCATTCAATCCATGGTTCGATGAATGCAAGTCCTCAAGTCACCAAACAAGCAAATCCAGCAGGTTGTCAAAATCCCTTTCTTCGACAACCTTCAAAATTAGGCAAATGCACGAATCGACACCAAATCAGCCCAAACTTGGTGCAAAACGACTGCAGTAGCCTCCTCTTTAACTTGTAAGAAGAGTAAGGAGTCCAAATAACACAACTTGAAGATGCATTGGCAAACAAAGTTTGTAAAAATGGTTGGACTTTCACCCCGGGGAGAAAGGCCACCATAACACAATTGAAGAGCATCAAAATGCTCACAATCGAGAGAAGAATGAAGATATGTTGCTGAAATAGTTGAACAGTTGCCACAAGTTGCATAACCAACTTCCAAGGTCTTCCAAATGGCGGAGCAACTTGCATGCAGGGACGGTCTCGTCATTCGGGCAAAAGATCACAAGGGCACTTTAGTCATTTGTGCCTAATTTTTGAATTTTTTTTGAATTTGTTTACTTGTAATTAAACTTGAATTTTGAGCGTTCACCCTTGTTTGGTGAATCCTCTATATAAGTAAGCTTAACTTGTAAATGACCTTTTTTTGGGACCTTCCTTTTTTGGATGCTTCTCTTTGAAGAGACTCCATAATCTTACCCCTGAAGACTGGGAAGAATCAAGGCTTGATTCTGTTTGTTAGTTTTTCTTTCTTTGTGAGCCCTCAGGGAGAGGAGAGGGAGAGAGAAATTTTTGAGAGAAGGGGGATACCCTTGAGTGCGAGATCCTGCGGGTACCCCGGTCGAACGGGTCCCCCCACCTTTCTTAAGCTGAGTCATTTCTTCTCTCTCTCTCTCTCTCTCTCTCTCACCTCCGTGCACATGACCCTTGTCTGTGTGATAGCCTGTATCCACCCATGAATCGACAGACACGATCGAAGCCGCATGTCTCGTCTCTTAGGTTTCTCTACATCCCCTTTAGCGGCCAGTAGATCCCCTCTGAAAGGGGGGGGCTAAGAAAGAGGGACACTCAGATACCACCCCAAAAGCATAGAGAGAATGAGAGGAGAGAGGTTGTGAGCTTGAAGAGGGCTCCCATCCAAACCGCGTTGACGAATAGCTAGAGGGCTACGTAATTGCTCTAAGAGGGCCATCCGGTTGAGTGTGCCCTTGAACCCCCAAAGCGGCACAAGCGCATTCACACCCTAGTCCCAAAAATATCTCTCACTGTCAACCTCCTATCTACTAGCACGAGGCCCTACACGTGCATCGCGTGCCAGACCTCCGTGGTTGTTCGAGAGAGGGTTTCTGCCTCACCGCATGGAGGGAAACCAGGATGCCCGACATCATGACCCTTGATAGAGCATAATGGTGGACCAGGATTTATGTAGTTGACCCTAAATAGTTAGTAAAAATCTATGATGACGATGATAATATAAAGGAACCATATACCTTTAGTACAAGGAGGTCACAATTATTGATGTCCAACTACTGCAGTCGTGGTAGTCAGGGTTTTTGCCTTGGGGGAGAAAATGCCACCTCCGGAGGATGGTTTTGAAGGGACTTCTTCATTAGATGACTCGTCGAGCGAGGATGATACTTATGAGGATATGGAGGGGTCTGATTCTGAAGACGAGGATGAAGCTTCTTTAGAGGGTTCCCCTTCCTCCACTAAGTGATTGAAAACCTTCCCTTCCTCTGCAGAAATCTTAGAAAGGGAACATAGTGACTATGGGAAGTTTTCATCGGGAACAAGCTTGAACTCAAAGTCCTTCATGCCAAAAGAGAAAGAACCTTGGATTGGATGATCCTCGAGCTACCTGGTATTAAGTCCTTCGCCTAAATGCTCCTTGGTCGTGAAGCCCTTAGCCGTCATGTAGTCCTTCAATAGCTAAAAAATAGGTGGAGTGCACCCTTTGAAGCATAGTTAAGCTAAGCAATAGAAGAGAGCAAGTAACAACCTGGTCCAGCCGGTACCCAAGACATAGGCAGACCATGGGAACACTACAAAATAAGCCTAAAATTGGGCAACTTCTGAAAAAGTACTGGAACAATTTCAAAAGGCATGAAAATGGTATTTTGGGATGCCCGACGGATGTTCACAAAGTTTCGTTACATTTCGATAAGTTTTGATATGATCAGGATCAGTGTTCATAAAACCTACTGATCTAATCGGTAACTAAAATGTTAGATCAGAACCGGCCATCGGCCTGTTCCAGTTTTGGGTGGTTTTGGTGATCAACAAATATTTTTAAACTTTAGAGATGATACTACTTCGAATTTATACCACATATATTAGGATGGTTTATTGGTTAGCTTTGACGGTTAAGTTGTATGTGAATCATGGTTCAAAGCTTGCTCCTTGTGTTTTTCTCTTTTAAGCATTTTTGCATATTTTCTTTTAAGTTATCTTTGATTCAAAACATTCCTGCCCACTGGAATCAAACTTGAAACAACTCCTCTATTATTAGACCTACTAACCAATACGCTATTTACTACGTAGTTGATAAAAAGAAGGGCATATATTATATATAACTTAATTGTTTCTTCATTTTCTTTAAAGAAAAAGAATTGGTCAAGTCAATTTTTTTAACACTATTTTAATATTATTTACATTATGGTAAAGATTAAGTTTTTTTTTGTCAATGGTACTTTTATATTTTCCCATCTTTTTTAGAAAATTTTAAAAATACCCATAGCACAAATTGATTCATTAAAATCCATTTTTTTCATTAATTTTGAAGTTCATTTGAGTGTGTTTTGTTTTAATCACACTCTCTATATACTTTTCATATTTTTATAGAATTGTTTTTGTATCTTTTTTTATTTCTTAACACTTTTTTTTTTATTTTTATTTTTATTTTTTTTATTTTATTTTTTCATATGGGACTTGCCTAGTTAGAGCCTTCTTTATATACTTTTCAAAGTTTAATACAATTTTTTTTTGTATCTTTTTATTTTTTTATACTTTCTTTTATCATAAGGGACTTATCCGATTAGAGTGGTTGAATTGGCTGGTTTACCGATTAAGCCAATTAAATCGTTTCTGTGCTCATGTCCGGTTAACCATTCTAGTTCTATTTTGTGAACACTAATTAGGATGAAACTCAGTTCTCACATCCAGTTCCTTTCATGCTGAAGAAGGACATTATAACTACAGCCCTATTCTCAGGGCTTCAAAATAGTACTAGACTACCGCCACCAGACCCAGAATGTCGAAAAACATCCATAAACAAAATTTGGGCTCAATCGGACCTTCCAATACCATTATGGGCCCAACTTACCTTTAAAGGATGGGTTTTACACTATTGCGATGTAGCCTCGGTGAATCTATTTATGGAAACTATGTTTTCTTAGTTTGGGATGATTTTTCTAATGCTCATAACTTGCTCGTTGTGAGTCAGAATAAGCTCAAATTGAGACACAAGGTAGATCTCGACGGCTAGTCATTTTGACATATGACACGTGTCATGATGTGACCTGAAACGGGAGGATTTCTAGAGGTAAGATGAGCTCGAAAGCTTAAAAATTAGATTTTACATAAGAAGACATCTCAAACTTCATGAAGTCATAACTTGAGATCTCGGTGTCGTATTGGCACAAAAATAGGTTCGTTATGACCGTATCATGAAGGGCTACGATTTGGTATAGTTTTTGTGCATAATTGGAGGTCGAATAGTGCAAATTTCGAGGTTGAAAAGGGCAAGATTTTCTGGTTGTCGGAATCCTATTTTTTCAGTGACTTCCCAAATTTGGAATATGCTCAAACAGAAACCAAATAGGATGAAATTTAGTGTAAAACAATTGTGACAATGTCATCTTCAATTTGTAATCCAAATGAGGACTCGGAATATCATGAATCACATCAGATTGGTAGTCGAAGTTTATGGACTTTTCCGGAATTTTGGTTCTTCATGAAAAATCCGTTTCAAGACGATCAAAGGGAATCCAAATGTTCGTGATAGATCAAGCATAAATTCCACAACAATTAATCACCCGAATTACCACTACAAGAGTCCGAAAAAGCTCCCAAAGTCTAGTTATGGCAAGAGGCCCCTCATGGGTGGATGGTTTTGTCATTTGCTCAAAAGCACTAAGGGGCATTTTGGTCACTTTGTCCAAAAACGGGATTTTATTTTAATTCATTTAATATTTAATTTTTCACAATTTGACATAGTTTTGAGCATGCCACCCTTGTTTTGTGGTTTCTTTAAATAAGGGAGCTTAAGTCATTTGTTGTAAGGGTTGAAGAAGGCTTGATCATTTGTATATAAAATTGAAGAATTAAGCTTGTGTCATTTAGTTTTGTTTCTTACTCTGTAGATCAAGTGGTAAGGAGAGAGAAAAATTTGGTAGAGAGAGAAACTACTCCTAGCCCATACTCCCTCACCTACACCCTAGCCTGCACTATAATCCATACTCCCTAGCCTACACCATAGTCCACACTCCCTAGCCAACACCCAAGCCTACAACATGGCCCAGACATCCTAATCTTGACCCATGACTAACCTCTCTCTCTCTCATATGCAAGCAAAGGGGCTAAGGTGGTGCACCTAGGCTAGGTCACACCCCAAGCCCACTCTCTCTCTTCTTTCCCCTCTCTTTCCTTCTTTCTCTCTATCCCTTCTTCCCTGCATAGCAGCCCCATCTCTCCCTTATCTCTCTTCTCTCTGCTGTGCATGTGTAACAATCCTAAAATTTCAAAAAAAAAAAAAAGAAGAGAAAAGATGCTCTTAAATAGGTGATGGTCTGTTTGAGTATGATGGTCCTTGGGGACCATCACCATTTTCAAAAAGTTTTACTTGGTTTAACTTTTGCTTGCCTGCTTTTGGTTGCCTGCTTTTGCTTGCTTGCTTTTGCTTGCTGCTTGCAGCTGGCAACGTCCTTTAGCGGACGTGGTTTTCGTATGTTAAAAGCAGACGCTTAACGCGACACCTCAGGTATGAGGTAGAGCGTAATAAAATATTATAATAATACGTTCTAAGAATTTGAATAGGGGAGGTGAGCACTCCTACCCTAAAAAATTTTGAGATCTCTCTCTCTCTAGCCTAATTTTATCGAAGTTCCCTCTCAAATATTTGTGGGTAAGTGACATCGTCTTCCTGAAAAATAGTCTGTTTTTAATAAATAGTGATATTTCCATCCAGGATCTTTATTTTATAAGTTTTGTGTGTAAGTGACATCGTCTTCCTGAAAAATAGTCTATTTTTAATAAATAGTGATATTTCCATCTAGGATCTTTATTTTATAAGTTTTGTGTGTAAGTGACATCGTCTTCCTGAAAAATAGTCAGTTTTTAATAAATAGTGATATTTCCGTCCAAGATCTTTATTTTATAAGTTTTGTGTGTAAGTGACATCGTCTTTCTGAAAAATAGTCTATCTAGGATCTTTATTTTATCAGTTTTGTGTGTAAGTGAACTCATTGTCTCGAAAAATAATCCATTCTTTTTAAAAATAAAATGAAATAATTATTTCTGCTTATTATCATGAATTTTAGGCGCGATAAATTTTATGCGCATGTGACCTCATTATCTTGAAAAATAATCTTTTTGATAAAAATTGTGATATTTTATCTATGTTAGAAATTTTGAATGCTGTAAATTAGAAAAATAAATTTATTTATTTTTCTTGTTTATTGTTAGAAATAAATATGATAATTCTGCTTTTAGTAAAAAAATAAATTGTGATATTTCCTTCTACTGTTTTGAATATTTAGACATTGAAAAATTCATGTGCAAATGACTGCCTTATTATTTAAAAAATTTGACATTTTTGCAATTGATTATAGTATTGTTGTGAAATGTTTATTTGTGGATTGATATCCCATAAATTGTGATAATTCCGTACTCCTGAATTTCTGTAAGAGTTTTTCTATACATATTAAATTAGCAACTATGTTAGAATGCCTTCACAAACTGCTACCTTTCTAAATTTGAGCCCAAAATATTTGATTGGTTATTTTTTAAATATTATAGAGAGTGACTGTTATTAATGGTTTAAGTGAAATTCATATTAATGATTTCAGTGATATGTTGAGTACATGATATTGCTGCTTTCGAATATTTAAAGAGATTTGGAAATAATTTAAGTATGCAAGTGGACTCATCCGGTTCGCCGGTGAGGTATAAGTGGACCTATCTGGGACGCCGGTAGGGATTAAGTGGACTCATCCGATACGCCGGTGAGGTATAAGTGGACCTGCAGGGATTAAGTGGACCTATCTGGGACGCCGATAGGGATTAAGTGGACCCATCAGGACGCTGATGGGGTATATAGGTGACCTACTTGGGACGCCAGTAGGGTATTTTGTGAAATCCTTTGAATTATGTACTGCCGTTAAAAGCATTATAAGCATTTCAATTACTCAGATTATACTTAATTATGCATTTATTGAAAGTGAAACTGTTGATGCATTTCTGTTAATAAATCTCATTTTGTAAAATATTGATATCTTTCAATCATGATTATTTTTAGGGTTATGATGATCACTTACTGAGTAGCCAAACTCATGAAACTATGGTAAACCTTTTTCAGGATAACTGCGGATTCATTTTGAGTTGCTAGTCAAGATCAACCTTGAAAGATACTGTTGTTGTGCTAGCTTTCTTTATTTACTTTGTAAGACCTCGCCACTGTAAATTTGTCCTATCAATAGATGTATATATGTTTTGTCCGTCTCATCTCAGGAATAATAGTATTGTAAATTCTTGGGGAGTGACAATTATGGTATCAGTGCAATAGGTTTAAGATCCTTAGTAAGTTTACAAAGAATGTACTTAAAATCACATTTATTGTGTGTACAGACCAGGATAAAGTCAAGATCCAGAATAGCTGAAGCCAATATGGAAGGAATTCACAAAGCCTTGGAAAATATGGTTGCTCTAATGCAACATCAGATGGAAAACAACAATCCACCCAGGCAGTCAGTTACAGGAAATGGTGGGAGCTGTATCGAACAATTTAAGAAATTAAACCCACCTTCTTTTAAGGGTGCTATAAACCCACTGGAAGCCGAGGGATGGATTAAGCAATTGGAAAAAATATTCGAGGTTATGGAATGTCCTGATGATAGGAAGGTGGCCTTGGAAGTTTTTATGTTAGAAGGTGAGGCACAATACTGGTGGCGAATGGCAAAAGGAGTATTGATCAAAGAAAATAAAACCTTGACTTGGGAAGTATTTCTAGAGGCATTTAATGAAAAGTATTTCTCAGATTTTATTCGAGACCAAAAAGAAATGGAATACCGGAGCCTGTTTTAAATGTGGAAAATTGGGACACCAGATTAAACAATGTCCTAGCTTACAGACACAACAGCTTCCAAAGCAGGGAGAGATAGCTCCAAAGCCTCAGATGAAGGGAAGAGTATTTGCGATTACCGAGCAAGACGCTCAGGCCTCAAAATCAGTGATCCAAGGTACTCTTACTATTTTCCAAAAAGTAGCTCATGTTTTGATTGATCCTGGATCTACTCATTCATTTGTGTCACAACACTTTGCATGCCACTTAAAGGTAGAACCAGAACAATCAGAATACATTCTAGAGGTAGCCACACCGATGGGAGATTCAATTAACACCAATATAATGTACAAATCATGTGTAATAAAGATAGAAGAAAAGGAACTGTTAGTTGATTTAATACTCTTGGAAATTCAAGATTTTGATGTAATCTTAGGCATGGATTGGCTTTCTGCATACCATGCAAGTATTGATTGTTATAAGAAAATTGTTACCTTTAGTATTTCGAATCAACCAGTATTTTACTTCAATGGTGTCAAA
The DNA here is from genome assembly GCF_054954075.1 of Amborella trichopoda. Classification (NCBI taxonomy): domain Eukaryota; kingdom Viridiplantae; phylum Streptophyta; class Magnoliopsida; order Amborellales; family Amborellaceae; genus Amborella; species Amborella trichopoda. The sequence continues at coordinate 19,838,972 of NC_142336.1, read as the reverse complement.
GAAGACTCCCCATCATATTTAATCTCTTGTATTCGAGCTAATCGCCTCATTCGAAAAGGGTGTCAAGGCTTTCTTGCCTATATCAAAGAAGATAGGAAGGAAGAAATAAATTTGGATACCACTCCGGTTATCCGAAAATTTCCCGACGTTTTTCCTGAAGAATTGCCAGGATTATCGCCTGACAGGGAAATTGAATTCTCCATTGAATTATTGCCAGGGGTAGCACCAATTTCCAAGGCACCTTACAGAATGGCTCCTGCAGAACTTAAAGAACTGAAACAACAATTGGAAGAATTATTAGATAAAGGTTTTATTAGGCCCAGTGTGTCACCTTGGGGTGCTCCAGTACTGTTTGTCAAAAAGAGAGATGGGACTATGAGATTGTGTATTGATTATAGACAGTTGAACCAAGTGACAGTGAAAAATAAGTATCCATTACCTAGAATTGATGATTTATTTAATCAATTACAAGGATCACAAGTGTTTTAAAAAATTGATCTTAGATCTGGATACCATCAGCTTAAGATTAAAAGTGAAGATGTACTCAAGACAGCTTTCAGAACAAGGTATGGCCATTATGAATTTTTAGTCATGCCTTTTGGATTAACCAATGCACCAGCTGCATTTATGGATTTGATGAATCGGATCTTTAAGCCCTTTTTGGATAAATTTATTGTGGTATTCATCGATGATATTTTAATTTATTCCAAGAATCAGAAGGAACATGAGCAGCATGTAAGAATAGTATTGCTAATATTAAGAGAGAAGAAATTGTATGCCAAACTTAGTAAATGTGAATTTTGGCTTGAACAAGTGACATTTTTAGGACATATCATATCAAAAGAAGGTCTATCAGTTGATCCTTCAAAGGTTGAAGCCATTGTTAATTGGAAACAACCAAGCAATGTGACTGAAGTTCGAAGCTTTTTGGGATTGACAGGATATTACAGAAAATTTGTAGAAGGATTTTCTCGAATCGCAACCCCATTGACTCGATTGACACAGAAAAATGTCAAATTTGAATGGACAAGTGAATGTGAGGAGAGTTTTCAAGAACTAAAAGTTCGGTTAACTTCAGCACCTATTTTAACTATTTTTGAGGGGAGTGGGGGATTTGTGATTTATAATGATGCTTCACATAAAGGTTTAGGTTGTGTATTAATGCAATATGGGAAAGTAGTGGCATATGCATCCAGACAGCTGAAAGAATATGAGAAAAAATATCCAATTCATGATTTGGAGCTAGCTGCAATAGTATGCGCTTTGAAAATATGGAGGCATTATCTATATGGTGAGCAATTCGTAATATACACGGATCATAAGAGTTTGAAATACCTTTTCTCTCAGAAGGATTTAAATATGCGGCAGATAAGATGGATGGATTTCTTAAAAGATTATGATTGTACAATCCATTATCATTCAGGAAAAGCTAACGTTGTGGCGGACGCTCTAAGTAGAAAATCTACGGGAGTCTTAGCTCATCTAATGATCTAAGAAATGCGATTGTTAGAGGAAATAGTGGATTGGCATCCAACTCCGTCCATTAATAGTGTGGTAAGTATGATTGCCAATATTAAGGCGGAACCCCAATTAATCCAACATATTCGATTGGCACAAAAAAAAGACCCTCAGCTTATAACAATTATAGAAGAGGTGAAGCAAGGAAAGAGAGATGAGTTCTCTATATGTAGTGAGGATTTGCTAAGATTCAAAGGTCGGGTTTGTGTCCCGAACGATGAGAGTGTAAAGAAAGCTATCTTAGAAGAAGCACATCATTCTCGTTGTACGATACATCCCGGAAGTATTAAAATGTATCAGGACTTGAAGAAAACCTTTTGGTGGAATAATATGAAAAAGGAGGTAGCACTATTTGTGTCTAAGTGCCTAACATGCCAGCAAGTAAAAGCTGAACATCAAAGGTCCGCTGGGTTGTTGCAGCCTTTACCAGTGCCAGAATGGAAATGGGAGCACATCTCTATGGATTTTTTCTCTGGCTTGTCTAGAACAAATTCAAGACATGATAGCATTTGGGTCATTGTGGACCGGTTAACCAAAGCTGCCCACTTTCTACCGATTCGCACGACGTACACTTTGGATCGACTGGCTCAGCTGTACATTAAGGAAATAGTGCGGTTGCATGGAGTTCCTGTCAGTATTGTATTGGACAGGGATACTTGGTTTACTTCTAAATTTTGGGCTAGACTACAGTCAGCCATGGGGACGAGACTCACCTTTAGTACTGCCTTTCACCCCCAAACTGATGGACAATCGGAGAGGACCATCCAAACCTTGGAAGATATGCTGAGGGCCTATGTTATTGACCTTACAGGAAGCTGGGATGACCATTTACCCCTGATTGAGTTTGCTTATAATAATAGCTTCCAAGCCAGTATTCAGATGGCACCATATGAAGCCCTGTATGGAAGGAAATGCAGGTCACCCATATGTTGGGACGAGGTTGGTGAAAGAAAGCTTTTGGGGCTCGCAATTGTCCAAGTAACCACAGATAAAATAACATTAATTCGTGAAAGGCTCAAGACAGCTCAGTGTCGGCAAAAGAGTTATGCCGATAACCGAAGGAGAGATCTTGAATTTGAAGAAGGTGATCGAGTTTTCCTAAAAATCTCACCAATAAAGGGTATTATGAGATTCGGCAAGAAAGGAAAGTTGAGCCCACGTTACTTCGGGCCATTTGAAATCCTGGAAAGAATCGGAGGTGTCGCTTATAGACTCGCCTTACCACCCGAATTGGCAAATGTCCATAATGTCTTTCATGTATCTTCACTACGAAAATATCAGCCCGACCCGTCCCATATCTTAAAATATGAACCTTTACCGATCAGGAAGGACCTATCCTCCATTGAGCAGCCAATTTTGATACTAGATAGAAGGGGGCAAGTGTTGCGTAACAAGGAGATTCCTTTGGTCCGTGTATTATGGCAGTACCATTCAAGAGAAGAGTCCACTTGGGAACGAGAAGACGAAATCAGAGAAAAATACCCCTATCTTTTTCAGTAATCAGGTACACAAATTTAGAGGACTAAATTTCTTTAAGGGGGAAGAATGTAACAATCCTAAAATTTCAAAAAAAAAAAAGAAGAGAAAAGATGCTTTTAAATAGGTGATGGTCTGTTTGAGTGTGATGGTCCTTGGGGACCATCACTATTTTCAAAAAGTTTTACTTGGTTTAACTTTTGCTTGCCTGCTTTTGCTTGCCTACTTTTGCTTGCTTGCTTTTGCTTGCTGCTTGCAGCTGGCAACGTCCTTTAGCGGACGTGGTTTTCGTATGTTAAAAGCAGACGCTTAACGCGACACTTCAGGTATGAGGTAGAGCTTAATAAAATATTATAATAATAGTTCTAAGAATTTAAATAGGGGAGGTGAGCACTCCTACCCTAGAAAATTTTGAGATCTCTCTCTCTCTAGCCGAATTTTATCGAAGTTCCCTCTCAAATATTTGTGGGTAAGTGACATCGTCTTCCTGAAAAATAGTCTGTTTTTAATAAATAGTGATATTTCCATCCAGGATCTTTATTTTATAAGTTTTGTGTGTAAGTGACATCGTCTTCCTGAAAAATAGTCTGTTTTTAATAAATAGTGATATTTCCATCCAAGATCTTTATTTTATAAGTTTTGTGTGTAAGTGACATCGTCTTCCTAAAAAATAGTCAGTTTTTAATAAATAGTGATATTTCCGTCCAAGATCTTTATTTTATAAGTTTTGTGTGTAAGTGACATCGTCTTTCTGAAAAATAGTCTATTTTTAATAAATAGTGATATTTCCGTCTAGGATCTTTATTTTATCAGTTTTGTGTGTACGTGACCTCATTGTCTTTAAAAATAATCCATTCTTTTTAAAAATAAAATGAAATAATTATTTCTGCTTATTATCATGAATTTTAGGCGCGATAAATTTTATGCGCACGTGACCACATTATCTTGAAAAATAATCTTTTTGATAAAAATTGTGATATTTTATCTATGTTAGAAATTTTGAATGCTGTAAATTAGAAAAATAAATTTATTTATTTTTCTTGTTTATTGTTAGAAATAAATGTGATAATTCTGCTTTTAGTAAAAAAATAAATTGTGACATTTCCTTCTACTGTTTTGAATATTTAGACATTGAAAAATTCATGTGCAAATGACTGCCTTATTATTTAAAAAAATTGACATTTTTGCAATTGATTATAGTATTGTTGTGAAATGTTTATTTATGGATTGATATCCCATAAATTGTGATAATTCCGTATTCTTGAATTTCTGTAAGAGTTTTTCTATACATATTAAATTGGCAATTATGCTAGAATGCCTTCACAAACTGCTACCTTTCTAAATTTGAGCCCAAAATATTTGATTGGTTATTTTTGAAATATTATAGAGAGTGACTGTTATTAATGGTTTAAGTGAAATTCATATTAATGATTTCAGTGATATGTTGAGTACATGATATTGCTGCTTTCGAATGTTTAAAGAGATTTAGAAATAATTTAAGTATGCAAGTGGACTCATCCGGTTCGCCGGTGAGGTATAAGTGGACCTATCTGGGACGCCGGTAGGGATTAAGTGGACTCATCCAGTACGCCGGTAAGGTATAAGTGGACCTGCAGGGATTAAGTGGACCTATCTGGGACGCCGATAGGGATTAAGTGGACCCATCAGGACGCTGATGGGGTATATAGGTGACCTACTTGGGACGCCAGTAGGGTATTTTGTGAAATCCTTTGGATTATGTACTGCCGTTAAAAGCGTTATAAGCATTTTAATTACTCGGATTATACTTAATTATGCATTTATTGAAAGTGAAACTGTTGATGCATTTCTGTTAATAAATCTCATTTTGAAAAATATTGATATCTTTCAATCATGATTATTTTTAGGATTATGATGATCACTTACTGAGTAGCCAAACTCATCAAACTATGGTAAACATTTTTCAGGATAACTGCGGATTCATTTTGAGTGCTAGTCAAGATCAACCTTGGAAGATACTGTTGTTGTGCTAGCTTTCTTTATTTACTTTGTAAGACCTCGCCACTGTAAATTTGTCCTATCAATAGATGTATATATGTTTTGTCCATCACATCTTAGGAATAATAGTATTGTAAATTCTTGGGGTGTGACAGCATGAAACCCAGAGGCGTAACTACCTGTGGTCGCGTCTTTCCTCCATCTCTCTCTTCTCTCCTTTGTTGCACACAAAACCGCAACAAATTTGCGGCCCCATCTCTCCCTATCTCTCTTCTCTCTGCTGTGTATGAACCCCAGAGCTGCAGCTACCTGCAGCCTCATCTTTTCTCCCTCTCTCTCTTCTCTCCTTTGCTATGCACAAAACTGCAACAAATTTGTGGCCCCATCTCTCTTCTCTCTGTTGCACATGAACCCTGGAGCTGCAGCTGCCTACGGCCTCGTCTTTCTTCCTCTCTCTCTTCTCTCCTTTGCTGTGCATGGAACCACAACAAATCTGTGGCCACGTCTCTCTCTCTGTGCTTCTCTTTTGCCTCGCCACACACGGAGCCGCCATAACGTGTACCCCCATTTCTTCTCCTGCGCTTCACACTGCACTACACCTGGAGCCGCAACTCCTTGCGGCCCCGACAGCTTGTGGCCCCATCCTTTCGTAGCTCCATTCTGCTCCCTATCTCGTCTTCCCTAGTAAGGCATGAATCCACGCACTAGAGCGAACATCTGTCTCCATCATCCTGCCCTTATACTTCCCCCATTTTTGTCCTCAAACTTGTGTCCGCCCCTTCGTGCAGACACGGTTCTGCCCTTCATTCTTCTCTCATTCCCCCTTGTGTACTGACAATATCCTTTACCGACTATGCGCTTGACTTGGTACTTCTCAGAGCCGTTTTAAGAGTCTTAACACTCAGATAGCCACTCTAACTTCCACTCCGTACAGTTGAGTTGACTTGCGAGAGATGTAGATGTTATCACCCTCGCTCACACTGGTGGAGTCATCCTGAGTCGACGTTCGAGAGAGTTCTGACTCGTTAGTTGCTGTGACTACCGGGTCTTGTAGCACTCAAGGGGATAAAAGAACTTCAGTCATCCCTTCTTCTTCATTCCTTCTTTGCTAGCCTTTTGAGTGAACCATCATAGAGAAGTGCCATTTGAATTCACATTGTAAGTTTTGAGATAAAAGAATGAGATGATGTTTTGAAGTTGAAGGAGAGCTCGTGTCCAAACCATGCTGGCAGACAGCCGAAGGTCTGCATAATTGTTCTAAGAGGGCGACTGCCTGAGCATATGCCCTAAACCCCAAATGATGAGGTAGGCACCTAAACGTATCTTTGTCGATAAAATATCTCTTGTTATTGGTTCCTATCTGCATTAAAAAGAGCACACACGTACACCTAAACGCTAAAGCACGTGCACCCTTCGTGGTTGTTTGAGAGAGGGTTTTCTCCCCACCGACACCATTGTCGGGCTTGAAAAGGAAAACCATGCTCCGATCAACTGAAGATTCCACTGAGGATACGCCTCCCTATTGTTGGGTTGGACTGTTTTCAAACATACATCTCATTTCTTTATTTTTCTAAACTTGCAATAGAGTTCATTTTCTCCTCCTTTGTCCAAATTGGGGGACTTCATAATCCCCATATTTACAACCTCATCTTCGAGAAGCAAGTCGGTTCAATCCGCTTCTCCCATACATTGTTCGAGTGGCTTGGCTGGCCTTGCTGCCCTAGTTTAGGCTAGGGAAACTTTGGGAAAGGGTACTCAAATCCCTTGTCCCCTCTCTTCCTACATCAAACGAAAGTTTGTTGATGTCAGCTATGTTGGTAGTCCTAAAAATACCTATTGTCATATGCACCCTGTTACTAGCAGACACCCTGTCATTCCTAAGCTTAAGGTGGTTCTGATGCCACTTCTTCTCTTCACTTGGTGGGATCTGCTAAGACCACCACTGCGGTGGTTAACCGTAAGGCTACCCCAACCTCACTCTACATCAGCACTGTTAATACTAGTATGTCGCAACACACACTTCATCTTGACAATTCTTATTCCAGTTCATCTTGTTCGAGTGGCTCCAAAGTCACTCCGCACCCACACATAGATATCATGGCTGATGGTTCAATCATCACTGTGACAAAATGGGACAAGAAACCGTTTCCTCACTTGCTTTGGTCTTTTGGGACCCGGACCCATCACAAGTGGTCCCCGAACCACTAATGCATTGCATAATAATGTCTTAGCTTGGGGCAACCCAATGGCTGCACCCAAACGAGCACTTGATCTTCAAGGAAATCAAAGGTATCCTAAAGAACTACACATGTATGCTAATGGCCCTAAGGCTGCTTCAATTGTAAAGGCAGGTGTTTCAAATTCCAAGCCTTTCACTTCACTAGGGGGTGGATCACAAACGACCCCAAGCATTGTTGTGGACCATGCACACACATGCAGGTCCAATGATGCTATTGGCGGCAAGGGAAAAGGGCCATTGAATGCACCCTTAGCTACCCCGAAGCCCTTAATTACATGGTACTCAAAGAAGTTTCCTTCGAGCACCATCCTATCCACTCCTTCTTCTTCATATGCACGAGCTAGCCCTCGAGGCTGGACTCAAGGCAAGAGGGTGCCCCCTTCTTCAGGCAAAACCAAGTTTGTAATGTCAACTTTGAGCACCCTTCTCCCAGGATATCATACGTTGCTTGAGTTAATCAACTTTGCCCTCATCTTTGTGGGGCAAGCTAGTCAACAAGTATGTTAAAGCCAGTTCCAATTTTTGGAAGAAAATTTACTGGAACCTGTGCATCTATCAAATGAGGGGATGAAAGTGCCACTTAGAAAGATGAAAGTAAAGCCTTTAACCTCAGAAGACCTACTAAATTATAATTCATTCTATCTATTGCAAACCATAAAAGAGCATGAGATAAGTGGTACTGTTCACTGCTGCATCGTAGAGATGCAAGAGGATAACCTACTTCATATGATCTACGGTCTCATGGCCGTCACGAGCAATCAGGGGAAATATTGTGCCAAGGCCATCTCGAGCCCATTTGAATTGAGCGATGGCCCTAAGGCCTTCAAGCACCAAGTCCAGTAGCAATGCGGCCCCAAGGCCATCAAGAGCCAGTACTCACTCGATCTGCAAGGCATTCCCAAGCTCAATTAGGGAAGCTGAGCCCTTATTACTTGTACTGCCAGGGCGTGGTGTAAAGAGAACCAAGATCACTCCTACTGCCGAACTATTCAGCTCTAACAAATAAGATGATGTAATGGTAGTTATCCAAGAGGGTGAAGAACCTGAAACTTTGATGGCTCGCTTCAAAGACATTTTGAGCAATATCTTGGATAGGCTCAAAGGACTTGAAAATGCCTGACCTGTTGGAGCATCGTCATATCAAGAGGCAAATTCTCCCCTTGAATCCCAACATGTAGAAGAGGAAAGAAGATCCTCACCTCCTCCTACAACCCAAACTCCAAGACCTCTAAACCCCCTGTCTTCTTTGATGACCAACTCAACATAGCTTCTCATGTTATGTCATCGACATTTACTCAAGAAAACATTCAAAGAATGGTCAATAAAATTATCTAAGGTTTACAGGCTTTGAAGTCAAGAAAACATTACAAAGTATGGTTTGATTAAAAGAGAAAGAGGGAGACTCGTACATTGGGTTTGTTGGTCTCATGCTAGAAGGTAGGACGGGGAACGAAAACATCGTGAAACGAAACTAACAAACGAGAATGAAAAAAAAAAAGGTTTTCGTTTAGGGTGGTTTTTTAAAGAAAGAAAACATAAAGTGCTCAATTGGGTGTTTTTCTTGGGCTAGATGAGAGTAGAAGACTCGAAAGAGAGTTGGAGCAAACTACCACAGAGGGAGATGGTTGAGAACAAGGGGTGAAAGAGTGGCCAACAGAGGTCGTAGAAGTTGTTACGAAGATATAGGATGGAAAAAGCAGAGGTTGCAGGTTAGAGGAAAGGCCTAAGGGAAGACAGTAGAGCCTGTACGATAGGTTGTAGCATAGATGATCGAAGAAAGGATAAGGTGGCAGAAATAAGTGGTGCAAATAGGTGAAAGTGAGAAGCGGAGATGTATAGAAGGGAGACACAAAGAGGGTTGAGTTCGGGGGGGGGGCAGGAGGAGGGGGGGGGGGGGGGGGGGGGGGGGGGGGGGGTGGGGCGGGCGCGAGGGGTAACTTGCGAGTGGTGGCTTCAACTACTATAAGGTGGGTGGTGATTACAGTGCGAGGCAGCAGGATGGCGGGGGTGATGGTTCTGTGAGAGATAGCTCAGCCATGGAGGAAGGGGAGCAGCAAGATGACGGCTATGACTGCTTGGCTGTTGACTGTGGTGTGGGAGAAACGAAGAAGAAAGTGGGCAGCAGAGCAGAAGAAATAGGTTGCAATTGAGAGAAGGGAAGCTGGCTGAGTGTGGCTACGAAGAAGAAGAAGGAGAGGGCAGCAAAGGTGGGCCAACAACGGAGGAAGAGGAGGTGAAGATGGGCAGGTTGGCTGCTGCAACAAGGTGGTTGAGGTTGATTGTGAGGTTATAGGCGGCAGTGTGGTACAACAGAGAGAGACAGAGGTGGCTGAGGTTGATCGCAGGTGAGCGAAGATGGAAGCCGAGAAAGAGAGGAATGGAAATAGTGGCAGAGATGGTGGAGGGTTGCTGGTTGCAGTGGAGAGGAAGATGGAGATGGTAGTGGCAGCCAGTTGGGGTGAAGAGATGGAAGAGGGCTCAACAGGGTGGAGTGGCTGAGATGGAGATGAGGGAGTTGCATGACTGTGAAGGAGGAGGAGGAAAGAAGGGAAGGGCAGTGAACAGAGAGAGGAGAAGATTCGTTGGGTGAAGATGGGGTGTTGGTTATGGTGTGGAGATGGAACTGGCGCTGGGGTTTGGAGAATGGACTGGTGCTGGGGTTTTGAGGATGGAACGGAGCTAGGGTTTGAAGAGAATGGATTGGTGTGGAGTTTGAAGAGAATGGGCTGACGCTGCTGCTTGGACAGAATGGACTGGTGCTACGTGAAAATTTCCCAATTGGCATTACATGAAAATTGCCCAACTGGCGTTACACGAAAATTTCCCAATCGGCGCTACGTGAAAATTTCCCAATCGGCACTATGTGAAAATTGCCCACCCAACCGACGCAAGGTGGGAAATTGCTCATTGCTAAGTTATGAAGATTTGATTAATGGTGGTCGTGCAGGACTACAAAATGTGTGAGAGAAAGGAGGGAGCGATGGTGCACAGAGGGGGGTAAAGGGAAGGTGCCTTGAAAAAGAATAGAAAGGGAGATGGTCATGAGGGACCACCAAAAAAAGAGAGAGGAGTTAGACCCGAGGGTGCACATGGAGCTAGTGGACATGCAGGAGATAAAAGAATAAGAAAAGAGGGGAGTTGTGGCCTTGCTAGACCACAAGGAGGGAGAAGAGAAAGTTGTGGTCATCAGAGACCACATGGACGATAGACGAGGAGGGCCGTGGTCATGCGAGACCACAAGGATAAAAAAAAAAAGGGGGAAGAGGGGAAAAATAAGTGAAAACCCAGTCGACACTGGGAATGGGAGGAGAGGAGAGAGAAAACCCAGCTGGCATTGGGAATGAGAGGAGAAGAGAGAAAAAACTCCACCCGACGCTGGGAGTGAAAGAAGAGGAGAGAGAAAACCCCACCAGGTGTTGAGAATGAAAGAAGAGGAGAGAGAAAAGAGAGAAAATAAGAGAAAAAGAGAGATAGAGATGAGAAGAGAGAGAAAAGAAGAGCAAGAAAAGAAGAGAAAGAAAGAGATATAGAGATGAGAAGAGAGAGAAGGGGAGAGATGATAAGAGAGAGAAAAGAAGAGAGAAAAAGAGAGATCAAGAGAGACAAGAGGAAGAGAGAGAAAATTACCTTACCTAAAAGTATCGACCTTTTCTTCTCTCTCCTGTCTCTCTCTCTCTCTCCACGACGTACCTAAGAACTTAAGCGAGAATGGAACTTTTATTAAATCAATGAAAAATGAAGCGAAGGTCTTTACAATTTAGCTTTGCATGTTTATATAGAATTGGGCTAAAATGTGGGTGGTGTATGTCCAAAAACTAGCTAGAATTGGGCTATAATGTGGGTGTATGTCCAAAAACTAGCTAGAATTGAAGATAATTACAATTTAATTGAATTTAAAGAAATTCTAAAAATTGATGCAAAAGGACTGTTTTGCCCTTACCTAACAATACGTGGAATTCCAGAACAGTCCCTGTTGCTGCTCGAGAACTTGCGTGATCTTTTGTGGCTGACCCGAGGTCGTTCTGATGCTAGTTTGATCGAAAGATAATTTTTTTCTTGTAGGACTTGGTAGGGTGATCATTTTGATACCAACTTCGAGCCATGAATCATGTTTTTGAGGCATGATCATGAGACTTGAATCTTGGATGAATCTTGAAAACTTCGGATCGATTGTGTACTCGTTCCTTGATGTTTTTTTGTGATTTCTTCATTGAATCACACTGAGCATGCCGTCGTGATCACGTTGCAATGAACATAGCTTCATTTCGTGTCCAGATGAAGATTTTGTCGTCTTGAGCTTTTGGTTGAAATCTTGAAGTCCAGTAGTCAGATTTATAGTAGATTTGACGCCTTTGTGTGTGAAATCCAATCATTCATTGTATGCGACGTTTGGATTAGAGATAGTTTCAAACATCACACACATAATGCAATTGATTTCGTGCAGATCAGGTATGTGAGTGTCTTGATCTAGCTGCTTGAACGAGGCGTGCTGCTGCTGAATTTTTTGCAACTCCCTTCATAGATCAACGATTTTCATTTAGTTTTTCTCTTTGTTCGAGCGTCGTCAAGAGGCGTACCATATATCCAAGTCTTCGTCTTGATGAGAGGAACACGCCCACCAAATTTGGGAGCGATCCAACTTGGAACGAGTGAGATTTAGGCCTCGAAAGTGACTGCCCATAACTGTGAAAACAACCACCTTTAATGGTGTTTTGGTGCAGTGAGGCCACATGGGAATAGTGTGCAACCTACCCCTTTTTAGTCTTTTACTCATAAATATGTATTGGAGTACCCGATTAAGCCGAAACTTGACCCACATGGGTTTTCGACCATGTCGAATCTAATGGTGGTGGTCCCACAGCTGTTTGATGCACCAAAAGTATAACTCTAGTTAAGGTGCTAGAGACCGATTTTGTTGAAATTGATTCTGTGTTCACTGCCTAAGACATGTCTAATTATGATGAGTGGTCCTTTGAAGTGCTGATGAAGATCCTGACCAGTTCTAGGGCCATTCTGAGATATTCGAGAATTTCCACTGTTTTGTAGGCTTTATTGACCTGTTTCCTACCAGGGACCAAGGTGCCGAAATATATGTTCAAATAGCTTGCCCCACCAAATGTTGTGCTTCAAGAGAAGTGAGAAGGACAATCATCTAGAAAATTTCCTTCGGCTTTTACTTTTTTCCTTCCTAGCAACATGACCACGTGAATGTCGAGGAGATTCACGCGATGGTGCAATTAAGCTGCTCATACGTAGGGATGCATTGTTTGTGGGTCCATCCGTGGAGACTTTAGGGGGAGAAGAGATTTTTTTGAGGGATTTTGTCGATGTCCTCTCCCTCGTATGGACTGTTTGTGATTCTGGATATGAGGATTTTGTACGGACTTCGTCAGTCAGAATCAGGCCCATCTATCAATTGAGTGCCATGTAGAAGGCATTGTTCTCATTTGGTCTGAGTTCGTTGGTTTACTTTGGTAGGCACTGTTAGCTGCTATACGAGGTTTTTTTTTGACGTTGCGAGTACCACTATGGGTCTCGTCTATCGAGTCCAGTCGGCGGCAGGTTCTATTGGCCAATCCCGAAGGTCTGGTTGTGCCGGTTAGACGAGCAGACATCTCTGACAGGGTCTCCCCTCGCTTTGTAAGTTTCTTGCCTTTGGAGTATTTGTTTCTAGAGTGACCTCGTGGGAATAATGTTATTCCTCATGAGACTTGTCTTGCTGTCTTAGCGAGTCTTCTGTCTTTCGTGTCCTTTTTGCAACTGGACTTAGGCTGTTGGAATATTTTCCTTGAAGCTCATATTTTTAGAGTCCTGGTACTATGATACCAGGGATATTTTTTCTTTTGAGTGAGGGCTGAAGCCGCCTATTGAGACGAGTGCTGCATCAACCTATTTATTAGTCCAAGCGTCCTTTGCAGATTTTCACTTGAGCTTGGGAAGCAATGCCATAAAGACGGTTGTCACCAACTTATTTTTATTTTGGGGCTCTTTTACCCATAACCTTTCGGCTATGTCCACCCTTTTCGTCCATTTTCGCTCACGATGCCCTTTCAGGTTTTCACCGTGCCCGGTTTTTATTCACGGAACTCTTTTACTCATGGTTTCGTGACCATGTCCGTTCGTCATTTTTACTCATGGCGTTCCCTTGTTCAGGTATACACCATGCCTGTTATTTTTTCAATTTTTTTTTCTTATGGGAAGGGCATGTTTAAGGTCATGCTTTCGGGACCTATGTGGAACAGTTTAATGTCATGCGGTTTGGAGGTACACTATGGTTTAAGGTCATACAGCTGGACCATGGTTATGCAATTTAAAGTCATACAACTAAGACCGTGCAATTTAAGGCCGTGCAACTAGACCTCTACTATAGTTTAAGGTCATATCGTTCGAACTATGACTGTGCAATTTAGGATCATGCAGCTAAGACCACAATGGAGATGGATGACAGTCTGTGGAGGCCCTGAAGTGAGTATGGTGGTGGTTTGACTCACTTGGGGAAATGGCACTAGGCTACTTATTATGTATGACGTGTGAGTGGATGATGGTGACCCTCTAACTTACAATGAATATGGATGGCAGGATGGTTCGTTGTTTCATGAACGCCGGTGAGACTCACTGGGGAATGAGGTGTGGTGACGAAGTGAATGAACTCATTGGGGAGGTAATGAAGGTGGTGCACGCACACTAACAAGTAGGCTAGGGAAGACATGCATGTAAAAGCGTGTGCACGTATGTGGGGGCGAGTTTATGGTCATGCCTCTTGGACCTGTGCAAAATCGTTTATCGTCATGTAATCTTGGACGCACACTATGATGTAAGGTCATACAGCTGGACCATGGTTATGCAGTTTAAAGTCATACAACTAGGATCGTGCAGTTTAAGGTTGTGCAACTAGACCTTCGCTACAGGTTAAGGTCATATAGTTTGGACCATGGTTGTGCAGTTTAAGGTCATGCAACTAGACCATTGCTACAATTTAAGGTCATATAGTTTGGACCATGCAGTTTAGGGTCATGCAACTAGACCATCGCTACAGTTTAAGGTCATATAGTTCGGACCATGCTGCTGAGCCTTTTAACGTCATGCGGCTAGGACGTGTACTATGGTTAAGGTCATACAGCTGGATCGCGGTCATGCAGTTTAAAGTCATACAACTAGGACAGTGTAGTTTAAGGTCGTGAAATTAAACCTCTGCTACAGTTTAAGGTCATATAGTTTGGACCATGGCTGTGTAGTTTAAGGTCGTGCAACTAGACCATCGCTATAGTTTAAGGCCATATAGTTTGGATGATGCAGTTTAGGGTCGTGCAACTAAACCATCGTGAGGGTCGCCATGTAGGTGGAGCTCTATTGGGAATAGGTCTGTGGATGACAATCCAACTCTCTGGGGATAAAATGGTTAACGCTAAGCAGAGGGCTCAGATGGAAATGGTGACCTGATGAAGAATGGTCAATAGAGGCGACCTTCACTAGGGCTTAGGAGGGCCAAGCTTACTCCTTGGGGTTAAGATAGCTTGGTGTGCAATAGATTCACCCGGAATTGAAGAGGTAAGTATTACCCTAACTCCACTGGGGATAATAGGCTGTAGTATGGGTGTGACTTCTATTGGGATGAGGGATAGCTCCTGACTCTATTAGGGATGATGGGTCACAGTTTGGGTGCAACAGACTGGGTGCAACATCACTAAGGATGCCAAGTCTTGAGTGCAACCTTACTAAGGATAAGTGGTAGGATGCACAAGACTTCAACCTGGAGTAGGTAACAATAGGTTGCTTGAAATACAATCGGCACCAGGTGTAGTGTCACACCCCAAGAATTTACAATACAGATATTCCTGAGATGTGACAGTCAAAACATATATATACATCTCTTTTTAGGACAAATTTACAATGGCGAATTTTTAAAAAGTAACAAAAGAAAGTTTAAGCACAACTACAATATCTTCCCAAAGTTGATCCTGACGAGCACTCAAATGAAACCGCAGTTATACTAAAAAATATTTACCATAGTTTGATGAGTTTGGCTACTCAGTAAGTGATCATTATAATCCTAAAAATAATCATGGTTGAAAAATATCAATATTTTCAAAAAGGAGATCTATTAACAGAAATGCATCAACAGTTTCACTTTCAATAAATGCATAATTAAGTATAATCCAAATAATTGAAATGCATATAACACTTTAACGGCAGTGCATAATTTAAAGGATTTCACAAAATACCCTACTGGCATCCCAAGTAGGTCACCTATATACCCCATCAGCGTCCTAATGGGTCCACTTAATCCCTATCGGCATCCCAGATAGGTCCACTTAATTCCTGCAGGTCCACTTATACCTCACCGGCGTACCGGATGAGTCCACTTAATCCCTATCGGTGTCCCGGATAGGTCCACTTATACCTCACCGGCGAACCGGATAAGTCCACTTGCATACTTAAATTATTTCTAAATCTCTTTAAACATTCGAAAGCAGCAAATATCATGTACTCAACATATCACTGAAATCATTAAAAAGATTATTTTTCAAGATAATGAGGTCGTATACGCATAAAATTTATCGCGCCTAAAATTCATGATAATAAGCAGAAATAATTATTTCATTTTATTTTTAAAAAGAATGGATTATTTTTTGAGACAATGAGATCACTTACACAAAACTTATAAAATAAAGATCCTGGACGGAAATATCACTATTTATTAAAAACAGACTATTTTTCAGGAAGACGATGTCACTTACACATAAAATATTTGAGAGGGAGCTTCCGATAAAAATTCAGTTAGAGAGAAAAGTTCACTGTGTTTTGACCAGAGAGAGAAAAATCTCAGAAGTTTTTTAAGGTGGGAGTCCTCGCCTCTCGTATTTAAACTCTTACGATACCTTATTATAATATTTATTAAGTTACACCTCATACACGAGGTGTAATCGTTACAATACCCCTTATATGCTTAAAGCCCACGTCCACTTGACGTGGCAAGGCAGGAGCAAACAAAAGAAACTTAACCAAAAGATTTTGAAAATAGTGATGGTCCCTAAGGACCATTATGCTCATATAGACCATCACCTATTAAAAGTGTCTTTCCTTCTTTTTTTATTTTTATTTTTATTTTTTTTTGAAATTTTAGAATTATTACATTCTTCCCCCATTAAAGAAATTTAGTCCTCTAAATTTGTGTACCTGATTACTAAAAAAAATAGGGATATTTTTTTTTTTTTTTTTTTGAAAATTTAAAATTATTAAATGTAGCGTTAGTGGTTTCTAGTGAGTGTTCAACTGGCATTGAGTTCTAAAAAACACAACCGGCGCTGGGTTGTTAAAGACACAGCTAACGCTGTGAACATCCTGTGATATCGTTTGAAGACAACCGGCGTTGGGGTCATTTGGAAACACACCTTGTGCTAAGTCAACCGACGGTTGTTTTGAAAATGCACCCGACGCTAAGTCAACCGGTGCTAGGGTTGTTTGGAAGGTACCTGGCACTAAACCAACCGACGCTAGGGTTGTTTGGAAGGTATCTAACACTAAGTCAATCGGTGCTAGGGTTGTTTAGAAGGTACCTGACGTTAAGTCAACCGGTGCTAGGGTTACTTTGAAGGTACCTGGCACTGAGAGTTACCTCAATCATCGAGCCAAAGCCTGACTCGGCTCATTGTCGCTTGGCTTCCCTTGGACAAGACTGGAATTCCCAATTTATGAGGGGCATTTGAGGATAGTGTAGGCTATATAAGGGGGGTAAAATCAAGTTTTCCCTCATGTTTCACCAAGGGTAGAAAAAAACTTAAGCACAAGTTTTCTTTAATTGTGAGGAGAGAGTGCTTGGTTGAAGTTCTGGCGAGCAGCGGGACTTCAGCAAAAGTTTTGGAGGGAAGGTTTTCGGTGAATGTTTTTTTAAAGAAATTTCTCGAGGATTGTTGCCACCTTCCGACGCCGATAGTGGTGTTGCAGAGGTTTCCTAGAACTTAAAGAAGTTTGTAGAAATTTTCTGTGAGGTACTGATGCTATCTAGGCCAAAAACATAAGTGGGAAACTTTTTCAGTAGGTCTTTCGACCATGTAGCAGAAGTTTCGACGGGAGACGAATGGTTAGTGCAGGTGGACCGTCGTTGAAGGTGTACGGTTGGAGGAGGTGAACCGTCGTGGAAGTGAACCATCGCAGGAGAGGTGTACGGTTACCTCCTAAATTGTGTGACCATTATGTAGGTGCGAAAACTTAGGCTTTGAAAATGAAGAGTCTAGGGAAGTTAACAGTGCAACCAGGTCGACGCTAACAGAAGTGCAGCCGGCGCTGGGGAAACCGGCGCTGATGGTTTGGAGTGCTGACTCAATGGTGCTGAACCTCAAGAAAGGCAACCGGCGCTAGGGATAAGGAGCGCAACCAACGCTGGCCTTTGGAGTGCTGACTCAACCGGTGCTCATCAGCACGTGTGGCTTATCATGGTGCAAGGAAGCGAGCAGGTAGTAAGTTACGTGTGGGATTGGTGGCACATGGCGACGAGCTACATACGACAATGTTTATGGGCTGGGTAAAAGTAGTGAATGATGGTGGCTTGTGGTTCAAGTTGGAAGCCAAATCCTTCAGTACAACAGTGAGGTCCATGTTGTTCTGTAGGAGGGCATCCGCTGTGAAAAGAGTACGCTTTCTGTCATAGGCTAGTTCCTTGTCAGGGCAGCCCGCTTTGTATGTTTGATACACACGTCGAATGAATCCTTCATTGTATATTTGATGTACAGGTCAAGATACTTGACTTGTATGTTTGACATACACGTCGGGTGGACTGAGGCTAACTCCTTGGAGTGGTTCTGCTTTGTCTTCTAGCCTATAACCATCCTCTTACTCGTCAGATGAATTAAAGCTAACTCTCCAAGTGGTTTCGCTTCTTCTTCATGAGGAAAGCCTTTCTTTCGTGGGTTTGATTCTTCCTCATGGGGTAGGAGTTTGTTTGGCCTGTAACCGTCCTCTTATCCTCAGATGCACGACCAAAAGTACAAGTTTTTGGTTTGTAACAGTCCTCTTATCCTCAGATGCAAGAGACTTGTAACCTCCCTAGTAATGGGTTTCTTGTAACTTGTAACTCATTTTTACTGCGATAAAAAGAGTTAGAATTTTGTTTGGACCATCTTGCTTATTTTTGGTTGGGTCCCTTTCTTTTGAATACGCATTATGGATAGTACTTCTTTATGTATCGTCCACTGATAGGAGGCATCGCCTCGACTCCATCAGGACGTGTCGGTATATAGGGTCCATTGGGCGAGACCTTTTTGACTATAAAGGGACCTTCCCACTTAGGCTCAAACTTCCCTTTACGCTGGCCGTGCATAACAATAGGCCTTTTGACAATTAAGACTAGATCACCATGGGTGAATGAGTGGACTTTGACAGACTTGTCGAAAGCCCTCTTCATTCTCAATTGGTTGAGTTCAAGGCTCTGCTGCGCCTCTAACCTCTTTCCATCGAGTGCGTCCAATTCTTGATACCAGAGCCTCTCATCTTCGGTTATTCCTTGGTGAATAACGACTCGCAGCAAAGGGATTTGTATTTTGAGAGGTAACACTGCTTCACCCCCATAAACTAAAGAATAAGGAGTGGAATCAGTAGCATTTCGCATAGTAGTGCGATATGCCCATAGGGCTTCAGGAAGCTTCTCAAGCCAGTTCTTCCTTGTTTTTGATGCTGACTTTCTTAAAACAGTGCAAAAAGTCTTATTGAAAGCCTCAGGTAATCCATTCACCCGAGGGTGGTACATAGTTGAGTCCCTTCATTCGAAGCCGAATTGGTTAACTAAGCGATCGATGTGATGACTCCTAAATTGAGGACCATTGTCAGATATAATCCGCTCGGGTACCCTGAAGTAGTATATGATATGATGTCGAACAAAGTAGGCCACCGCTGTCCCAGGAACCTGCTTAAGGGGGACCGCTTTAGCCCACTTAGAGAAATAATTTGTTGCAGCTAAGCTAAAAACATGACTAGTTGCGGAAGGAGGGTCAATAGGCCTTACGATGTCCATACCCCATTGTGAGAAGGGCCATGATACAACTGTAGGGTGTAAGGGCTCTGGAGGTTGGTGAACCAGGCTGAAGTGTATCTGACATACTTGACACTTTTAGCAAAGTTTAAGGATCAACGATCATGGAGGGCCAATAGTATCCCAACCTATGTATTCGTTCATAGGGCTTAAAACAAGGGCTGCCTGACATACTTCATCCCAGATGAATGGGTTATCTTTCTTTAGCAGGTGTGTAAAGGGTTTGACCTAAGAGGTTCGAGATGAACTTACGAATATATGCCAGCTGCCCTTGAAGAGAGCACAGTTCTTGAAGTGTAGTCAGTGACGAAATTTCTTGGATTGCCTCGATCTTGACTGGCTCAACTTCAAGCCCTCGATGTTTGATGATGAACCCCAAGAATTTTTCGGAGCGGACACCAAAAGCGCATTCAGCGGGTTTATTTTTAGTTGATGAAGGCGCAACCGCTTGAACACCTTTTCAAGGTCTCTCATGTGAGCATCCTTTTTTTCAGATTTTACCACCAAATCGTCTACATAGCATTCCACTTCTTTGTGCATCATATCTTTGAAAATGGTAGTCATTGCTCTATGGTATGTAGCACCAGCATTTTTTTAATCCAAAAGGCATCATTGTGTAACAAAAGACCCCTTTTAGAGTTAAGAATGCAGTGGCCTCTTCATCTTCAGGTGCCATCCTTATCTGATTATAGCCGGAGTATCTGTCCATGAAGGAAAAGATTTGACAGTGAGCGGTAGAGTCGATGAGCATCTCAATGAATCGCAACGAGAAGTCATCCTTGGGACATGTGCTATTCAAATCATGAAAGTCAATACACACCCTGATTTGACCATTCTTCTTCTTGACCGGAACAACATTTGCTAGCCATTTAGGGTACTTGACGTCGCGAATAAAGCCTTTTTGTTTGAGTTTGGTCACCTCTACGTCTATCTGCATCTCGAGGTCAGGCCTGAACCTTCTCTATTTCTGTTTGATGGGTTTGATAGTCGGATCAATGCCGAGATGGTGAACAGTTACTTGAGGGTTTAAGCTGGGCATCTCATGATAATGCCAAGCAAAGACGTCACGATTTGCTTGCAAGAAGGTGGTGAAATGCTCTTTCTCTTTTGGAGACATATTCGTTGTATCCACTTCGTCTCCAAGATTTATTTCCTTTAGTTCGTCAGCTGTGGCCTGACCACCTTCTTCCCATTCTTCTGGAGCCTCTTTCAACTATTCATTGTCGCTTTGAGAGGACTTTTCATCAACCTCATGTGCAGAGGCCCTTGACCCTAACATCTCTACTTCCAATAGGGTTCTAGAGTATGTCATGATTTCTGTGCCTTTCTCGAATCGAGGGACAAAAGGGTCGACCTCAAACATGGGAAGCCAATCAGGCTGCAGGAGCTTGTTTTGGGGTTCAACAAAGGCTGGGCATGAAGTGTCCTTGTATGAATCACACAACCCTTGTGTAGATTGTGTAGTGCTTACTCTACAATGACTTGTGCTTCATAGACTTGCACAATATGGCTAGGAGCTTTGCCCATTTGATTCTCTCAATCTTTTCTCAATATCAGGCTTAGATGGCCACTGGGTTTCTTTGGCTTCGACTTCTAGTGCTTCTTTGAAGAAGGTGGCTCTGCCTGGGCTTTAGCTGCCAGGGCATCAACAACTATTAGGAATCCTGCTGCTTGTGCAAGGGTCTTTCTCAATCATTTCTACTGTGTCTTGCTTATATTGGATCCTGTGAGTTCTCGATCTAGAGCCTCGAAGTTCGAGCATATCAAGATTGTACCTATAGGAGAGACAGAAGAGGGAGAATGAGAAGCAAGAGAAGAAAGATGAGAAGGGTTAGAAGGTGGGGGACTTTTAAGGTCATTCCCTCATCAGTCCGATCTGAGTAGTTTTCTACGTCATCACCAGGATTGGACGGGTGCAAGGGGTCTTTTAGGTCTTTCCCTTGCTTAGACCATTGGGGAGTGCTTTTAACATCGTCACCCTCATCAGATGTATGCTGAGTGGGAGATGACACGGGGATGTCTTCTTGACATGATAAAGAAGGAAGAAGGGTCGTGCCAGGGATGAAGTCCAGTAAAGTTGGCAGTGGAGGAAGGGGCGTGAGAAATTCCTGCTCAGCTGTGGGTTGAGCTGTCATTTTTCTTCGACGAGTAGCCCTTAGTGCACTCCTTTTTCTGACTTTCTGAGGTGATGTTTGATTCATCTCGCTGGGCTTGAGAACAACCCTAGCTTGACGAACTGCTTCTTGCCTTAAGGACTTGAGTCTGCTTCAACCGTGGTAAACTATCCATGGCTAAGGAATTGAGGGTTTTGCAGAGTCCAAGTCATTGATAGGAAGGTCCTGCTTTGTGAGGCCTTCTTTCCTCGATAGGGGAATGACTTGGGGATCACTTACAAGGAGATTGTAGAACTCCTGACACTCTCGCATTTTCTTTGTGAATATATCAAGGAAGCTTATACACTCTGATAGATAATGGCCTCTTATCTGATGGTATGAGCACCAACAATCTTCAGTCCCCTTAACAAGGTGAAAAGGTTGCCTCTCTTGCTTTAGTGTGGTTATGCCTTTCTGAAGCATTATACTGAAGAAGGCGTGAAGGATATCGAGCATTTCGTCTTCCTCTTGGATGGTTACGATGTGAGAGGCCTCGGCTGCCCCGAAGGCTCTCTTTAAGTCTTCAAGCTTTTTCTAACCCTTCAAAATCAGGGCCTCGATAATATCCTTTAGCATGTAGCAGTCATCTGTAGGATGATTGATCCTCCGATGATAGGCACAATAATTCGCGTAAGTGTCAAGTTCAGGTTGCTCAGGGAATTTGGTTTCTGGAAGCTGAATCAGTTCCAATAATTATCGGACAGCGCAGAGATCCATTCCTTCTCGAAGGGGTAGACCTTGTTCATGTGCTTGCTGAAATAATCACCCCGATCAAGGTTGGCTGGTGGGGGTTCCCGATTTTACGATTATTGTTGCTTGCCAGCCTGGGGTGCTATCTTTGCTGTGGTTACCCCTTTAGAGAGGTCCAAAGTATGGGAGGGAGCCTTCTTGGAATTAGTGACCATGACGCCACACTGATTACTCCTTTCTGTTGGCTGCCCCTTGGGTTATTCTGAGAGGTACCATTGCCCCGGTTGTTTGCTGAACTTGTAGATGGTTGTCGTGTCGCACCATGGTGGCGTGATAGACTTTCTATACGGACTGATTTAGTGATCAACTCTGACTTGGAGATCGGATTAGAGGCCTCGACATGTAGAGCGATTTTGGGTCGCATGTTTCGCAAGCAAGTTTGGACTGCTTCCTTCTCAGGCATTGGTTAGGATGGCGAGAAGCCAAGTTTCTCCATCTTGATATAAACTGATCAACGAGCTTATCAGGGTCTTGAGTCAGGGTGAGAATTTCGATGGTTTGAACCTCTCTCTTGACCTCATAAAAGCATTGATAGAACAACTTCTCCGTCTCCTCACTCGTATGGACTGAGTTTTGAGGGAGTCGAGCATACCATTGAAATGATGGACCATCGAGGGTCTCAACGAACTGTTAGAGAAGACGTCTTCTGTCAGCCGCTATTTCTCGACATGTTGCCTGGAAGTGGGTAATATGCTGGTTCGGGGATGTAGTTCCGTTGAATAAAGGAAATGTCCCATTCTTATAATCTGAGGGAAACAGGACCTGATCAATATACGAGGGGTATGGCCTTTGATAAGGCGTTGTGCCCTGTATCCCCGGGATTTGTCTGTTCTTTAGGCTATGGTTGACCATAGCGTCAATGTCTATCTGAGAGAAGGGATGGGGGACATAATTGTCTTGTGAGGTAGAAGGAGGGGGCTGCCTTGGAGGTGCTCCATCAGAGTGATGGGAATTAACCTCATGGCTAGCCGACTATCGTGCAGCGTCGATACGATCAATCTTTTCCATCTTCGCGTGCACCATATCCTCGAACTTGTTCATGCGCTCTTCCTGTGTATCGCCAAGCTTGCTTACGACCATTATGCTGACTGTTTCACTATAGAGGTCAACATTGGTGGCAACAAAGGGCTTGCGAACCTGACGTGTTGTGGTAGGTCAGTCAGCAGGGGCCAACATGCCCTGACTGAACTCGACTCTTATATGCTGATTGTGTTTTGATCGGTTCTCGAAGGTCTTGGGACCGTGGTTGCTGAGCGGCTGGGTCTTTTTCTACAACAGTAAGCACAACACATGGCTGATGGAGTTCTTCTTCAGGCTTCATTGTCTGAAGCGGGTAGAAGGGATTCAGGTGGAGAGGGTCGTCAGAATTGTTTGTTTTGACTGCCTTGGTCACCTCCCTAGTCAAAATTTGTAAACCTCTATCGCATTTAGCCTTGAGGTTTTGATGGACCTCATGTCAAAACTGTGATCTAGGTCGTGGCAGATTAGCTCTTCTTGCACAGGAGAGAGCTGTCTCCATCAGGTGCGGTAATGGATAAGAGTTAGGAACTGAAATCATCTTGGGCTGGGGAGGATGAAGGACTCGATCTTCCATCAGGTCGATGCCCTGAGGTCTCTTGTGGGTTCAAGAAACGTGACCAAAGTGACGGGGCTAGTTCAGGATGGTACTCTTAGGGAAATCCTACGAGTACCAAGGCTGAAGGGGCTTGCTCGATGAAGAAGGAGCTACCAGAGCAGGGTTGACTCATGAGGAGACCCGAGTCAAGAGCGAGAGGGCGTCTGTGATGGCGATGTTTGTGCGCCCCTTGAAGAATTGTTATGGGAGACTTGGGGGTCAACCCAAGCCAGAGCAAGTGTCTGCAAGGGAACAGGTAGATGCCTGCCCCTTACAAGGTGCACTTGTATGTGGAGAGGAGGAGGACGAGAACTCCTGTGTACTCAGGTTGGTGTGGCAATGGCATTGCCCCTAGCAGTGCAATGCATATGAGTAGCGTGTTCAGGATCTGGCCTTAAAAGGTTCGATCTTAGGCATGATCTCGAGGTAACAGGAGGGTTGCCCCGAGGTGTGGCTCGAGTGGGTAACCTGGGAGCCTTGTGGTGTATGTGAGGGTTGGAGACCGTGGGGTTTTCACCTTGACGTGATGAGCCTCTAAGGATAGAGAGAAATGGTGCAAAAATGTGGGGGGCAGCCCTATGACAACCCACAAAAGCAATGACAGCTTTTTTGCCTTTTGTAGAAAGGAACGGAGCAGCCTTCCGGCATACCTTGGAAACACGACCGGCAAGTGACTTGCCAGTGGCTGGGTGCATGTTGTGTGGGGCAACAGAAGTGCTGTCGATGCAGGGCACCTTGGTGGAGTTTCCACCAGAGCGAGGAGATGGGGAGTGAGGGATTTTTAGGTCCCACCTCATGCCGGTCTAGGTTAAGATCTGGGAGCTAGACAATGGGTCTTTACTCAAGAGGATGGTTGGGAACAAAGTTGAAGGAACTTGTTCCCTAAGGACACTCTCGAATACCGAGGGATAAGAAAATCCCCGATTCGGATAAATGGGTTACAGAACCCGCAAGCCATAATAAAGGGTGTAAAGACAATGAAATCAGATAATAAAAGAAGAAACTAGCCAAACAAGAACAATCCGACTAAGGGGTAGTAAGTCCCCAGTGGAGTCGCCAAGCTGGTTAGGCACCTTGATCTCGCCCTCCGGATCCTTTGGGGATCAGGTGGCACGCGTCTCGGGTTTCAGGAGAGACCCGGGATGTTTTGAGATCACTCTGTTGGGAACCTCAATCCAGAACGAGGGCAGGTAATACCACCCGGTGAGAGAGGAATTTAAGGTCGTGAGGCGGGACTTACCTCACATGGGTCCGTGACACGCTCAGGCTGGCTCGCCTGGGCGCCCTCTTAGATCACGTTGGAAAGCCCCCCTGACCTATGGCCGGTTGGGAATCGCTTCCCTTAACCCATTTCTCGTTTCCTGCAAACACACACACACATATTAGAAGTATCGACAAGTGGGGCAAGGTCCTCACCTTGTTATAGGATGAAATAAAATGAGAGAGATGAATTAAAATAAAATTTTAGAAAAATGGAGTCATAATTAAATAAATTAAAATTAAATGAAGCAAAATAAAATAAATAAAGTGAAGTGGAGTGAAATAAAATGGAAGAAAATAAGATGAGATGAGATGATTAAATTAAAATAAAATAAATGAAGGGATTGAGAGTAAGGTATGGTAGGATAGAGTGAGTGAAATAAAATAAATAAGTAAAATGACATTGGTCAAGGGAAAATAAAATAAATGAAGTAAAAAAAATAAAATAAAAGAGGTGCATAAAATAAAAAGAGATAGGGAAGTAAAAGAAGATTGAACAAGATGAAATGGAGTAAGTAATAAAAGAAATGAAGTGAGATGGAATAAATAATAATAAAAGGAAAAGGTTTAAATGGTCAAAAGTAGAAGGGGTTTTATTACTAAGCTATTGGGTATAATGTGAATAGTGGAGCGTGACGTCTACATATAGAGAAGGGGTAGTCTAGTTTAGAGAGAGAGAGAAAGAGAGGCTTGGGGTATTATTTTATTGGTGCGAAGAAGACAACGTATGGTTTGATTAAAAGCGAAAGAGAGACTCGTACATTGGGTATGTTGGTCTTAAGCGAGAAGGTAGGACGGGGAAAAGGGCCGAAACGAAAACGAACAAAACGAGAAATAAAAAAAAAAAAGATTTTCGTTTGGGGTGGTGTTTTAGAGAGAGAACATAGAGTGCTCAATTGGGTGTTTTTCTTGGGCTAGAGGAGAGTAGAAGACACGAAAGAGAGTTGGAGCAAATTACCACAGAGGGAGATGGTTGAGAACAGGGGGTGAAAGAGACAGCAGAGGTCGTAGAAGTTGCTTCGCAGAAATAGGATGGAAAAAGCGGAGGTTGCAGGTTACAAGGTGGGTGGAGAGGAATGGCACGCGAGAGGTGACTCGCGAGTTGTGGGTCGAGTTACTACAAGGTGGGTGGTGATTACTGTATGAGGCAGCAGGCTGGCGGGGGTGATGGTTCTTTTAGAGATAGATCAGCCATGGAGGAAGGGGAGCAGCAAGATGGCGGCTGTGGCTGCTTGGTTGTTGACTGTGGTGTGGGAGAAACGAAGTAGAAAGAGGGCAGCAGAGCGGAAGAAACAGGCTGCAATTGAGAGAAGGGAAGCTGGCTGAGCGTGGCTACAAAGAAGAAGAAGGAGAGGGCAGCAAAGGTGGGCCAACAGCGGAGGAAGAGGAGGCGAAGATGGGCAGGTTGGCTGCTGCAACAAGGTGGCTGAGGTTGATCGTGAGGTTATAGGCGGCAGTGTGGTACAGCAGAGAGTGACAGAGGTGGCTGAGGTTGATCGCAGGTGAGCGAAGATGGAATCCAAGAAGGAGAGGAATGGAAATAGTGGCCAAGATGGCAGAGGGTGGTTGCTGGTTGCAGTGGAGAGGAAGATGGAGATGGTAGTGGCAGCCAGTTGGAGTGAGGAGATGGAAGAGGGCTCAGCTGGGTGGAGTGGCTGAGATGGAGATGAGGGAGTTGCACGACTGTGAAGGAGGAGGAGAAAAGAAGGGAAGGGCAGTGAGCAGAGAGAGGAGAAGATTGTTTGAGTGAAGATGGGGTGTTGGTTATGGTGTGGAGATGGGACTGGCGCTGGGTTTTGGAGAATGGACTGGCGCTGGGTTTAGAGGATGGAACGGCGCTGGGGTTCGGAGAGCATGGACTGGCGATGAGTTTGGAGAGAATGGACTGGCGCTGTGGTTTGGAGAGAATGGACTGGCGCTACGTCAAAATTTCCCAACCGGCGCTACACGATAATTGCCCAACCGAGCATTACATGAAAATTGCCCAACCGGCGCTTCATGAAATTTGTCCAACCGGCTATACGTGGGATAGTGCTCAACGCTAAGTTATGAAGATTTCGGGAATAGTGGTCGTGCGGGACCACAGAACGTGAGAGAGCAAAGAGGGAAGCAAAGGTGCAACAAGAGGGAGTAAAGGGAAGGTTCACATAAAAAGAATAGAAAGGGAGATGGTCAGGAAGGATCACCAAGAAAAGATAGAGGAGGTAGACTCGAAGGTATACATAGAGCTGGTGGATATGCAGGAGTTAAAAGCCTAAGAAGAGAGAGGATCACAAGGAAGAAAAAGAGAAAGTTGTAGTCATGAGAGGCCACAAGGACGAGAGAAGAAGAGGGTTATGGTCATGCGAGACCACAAGGATAAAAAAAAGAGAGAGAAGAATCGAAAATAGGTGAAAACCCAATTGGCGTAAGGAATGAGAAGAGAGGAGAGAGATAACCTAGTTGGTATTGGGAATAAGAGGAGAAGAGATAGAAAACTCTACTCGGCACTGAAATAAAAGAAGAGGAGAGAGAAAATCCCACCCAGTGTTGGGAATGAAAGAAGATGAGAGAAAAAAGAGAGATAGAGATGAGACGAAAGAAAAGAAGAGAGAGAAAGAGAGATATATATGAGAACAAAGAGATAGAGAGATAGAGATGAGAAGTGAGAGGAGAGATAGAGATGAGAAGAGAGAGAAAAAAGATAGAGATAATGAGATGAAGAGAGAAAGAGGAGAGAGAAAATTTCTTTACCTAAGGATACCGGCCTTTTTCTTCTCTCTCCTCTCTCTCTCTCTTCAAGACGTACGTAAGAGTTTAAGTGAGAATGGAAATTTTATTAAATCAATAAAAAATGAACCGAAGGTCTTTACAATTTAGCTTTGCATGTTTATAGAGACTTGGGCTAAAACGTAGGTGTACGTCAAAAAACTAGCTAGAATTGAAGATTATTACAATTTAATTGAATTTAAAAAAATTATAAAAATAGGAGCAAAAGGATTGTTTTGCCCTTGCCTAACAATGTGTGGAATTCCAAAACAGTCCCTGCTGCTGCCCTAGAACTTGCGTGATCTTCCGTGGCTGATCTGAGGTCGTTCTGATGCCCCTTTGATCGAAAGATTATTATTTTCTTGTAGGGCTTGGCATTACGATCATTTTGATACCAACTTCGAGCCATGAATCATGTTTTGGAGGCATGATCATGAGACTTGAATCTTGGATGAATCTTGAAAACTTCGGATCGATTGTGTGCTCGTTCCTTGATGTTTCTTCGTGATTTCTTCATTGAATCACACTGAGCATGCCGACACGATCATGTTGCTACGAACGTAGCTTGATTTCGTGTCCGGAGGAAGATTTTGTCATCTTGAGTTTTTGGTTGGAATCTTGAAGTCCGACTGTCCCAATTTACATCAGCTTTGACGTATTCATGTGTGAAATCCAACTATTCATCATATGCAAGGTTCGGACCAGAGATAGCCTTGGACCTCATTCACATTGCAATTAGTTTCATGTCGATCGGGTATGCGAGCGTCGTGATCTGGCTGCTCGAACGAGGCGTGCTGCTTCTGAATTTTCTGTAACTCCCTTCACGGATCATCGACTTTCATTTAGTTTTTCTCTCTGCTCGGGCATCGTCCCAGGGCGTACCACATATCGAATTGTTCGTCTTGACGAGACGAACACGCTCACCATATTTAGGAGGGATCCGACTTGGAACAAGTGAGATATAGGCCCCGAAAGTGACTGTCGGTGACTGTGAAAACAACCTTTAATGGTTATTTGGGGCAGTGAGGCCACACGGGAATAATGTGCGACCTACCCCTTTCTAGTCTTTTACTCATAACATCTTTTTGGAGTGCCCGATTAAGCCAAAACTTGACCTATAAGAGTTTTTGATCATGTCGGATCTAATGGCGGTGGTCCCACGGCTGTTTGACGCACCAACAATATATCTCTAGTTACAAGGTCCATTCCAAGGTGCTTGAGACCGATTTTGCTGAAATTGTATCTTTATGTTCACTATCTTAAACATGTATGATTACGACGAAACTTGACAGGTGGTCCTTTGAAGTGCTGATGAAGATCCTGACCAGTTTTGGGGCCATTTTGAGACTGCCAGGAATTTCCATTGTTTTGTAGGCTTTATTGCCCTATTTCCTACCAAGGACCAAAGTGCTGAAAAATAGGTTCAAACAAATCTCACTCTGCAAGTTTAGGAACAGTTGAAGAGAACTCACCCATATTTCATTTGAGCCAAATTTTAACTCATTTGGATATATAAAAGTCAGTGAAAGTGCAATGCACAGAGAGTACAGATTTCTGAAAAATTACAGGAATTCTTAATCAAATTTAGACAACAAAACTCCACCCCCATATCACAAGCGTATGCATAATCACACTTCAATTTCATGTTCTTACCAAAAAATCAAGCATGCGCCACTAAAAAAACACAAATTAATTTCATATTTTAGGAATAGATAGCACATGCATCACATAAGGCATGAAAGTATGGCGAAGATCCTACTTACCTGCACCATGGGATTCCAACTCCCTTCTCTTGTCCAGCTCCTTATAGTGGCTTCAGTGCCTAAGGTTCTAAAGTTTAAAAGGGAAAACGTGGGTGAGAGAGAGAGAGAGAGCAAAAGGTCAATGAGTTGGGGGAGGGCAATTTATAAATTAAGGGGTTGGGAGGGGGGGGAGAGAGAGAGGGCTATATGCAAGGACAAGTGGATTGCATCCAAAAAGAGAGAGAGAGAAGGTGGCCACATAAATGAGCTGATGTGGCACACATGCATGGGGTAAGTTGGCAATTTGGTGGCAGCACATAAGTGAGGTGGCAATGAGGTGGCATCACATGGGTGAGGAAAAAGAAGGGGGAGAAAAAGAAGAGGAAGTCCCCCCTCTCCTCGGACCACCCTATTCAACCGCACACCGGGGTAAAATGTTACGCATGGCTGCTGATCAAAATACGCACGACACCAGAAAAACACACACACGGTGGTAACGACGGTCGGGAATTTACACAGACAGAGAGGTCAAGAATTACACACACGGTTGTCAGGTAGGAATTACACACACGACGGTTAGGAATTCCATGCAGAAGAGTCTGGGCCCTTACATCAACCAGCCATTAAATAGGATTTTGTCTCCCAAATCATACATACGAAATTAAACAATCGGGGGAGAGGTACCTATACACTCACTGCTACCTGATTCAACCTTCTATAGCCTATACATAATATCTCATGGCAATACTCAGAGTGTAATGCACTAACAAATCATTTACCATATCAATCCAGCATGCAAACCTTAACAGGTTAACATAAGTAGATATGTAGATCACGCCATTCAACCATAAGTTATCTCAACAGATCAACAACTACTAGCTAACTCACTGGTATCAACTATCAGATTAGGTCCGGCCATACTCACAAAGCAAGCACCATACAAGTATCAATCACTAAGTCAGGCACTGCAATACGCTCAAAGCAAACACCTCACTGGTATTAATCACAAAGTCAGGCACTGCAATACGCTCAAAGCAGGCACCTCACTGATATCAATTATGGTCATGCAATACGCTCAAAGGGTGTACCACAAAATCACAAAGTC
This sequence comes from Amborella trichopoda, assembly GCF_054954075.1. Classification (NCBI taxonomy): domain Eukaryota; kingdom Viridiplantae; phylum Streptophyta; class Magnoliopsida; order Amborellales; family Amborellaceae; genus Amborella; species Amborella trichopoda. The sequence continues at coordinate 19,808,364 of NC_142336.1, read as the reverse complement.
AGGCCCTGCAATACGCTCAAAGCAAGTACCTCACTGATATCAATTATGATCATGCAATACGCTCAAAGCATGCCCCATAGAATCACAAAGTCCGGCCCTGCAATACGCTCAAAGTAGGCACCTCACTAATATCAATTATGGTCATGCAATACGCTCAAAGCATGCACCACAAAATCATAAAGTCAGGCCCTGCAATACGCTCAAAGTAGGTACCTCACTGATATCAATTATGATCATGCAATATGCTCAAAGTATGCACCACAGAATCACAAAGCTAGGCCTTACAATACACTCAAAGCAGGCACCTCACTGATATCAATTAACCAAGTTAGGCCCTGCAACATGCTCAATGCAGGCACCTCACTGGTATCAATTACAAAGTTAGGCCTTGCAATACGCTCAAACCAAGCACCTCACTGATATCAATTATGGTCATGCACTATACTCAAAGTATGCACCACAAAATCACAAAGTCAGACCCTGCAGTACGCTCAAAGCAGGCACCTCAATGATATCAATTACCAAGTCAGGCCTTGCAATATGCTCAAAGCAGGCACCTCACTAGTATCAATCATAAAGTCTGGCTCTGCAATATGCTCAGAGCAGACACCTCACTGATATCAATTATGGTTATGCAATATGCTCAAAGCATGCACCACATAATCACAAAGTCAGGCCCTGCAATACGCTCAAAGCAGGCACCTCACTGATATCAATTATGATCATGCAATACACTCAAAGCATGAACCACATAATCATAAAGTCAGGCCTTGCAATATGCTCAAAGAAGGCACCTCATTGATATCAATTACCAAGTCAGGCCTTGCAATATGGTCAAAGCAGGTACCTCACTGGTATCAATCACAAAGTCAGGCCCTGCAATACACTCAAAGTAGGCCAAAGAAATCGCGCATCACCTGTTACAGTCGTATCACATTTCACCTATCAAAAGATTGACCACACATGTCATATCATATAGTGCTTCACTTCAATCACGACACTTATTAGTTCCTAAACAAATGGGCCAGGACATACCCCTCAAGCAAAGCCCCATACAGTTAACATACTGAAATAGTCTCCATAGAATCCCTCATCGGTTTGCACACACCTAAAGTGCAGTTAAGCAATGAAGGTTCAAAATCTATAACATGCCAAAATGTAGTGTTATAACAAAGTGAGAAAAAACAAGGTCAAACAAAATTCTAGATTCTACACCACAAATCAAAAGCATAACTCTAGTCTCCGAAGTCTGTGTTGATAATATACTGCGCGTATCGAGATAACTCTAAGCACTTAACCGCATACTGATCAACAGTTAGCCTTTCTTGCTGCAATTCTATGAACTCAACCTCCTTCTTTTCTTTTACCGAGTCAGGGAAATACTTTTTGTTAAAGGGCCCTAAGAATCCTTCCCAAGTAGGTACCGTCTCTACTTCTTCCCAGGCCTGCTGGACTGAACACCACCAATGTTCGGCGTCCCCTTCTAGCATGAAGGTACCTAGCCTCAACTTCTGCTCATCTGAGCACTGTATGACTCAATAGGTCTTTTCAACTTGCATCTGCCACCTCTCGTCTCTCTCAAAGTTGTCATGCCCTGCGAAGGATGGGGGCCCAAACCTCTTAAACTTCTCTATTAGACAACTATCATTATGCCTTAGGCTAGGGGCAGCCGGGGACGGCATATCGTCCTTCATTATCTGAGTCATGGCCCCTAAGGTCTTGATGAATTCCCCGACAGCCACGGAGTTCCTATTACTAGGACTTGCATCGTTGGCACGAGTTCTTGTCATCTTAACCTGAGACAGGAACACCCAATTACTAACCCAAACAAGAGCTATTCAAAGGACACTTCTAAGACTCTTTAGGACAAGAATTCTATCCTGATTGCTCTGATACCATAACTGTCATGACCCCGCCTCCTGCCCCTCTTTTTTTCTCTCTAGCCGGAGGGCAACAAGGTGTGGGACCGTGATCATTACGTTACGAATGCCACTTAGGTCAGAGTGGCTCAATCAGTGCAAACTAAGAAAGAAAGCAAAACACCAAACACATACAACCACCCAAAAGCCAGACAATTAATTCCATCATTAAAGCTCCAAGGTATAACAAAAGTGTCCAAGGCTCCTACGACCCAAAAACATTACATAACATCAAATTCCTAACAACTATATGGCCAAATTGCTAACAAAACACAATAAAAAAAGGCATCCTCGTCAAGCTCAGGGCTCCAACTGTGAACTGTACTCACCAAACTGCTCGCCTTCCACCTGCGGGGTATCACTCTACATAGATAGAAAAAATAATGGAACGAGCTATAAAGCCCAGTAAGTAGATCAAAACACCATGCATTCTTGCCTACATACAATAACTCATACTCATACTCCAGATTTATGCAAGTCTAAGTAACCTGAAACCATGTATAACATTTTATTTGGCAATGTATTATAAGTGATTTCTTTCATGGCGGAACATTCGTAGTTTAGATATCAGATATCATTTGAATTAACAGTTCAATGAACCTTTCCTTTATGAGTATCATCACAATTCATCATAACTATGCATTTCTCACAATCACACATTCATTTATAACTGAGCATGTCCTACAATATGCATCCTTATCACAACGGAGCATACTTTCACTTCATAATAGGGCATACTTTCATTCTATCGCAATCACAAGGTCAGGCCATGCAATACATCCAAAGCATGCACCTTATTGGTATCGATCACATAGTCAGACCTGCAATAGTCTCAAAGCATGCACCTCACTAATATCAATCATGGCTATGCGATACGCACAAAGCATGCCAAAGAAATCACATAACACTCATCACTTTAGTCACACTACCAATGGGTGTCCCATTGCATAGTGCCTCATATCATATATCATACCACATTGCATGACACTACCAATGGATAACCGATTCTATAGTGCCCCTTATCACACAAAATATACACATTTCAGATCATAATTTCATTTCAGGGCATACTTTCATTTCATAAGCATGTCCTATTACAACATGCATATTTAATATTTCAAAAACATTCAGTATTTCATAAGCATTCACTAGCTCATATTCATGCCTTATAGCAATTATGTACATTTAATATTTCATAAACATCCACTGTTTCATAAACATTCATTGCATCACAAGCACATCTTAATACAACCATACACATTTACTAGTTCATAGACATGTCTTATCACATTATGATTACACATTATATCACACATCATGCGGCAAGTCCATGCTCACACATCATATCTCATCATTATTACACATTATATCATATTATGTATCATATTATATGGCAAGTCCATGCTCACATATGAAATCACAGTACTTATTATATATCACTTATCACTTATCACATATAATATTACATATATCGTATCAGTGGCATAATTTTCAAACCATGAAGAATTTTACTAAAAAATGAAACTTTGAAGATGACTTACCTATCTTTCATTTGAATCAAATTTGAACCCATTTGGACATATAAAAATCGGTGAAAAGTGCAATGCACAGAGAGTATAGTTTTCTGAAAAATCTCAGAATTTTAGGTAACATTCTTTTGGAAAATATAGCCTATCTCCCAATTCATAAAGAATCTCACTTTGAAACCTTAATAAAAATTGAATAAAACTCACTCATATTTCATTTGAATCAAATTTTAACTCATTTGGACATATAAAAATCGGTGAAAAGTGCAATACACAGAGAGTGTAGTTTTCTGGAAAATCTCAGAATTTCAGGTGACACTCTTCTGAAAAATGTAGCCTATCTCCCAATTCATAAGTAATTTCACTCTGCAACCTAAAGAACAATTGAAGAAAACTCACCCATATTTCATTTGAATCAATTTTAACTCATTTAGACATATAAAAGTTGTTAAAAAGTGTAATTCACAAAGAATGTAGTTTTCTGAAAAATCTCAGAATTTCAGGTGACACTCTTTTTGAAAATGTAGCCGATCTCCCAATTCATAAAGAACCTTAGGAAAAATTGAAGAGAACTCAACTATATTTCATTTTAATTAAATTTTAACTCATTTGGACATATAAAAATTGGTAAAAAGTGCAATGTACAAAGAATGTAGTTTTCTGAAAAATTTCAAAATTTCAGGTGACACTCTTTTGGAAAATGTATCCTATCTCCCAATTCATAAATAATCTCACTCTGCAACCTAAATAATAATTGAATGGAACTCACCCATATTTCATTTGAATCAAATTTTAACTAATTTGGACAAATAAAAGTCGGTAAAAAGTGCAATGAACAGAAAATATAGTTTTCTGGAAAATCTCAGAATTTCAAGTGTCACTCTTTTGGAAAATGTAACCCATCTCCCAATTCATAAAGAATCTCACACTGCAACCTTCATTACAATTGAAGATAACTAACTCATATTTCATTTGAATCAAATTTAAACTCATTTGGGCATCTAAAAGTCGGTGAAAGGTGCAATGCAGAGAGAGTGTAGTTTTCTAGAAAATCTCAGAATTTCAAGTGACACTCTTTTGGAAAATATAGCCTATCTCCCAATTCATAAAGAACCTCACTCTACAACCTTAAGAAAAACTGAATAGAACTAACCCATATTTCATTTTAATCAAATTTTAACTCATTTGGACATATAAAATTCTGTGAAAAGTGCAATGTATCGAGGATGTAGATTTCTGGAAAATCTCAGAATTTCAGGTGACACTCTTTTAGAAAATGTAGCCTATCTCCCAATTCATAAAGAATCTCACTCTGAAACCTAAGGAACAATTGAAGATAACTCACCCATCTTTCATTTGAATTAAATTTTAACTCATTTGGACATATAAAGGTTGGTAAAAAGTACAATGCACAAAGAGTACATATTTTTGGAAAATTGTAGGAATTCTTAACCAAATTTAGACATCATAACTCCACCCCCATTTCACAAGCATATGCATAATCTGTCATGACCCTGCCCCCTAACACCTACCGTTCACTAGCAAGGTGCGGGTTTGTGATCCAAAAGTAGTGAATGCTACTCAAGACAGAGTGGCGCGTTTCTTTGATAAAGCGGTAACTCAGGCAAACCAAGAAAGTAAAGAAACTCTAACACAAGCACAAGAACTAGGTAAAAGAAGAACTAAGATTTATGTCATTGCATAAACTTCTTGAAGTGGTACATCTGTTCAAGGCACAGAAGACCTAAATTACAAAAATCCAGAGTTCCAAATTGTCACCCAGAACATGGCCCACTACCAATAAACACATACAAGCAAAATGTCTTCTTCACAGATACAAGCCTTCACCGGCCAGATCGATCTCCCCCAACCAGCAGTCCTTTAACCTGCAACTTCTACTCTACAGGGTTGGAAAAAGAGGAATGAGTTATAAAGCCCAATAAGAGGACCTAGAAGTTATGCATCTACAACATATCTATTCTGGCATTATAAAGAATTCTTTTATCTATAAGCAATCATAATGGAAAAAGTATCCTGTTAGCAATCTTTCCAATATATTCATGATTATCATATCATGATTATCATAAAACCAGTATCACTAACAACATTCACAGTCACACATTCAATTGTTAACTACTAACTCATATTCACCTACTCCCAAAGTAGAAGCCATATTTAGCATGCCAAGCCAATCCCATTGTCTAGGATTTCTACCATTACTCGAGAAAGAGGGCAATGACAATGAGTGTCTCATTCGGTAATGCCTTTGCATTCACACACACAGTCCCCAACGCACTTTGGGGCTTTTGATAGGCACTTGCTTTTCAAGGCACGTTTCACTATTTACTTCTTATAATACACTAAATTTCAGGAGGCGTGACCCACCCTTTATACTTTCTACCTAACTCCCCTCCTATCATATAGGGAGTTAGGGAACATTGCTGGCCTTACTCTCTTATCAAGTCACATCATACCACCACGGGTAACCCGTGTGTGGCGTCATTGAATCATGTCACTATTATCAAACACAATAGAGGGTCATGCTTGGAGCATGCTATCAGATCACTCTTCACTTAACATTCATCACTTTGGCACTTAATGCATATCACATTGCCAACACATAAAATTTCATTATTTAGCACTCATTAAATGGCATTCACATCTAGTACATGAATATCACATGGCAGTCATTATATGGCATTCACACTTAACAAATGAATAATTCATGACACTCATTGAATAACATTCTCATTTATCACTTGAATATCACATAACACTCACTAAATAACATTCTCACTCATTACCTGAATATCACATAACACTCACTAAATAGAATTTTCACTCATTGCTTGAATATCACATGGCACTCACTACATACCATTCACACCTTAGCATGCACAATTTCTGGGAAGTTCCGCCAAGAGTGACATATTCCCCATAAAATGGGAATAACTTTCAATCTAGGGGTTTTTTCAAGAAAATCTTTGCATGCAAATTTTAAGTGTTCCATAAACCTTCCAATTGGTGTGGTTGAAGGAAAAGGGGATCTCTTTTGGTCAATCAAAATTGGTGGCAACAATGACATCAGTTCTGAGTTTTCATAATAGCTACCCACAGTGACATGTATTCGCATTTAATCGTGTAACTCTCAAATTAGGAAGAATTTCGAAAAGTTCTCAACATGTGATTTCAACTTACTCATAAATATTTAACATGACTGTGGTTTGAAAGAAATCGGCCATCATTTGGTCATCTAAAATACATGAAAACAGAAACATCAATTCTGCAATTTATTAAAACTGTCCACAGTGACCTATCTGCATAATTGAGAGTATAGCTTCTCATTCATGAAGAATTTGAACATAGTTTTAACATGAACATTATAGTGGACAAACACACACTGTTCAAATGGTGGTGATTTGAAAGAATTTGGGCACTTCTTGATTGTTCAAACGTTTTGTGCAAGGTAGATGACAGTGGTTGGAATTATGTTGTCTGTTAACAGTGACATAGTCTTACTTATAAAATATAAATCTTAACATGTGCAAAATATCACAATTTCAAAAGAATAAAAGTTGTATTAGACACACATATATTTCATTTAAGATTGAATTGAGCTCACTTGGACCCCGTTTGGTCACTGAACCATTGGATGCAAAAACACCTATAGTTCTTGGAAATTCGTTTTCCCCCTTTCCTTTCTTAAACTCTTCATACATGCATAAGCATAAACCATTCACAGCAGTGTCCTTCAATCCACAGTTGATAAATATTCACCATCCACTCTATCTAGACTAAAATTATAGGGATATTTGGCGCGTAATATTACTGTTCACAGATGTTATACAATCATGGATTCAAGCACACAAGATTCAAGGCTCTAAGATTATTCTTATATACCCATACATCATGCATAAAACATCTATGATTGTTGCACATAGCCCCCCAAATCCTCCTTCCACAGTCTTCTTTCACTTTCCCACTTGCTGCTCCAACAGTGAGCTAAGGGAGCCTTCTCCACGCCCTTCACTTGCCTTCGAGAGGGAGAGAGAGAAGGAAAGAATGAGAGAGAGAGAGAGGGGGTGGAAAATGGCGTGAGGGGGAGGGAGAGGGCTTATATGCTCCTCAAGCAGTAGGTGGCAGCCCAATTGGGACAAGTGGCATGCAACTGGCCAGGTGGCGCGCATGGCAACATGCACACAACAAGTAGCGTTCGCTTCCCAATCACACTACACAGCCAGCACTACGCAGTTGGTGTTGCTCTTCATTTCACTCTCACGCGGCATCGTTCTCTAGTCACAGATGATGTTGGCCCCTTTGCGCACCCCGTTACTCCTCCACGCGCGAAGCGTTTCTCCCTTACGTGCCCGACATTAGCCCTTTCTCTTCATTCACGCACGGCGCTGCCTCCTCTCACCCCTTTAATGGCATTACCCCTCCTCACTACACAGCTGGCGATGGTTCACTCTCCCCGCCGTGCAGGTGACCTAGAAATATCTTAGGTCGTTATATAATCACACTTCAATTTCATGTTCTTACGAACAAATCAAGCATGCATCACTAAAAAAACACAAATCAATTTCATACTTTAGTAATAGATTGAATATGCATCACACAAGGCATGAAAACATGGGGAAGATCTTATTTACCTGTACCATGGGATTCCAACTCCCTTCCCTTGTCCAACTCCTTAGAGTGGCTTCAGTGCCTAAGGTTCTAAGTCTAAGGGGGAAAACGTGGGTGAGAGAGAGAGCAAAAGGTGAATGAGCTGAGGGAGGGCCTTTTATAAATTAAGGGGGAGAGAGAGAGAGAGAGGGCTACATGCAAAGACAAGTGGCTTGCATGCAAAAAAGAAAGAGAGAGAAGGAGGCTACATGCATGAGCTGATGTGGCACACATGCATGAGGTAAAGTGGCAATGAGGTGGCAGCACCTAGGTGAGGTGGCAATGAGGTGGCATTACATGGGTGATGAAAAAGAAGGGGGAGAAAAAGAAGAGGAAGTCCCCCCCCTGGACCACCCTATTTAACCGCACACCAGGGTAAAACGTTATGCATGGCGGCTGGACAGAACACGCGCAGCATCAAAAACACACACACACACAGTGGTCACGATGGTCAGGAATTTACACACACACAGAGGTCAAGAATTACACACACGGCAGTAAGGCAGGAATTACACACACGATGGTTAGGAATTCCATGCAGAAGAGTCTTGGCCCTTACATCAATGTCGGATTGAGAGACCTATGGAGAGGAAGAGTGGTCATGCGAGGGAGGTGACTGCCTAGGGACTGGATCTATTGGATGAGGAGAATTGGCTTCTTGATGTGATGAGTTATCAAGAGGCCGGGTACTTTCCATCAGGTTGATCTTTTCCATCATCTTGCAAATCATGCCCTCGAACTGATTCATGCGGTCTTCTTGATTGTCATTTGGTTCGTCAATGACCATTACACTGATGGTTTCTTAAGGAAGGTTGATCTCTCGCATGGTCAGGGTCTGGCCCACACACCGGACCGGGTGCGGCAAGTCGGTCAGTAGGGGTTGAGGATGCTCTGATTGAGAGCTTTATACACTGATTGGGTTAGGATCGGTTCGCAACGATCTTAGGACCACAGGGGCTGCACTATTGGGTCATCTCCTATGATGTTAACAATCGTGCACGATTCTTCTATCTCAGGCTCTGCTGCAGATGATCAGTAGGTTTTCTTGCCTCGAGTGACTTGGCTTCTTCTCTTGGGACTATTCGCAGGCCTCGGTCATGTTTGGCTCTCAGGCTCTGGCGTCCTTCCTCCAGAACCGATATTGGGACCGTGATTGCGAGTGGTTCACTTTCTTTAGACATGACTGAGCCGTCTTCATGAGATGAGACAAGTAATGTGGGCCAGAAACAGGAGTAAGCTAAGCTCGGACTTCTGTTTCGGCTTGGGAAGAGACTAGGGATGGAAGACTTCATCACCAAATGGGGCCTTGCCTCGAGCTCTTTTGTGAGCTCCAATGGTCAGGCTGGTCTGAAGAGGGTACTTCAGGAGTGTACTCTTAGGAAAGGATTTTGAGTACCAAGTCTTGAGAGGCACGTCCAGAGGAGAAGGGACGAACGGGGGAGGAGTCAACGGTCAGTGACCTTTTGGTCAGGAGCTTGGAGTTGTCCGTGGGGGTGGTGTGTGTGTGCCACTCGAGTAATGGGTCAGGCCCTAGGAGGTCGAGGATTGAGAGCATGTGTTTGTGAAATGGTCTAGTGACCACCCCTCGCAGACGGTAATGTGCTGACAAGGACGGCAAGGGGGTCGTCTTTCCTTTACTCAGCTAAGCGCAATCAGAGGGCTGACCCGAGTAGTGCGATATGTATGCATCAAGAATATGGGGCCAAGTCCAAGAAGACGGGAGCCCGAACAGGGTTCAGGGCAGCCTGAGGGCTGCCCGGAAGGGTAGCTCGAGTGGATGGACCATGAGCCTTGATGCATGTATGGGAGGTGGCAGCCTTAAGGCCTCCTCCTCCATGGGTTGAGCCTCTTGTTATAGGGGCTCGATGTGTTTGAGAGTGAGGGGTGGCCTTACGGCAATCCACAAGAGCACTGACAGCCGGACTACCTCGTGCAGGAAGGGAAAGAACGACCTTATGGCTGCCTCGAGCAATAGGACCGGCAAGTGACTTGCTGGTAGTAGGGTGTATGCTGTGTGTGGTGGTCGGTGCGCCACTCATGCAAGGTTCTTTGGTGGAGGGTCCACCAAGGCTAGAAGATGGGGAGTGAGGGACTTTGGATCCCTCCTCGCTCCAATCTAGGTTAAGACCTGGGAGTGTTACACAGGGTCAACACTTAGAAGAAAGGTCAAAAACGAGGTTCGCAGAACATGTTCCCGACATGGACTCAAGAGTGTGGGGATAAAAAATCCCCGACTCAATAAGCAATCCCGAAGACATGTGTGTGTAAGTGAGCAGGCAATAGAAGAAAGGCAAGACAAATAAGAATGATCCAACGATGGGGTAGTGTATCCCCAGTGGAGTAGCTAAGCTGGTTAGATGCCTCGATCTCTCCCTCAGGTCGGGATGACCTGGTGGCGTGGCTTTAGGTTCGAGATGGACCCGGGACCTGAGACTGCTCTCTCATGAATCGCTAAGGATGATGCGAGTAGGAATACCAACCGGTGAGAGAGGAATTTGGTTTGTGAGGCGGGACTTACCTCACATGGATCCATGAAACGCTCGGGCTAACTCGCATGGGCGCCCTCTTAGATCACCCCCTGGCTTGTGGCTGGTTCAAAATCACCTCCCTTGACTTATTTATTCTTGCCTGCAAGCATACACACACATTAGAATAAAGACAAGTGCGTCTGAGGACCCCACCTTGTCATAGGGTGAGTGCACATGTCCATGTGTACTCAAAGAAAAATGGAAGATAGCATGATCGAGTTTATGTCAATGTGATAGCCTTACGGTCTCCTTGACAAGGGACTCTTAATACATATGTTACAATAAAGGAGGAAAGAAAAAGATGAGATAGAGAGGGTGAAAGAGAAAAGAAGAAAAGAAGAAAACAAGAAAACAAGAAAAGAAGAAAAGAAGAAAAGAAGAAAGAAAGAATGATTTGAAGGCTGGTCTGGTTTTCACCCAGTACTTCAAAGAAAAGAGAGAAAGGAATTAGAGGCTGGTCTGCATTTCACCCAGTGCCCCAAAGAAATAAAGAAAGAAGAGATTGAAGGCTGATTTGCTTTTCACCTAGTGCTTCAAAGAAATAAAGAAAAGAATTGATTGAAGGCTAGTCATCTTTTCACCCAGTGCTTCAAAGAAATAAAGAAAATAATTGATTGAAGACCGGTTTGCTTTTCACCCCGTACATCAAAGAAATAAAGAAAAGATTTGAAGGCTGGTTTGATTTCCACCTAGTACTTCAAAGGTAATGTATGTTTTGGAAATGAAAGAGAAGAGAGACGAAGGTTGGTTTGGTTTTCATCGAACTCTTCAGAGATAAGATGTACTTTTGAAAAGGGAGAAAAGAGGAATGAACGTTGATTTGTTTTTCACCCAGATCCTTTGGAGATGAAGATAGAAAAATGTTTTCTTTTGAGAGAGAAAGGAAAAAGTAGATGAGAAAAGGTTAAAGAGAGGAAAAATTTTTGACCAGGTGGCTAGACTGGCACAATGGCAAGACCAACGCAACGGTTAGTTGGGCGCGGTAGGTACCGGTACGACGATTAGGCTGCTCGACAACAAGACTACCACGATGGCTGGTCTGACACAACGGCTGATCTGACATGGCAGTTAGATGGGCACGGTAACTAGATCGACACGATAGCTAGGCTGCTCGATGTTGAGACTAACATGGCTGCATGAAGCTCAACATATCCTCTGATCAAAGAATCAAAAAAAGAAAGATGAGAAAGGAGAAATCATGCTCGACAGCATGCACTGCCATGCAAGACAAAGAAGAAAGAGAGAGAAAGAAACATCACGCCCGGTAGTGTGTGCTACCGCGCATGATAGAAAGAAGGAAGAAAGAAAGGTCCCGCTCGGCAGCGCTCTTTGCCGTGCACGTCATAAAGAAGAGAGAAGAAAGAGAGGGTCGTGCTCGGCAGTGGCCATTGCCGTGCATGACAGAAAGAAGAAGGAAAGGAGAGAGTTGCGCTCGGCGGCATTGACTGCTGTGCGAGACAAAAAGAAAAGAAAAGAAAGAGAGGGTCATGCTTGGCACCATTCACTGCCGTAAAAGACAGAAAGAAGAGAGAAGAAAGAGAGGGTCGTGTAGACATCTGCTTTAAATCTGGCAAGTTTTGTGGTTTTCTTAGACCCTTAGGATCAAATTGGCCTAGTAAACCCAAAATACATAGGTCACACAACTTACCTTGGGAGCCATAACCATTCTACCAGCCCAAAACCTAGCAGATGCCTGTGTTGACCCGAAATCCAATAAACGCGTTGTTTTATAGAAAAAATCATTAAAAATAGTAAAACAATCCATTTTGACCCAAATTTTCTCTGAGAGCTTCACAAGAGGCTGAAGAAGACAATTAAATTGAAAAAACCCTCGATTTAGACAATTTTTGATAGTGGAGACACGAGGATTGCCGCCCAGGCGACATGGGGTGTGTCGCCCAAGTCATCTTGCAAATGCCCTATTTTACCAAAAAACTCATTAAAAATAGTAACAAAATCTGTTTTGACCCATAGGTTTTTAGTAGCTTCACAAGAGGCTAAGCAACATACTTAAAGAAAACATATTTCAATTTGGACAAGTTTTAGTTTGGGTGACACGGGGCGTGCTGCCCAGGCGACATGGGGCTTGTCACCCAGCCTTGGGCGACACGGGACGTGCCGCTTAGATACGTTTTTCCCCAAATATTTTTTTTTATCACTTTTCATGTTTTTATGGTCATATTTTGGATGGTTTGGCCGCGTGATTCTATTCGCGTCTGTCATATCTGAATTTAAAAAAAATAAAATACGGGTTTGACCAAGGGATTTGTTGGTTATGGGATAACTCCGCCCCAACAAATCCCTCGTTCAGATGAACTCTCTTTGAGTAACTATAAGAGGACAAAAATTGAGAGGCTTGAAAGAAGGCGTAAAAAGGAAAAAAAAAAGAAAAGAAAAAAGAAAAGAAAAAAGAAGAGGACGAGACTTTTGAGAAACTTTAGGCTGGAAAAGAAACCCTAGGAGAGTAGAAAGACTAACCCTAACCCTCGTCTTAAGCCTAAGTGAACCCTAGATCTCTAGGGCCCAACAACGTTAGTTATAGAACCATCTCTAGGGCGCAACCACCTTGGACATCACAGATATTATTTTGACTAGTTTTCTTAAAAAAATAAATCATGTTTTTGATGCCTTCGATCACGCTGGCTCCGCCACAGATCTGAGAGTAGATCTGCTCGTTTCTGGGCATATCTGATCTCAGATTTGAATTAGATTGTCCCCAATTTCTCTACCATTGATTTTTCATTTATTTTTATCAGTTGAAAGTGTCAGATATGAGAGATATACATCATTAGATTGCTTGATTCTGCGCTATAAACAGTTTGACGCCCGCCGTGGGGCAAATCGAGCGTGATCTGAGCATCAAAATTTAGAAAATCTCAGAATATTTTGAAAATTTCCAAAAATATTCTAGGTACCATTTTGTGGCTGATACCAAATTTTCAGGTCAAAATAAAATATCTTTTTAAAAAAATGTTTCTGTTAGATCTGCTATCGCTTCCTTTTAATTTATTTTCATCAAAAAACCCTTTTATTTTCTGTTTGTCCAAGTTTACAGTAAGCTTATTTTATCAATATCTACAGGGAAAAATTATAAAAAAAAATAAAAAAAATAATAATTGTTTTGGGCATCACAAGGCTTGCCGCTCAGGCGACACAGGGCATGCCGCTCAGGTGACACGGGGCATGCCGCCCAGGTCCAAGGCGACATGCTTTCTGGTTCCCCCTGTTGCCCAACTCTAAAATTTTTTAAAATTTGCAGATCTTTTCCTGAGACTTTTGTTGTGATTGCTCAAAAAATTTCAGACCAAAATAATTTGTTTAAAAATACCAAAAAAAATATTTCGCTTGATACAGGTATGTTCTATCTGTTGTTCATTTGTTTCACTTTGTTTTAATTTTATTTCATCAAAACATCTGATATTTATACTTTTTCAAGTTTCAGTATCCTTATTTCATCAAGATAAACAAGATAAAAATAACAAATAAATAAATAAATCATATTTTTTTTGGGCGACACGACCCGTGCCGCCCGGGTGACACGGTCCATGCTGCCCAATCACAGAGGTCCCAGAAAAATTATGGTACCACACAAGCCTATTCCAATGCCTTTTTTGTACTTGATCACGAATTTTTGGCTTAAATAAATTTTTTAAAAATATAAAAAAGTATTTTGCTTCAGATAAGTCCGTCATGCTCCTAGCCTTTTTTATTTTATTTTATTTTAGTATATTAACCTTGGATGAAATCGTTTTTTCATGCTTTCTCCATACTTAATCTAACTATATTTCATCAAAGCTAAAAAAAAGTTAAAAAATAAAAAATAAAAAAAGAGAAAAAAGATAAATATACATCGAGGAAGATAAATTTACGTCGAGGGCTGCTCTCACCCTCCCTGTCACCCTCAACTCTGGCCACGCTCGACTTAGCATGGACTGTGAGTGGTCTCATTGTTTTGACTTTATATTCTTAGGGGTTCCTCACCCCTCCATCTATATTGTGCTTCGAGTGAGTTTCGCCTCGAAGCGCGCATCGCTAGGTGCGATCAATGCCGAGCGCTCACTTTGTTTTCTTTCTTATTGTGTGCATGTGTGCTTGACTTTATTTTCATTTGCATGCTTCTTTACACACTTCAGCACACACCGACCGGGAATCCCTGAAAACTAGAAAACAAATTTTTCGAAGACCCCCAAAATTCATATTAACGGCGTGTGGGGAACCTAGCACTGAGAGCTGAGGCAGTTGGGATTCATGTAGCTTTAACTGTGAGCACCCCTCCGTAATCCTTTGCCTCAAAGTAACTCCACGTATAGTAGGACCTGGTAAAATCCTATAACAGGAGGCCAAGACCTATGCAGGGACCTATATCAGCCTAGCCACATTTCAGTAGTTAGGAATCCACTCTCAAGCCAAGCCTACCTATAATACGTTACTAGGTCAAACATTTTCATGTGCTTGCTTGCTTATTTCTGTTTGGTTAATCTTAGATCTCAGCTCGGGCCTGCCTTTGGTGTAAACTGAACTCTGGGTCCAAGTTCAAGCTTTTACCCAGCCTAGCTCAAGTCCGAACCAAGTTCACACCCAGGTTTGAACCAAGGCCTCCTCTTGTTCTATGCCGAAAGCTCGTTCCTAGTTCAATCTTGATCTTGTCCAGGTCTACACCCATTCTGAGTTTCAGAACCCTCTAGGTCCAAGCTTAGACTTGCACTCAGCTTAGTTCAAGTCTAAACCAGGCTCACACTTAGGTCCGAACCTAGACCCACGCTTGATCGGAGCCGAGGCTCGCACCCATCTAGTCTACATCTTCGTCTAGGGTTCAGAATAGGTCGTAGCTTAGAGTTGCCTCTAGAGCTAGACTAGGCTTACCCTAGTTCAAGGTTTGAACCAAAACCCATTGAATCTAGCAGGTTTAGGTTCCAGTCTAGTCTTAGCCTAGGTCTGAGTTAGGGTTTTGCCCTTAGCGTCAGGCTAGGTCTACCTTAGGTTGTCGAGTCTAGCTCTTACCCAAGTTTAGAATCTAAAACCCAGCTAAAGAGAGTCACCATGTTGGTTAGTCAAGACGACCATGATGAATGCTCCACAGTTGACTCTAAACCAAACCTTCCCAATCCTAGGGACCAATATGCTGCAATCCCTTGGAACTATCAATAGACCTCATGCCAATCCATTATCCATCATCTAGGTCTTCAATTAGAAGCCGAGTCTCAAGGATCCACTCCTAATCCTGAGCTCTGTATGGTCCGAAAAGTTGGCTCTACCCGAAAAACATTGAACAGTTAGGGGGTTCGGCCGGGCAATATCCTACAGGGAATCTTACGTAGCCATAGTAGGAGCCGTGCTAGGGAAGAAGTTCATGTGGCATCTAATGCTAATTCCCACAACTCGAACCAAGATAACCCCGAGATGCGGCGGTCTCAGAACCAAGATCCACCTAGGTCTAGGAGATCCAATCCGACCTCGAGCCACTATAGTACAACCCACGATGTCTTGAACACTGTAAACAACAGAGGCATCATTTTAGACCAACCCTTAGGCGAGATAGGCATCCAGGCTGCCCTCAAAAGTCTAGTTAACTTAGGTTACACAGTTCATGCCCCAGTCATGGGTCGGTCCAAAACCAACCTAATAGCATAGGTCAACCCATAGCACAACCGAGTTAGTCAACCCTTCAATCGGTCCCTCATGTGTTTCCGGTCCAACAAACCTTGCCACTTTTGCAATCGGGGATGATGCCCTTGGGTCAGTACGCCCCTCAAGGACAAATGTATCAAACTGTCCTGGTAACCGCGACTCATTCATCATAGGCCCAAGTAGGCCAACATCTACCCCATGTCTCGACTCATCAGTCTACGCTTGGGAACCACCGACCGGTGGGCCTACTCTCATGCCAAATACTCAACAAGAAGGCACTTTAAAAGCGATGCAGGATATGCTCATAAGGATGGGTATGCATGAAATCCTACCCCCAAAGGCCTATGTTCATGAGACCCTTGGAGGCATGGAAGACATTCCCCCTAGGTTTGTCATCCTAGAGTTTAAAAACAAATTCAATGAGAAGAATGACCTAGATATTCACGTAAACGCGTACCTCCTCTCCGTCCGAGCTTTGCGAGACAGGCCTAACCAGTTGAAGGCCCCATTTTCACAAACTTTGACTGGTGAGGCTCTAAACTGGCATCGGAGAATAATGACCGTTCAACCCCACATAACCCCAGACGAAATGTTCAACTAGTTCGTCTCTCATTACCGTGGGTCGACACCAAGATCTCTTTCCTTGGGAGAACTCAGTGCAACCAAACAAAACACAGGAGAATCCTTCGAGAATTTTATCGATTGATTGCGTGAGGCTACGATGCAGGTCATCAAATGTCCACTCACAGACCCAGCTAATATCTCCATGGCCTTAGAAAATGCAGATCCTAAATATAAGATATTCTTTAGCTAGAGACTTATCCCCCACTCTTTTAACTCCATGATCGAGCGGGTAGCGCAACATGAAAGGGCGAGAGGGACACCCCTCAGTACTAGGCCCAATAACAAACCCATCACGACTCCTCAGAATAAAAATAAGAGCAACGACTAGGGGAAAGCTTCTGGTCAGGTTAACGAAATTGCCGTTAACGGACCGGGTCAAGGTTCAGCCACCCAATACAATAATAGGAATCAAAATCGAAGGTTCAGCCTAGAGCTAACGCTTAAAATAACAATCGATGGCGAGAGGACAACTTCACTCCTCTCAAAGACCCGTTAGAAAAAGTGTTAGAGTTACTCTTGAATAAAAACATGGTTCAACTCCCGCCACCATCTGAACCACCATTTTAGGTTAAGGATAAGAACAGATGGTGCAAGTGGCATAGAAACCGTGCCCATGATACCCAAAACTGTTTCTACTTGAAGCGGGTGATTTAAGGGTTGATTAATAGGGGCGACATCACTGTCGAACTAAGAAATCAACGTGCTGAAGAACCTAATCAAAAGATGGGTATCTTCACAAACCCTCTCCTCAAAAATACGGCCACAATGACCAAAGAAATAGGAGCTCGAAGTAACTCAAAGGAGGATGTTATCATTCACATGATTGGAAATGGAGACGAAGAAGATGATCCCAGCCAATTCATATTTCTTGTGATCATCATCTCCAAGAAGTTGAAGAAGATCTTTTGAGTCTTCTTAGAGGAAACTCTTCATCCCTCAAATTTGATGATCCTCCTAAATGGGACGAGTACGATGAAGATGATGCCCACGAGATTGACATGGTCAAAGCTGATGAAAAGGGATCATTTTCCAAACAAGGGGCCAACACCCCGAGGTCTCCCATTACTCTCACTAGGGCTGACCCTATCGAGCTCCAGGTCGACGAAGTTGATTCCTTAACCTGAAGAGGTCGAGTTTCCAAACCATCCAATTGATGGCGGACACTCTTGATGAAAGAATTGGAGCCACTTCAACAGTTAAACCACTGGCAAGGGATGCAGATCAAGAACCTAACAAAATAATTCAAGGATCTGCAACCACCTATGATGTACTGACTCATCTCGAGAAGATCCAGGCTCAAATCTCCATCTTGGAGCTACTTACGAATTCGTTGGCACATAGAGCACAAATCGAAAAGGTTCTTGCTAAGACCCACATCCCGAGCAACGCACAACCGGATGAGTTGTGCGGGATGATCAACCAATTAATGGTACCAACACCAATCATATTCACGGACGATGACATCCCGGCTAATGTCAATCGCTTTCACATCCAGCCTCTTCATATCACTGTTTTCATGCAAGGATATGAAATACGAAGAGTGCTTGTTGATAATGGGCATCCCTAAACATATGCCTTATGAAAACGGTGAAGTAGATAGGAAAAAGCCCGGATGAGTTCGAGTCATGCTAACTAACTATCGCTGCATACGACGGGACCAAGAGGCTAGATGAAGGCATATTGCCTCTCACACTCAAGATGGGTCCTACTATCCAAGTGATAAAGTTTTATGTATTAGACATAAAACCTTCATTCAACATGCTGCCAGGTAGACCATTGCTACATGAGAACCTCGTGGTCGCCTCAACACTCCATCAATGCCTCAAGTTTCCGATTAAAAATGGTGTCGCAAAGGTATGCACTGAAAACTCTTCTTATTCCAATTCTAGCATACATAACGGAAAACTGGCCATAGGAGTCGAGCTCG
The DNA here is from genome assembly GCF_054954075.1 of Amborella trichopoda. NCBI lineage: Eukaryota > Viridiplantae > Streptophyta > Magnoliopsida > Amborellales > Amborellaceae > Amborella > Amborella trichopoda. The sequence continues at coordinate 19,789,547 of NC_142336.1, read as the reverse complement.
GAGAAATCCCGCTCGCTTCCTTTAAGCAAACTGATTGGGTTACTTTATGCCTAGAGGCCGACGACCTTATTCCTCAAATTTTGCAAACTTCCTCATCGATGGAGGAGATCATCCATTACCAACATCGATACAGCTTCGGGTCCCTCGAAGCCTGACAAATGATCCTCTCCTAAGGCTTCCAACTAAGCCAAGGCTTCGGAAGTCAAGAGCAAGGTGTAAAGGAAGCGATTTTTGCATCACCTGAAGCCAAAACTGGGAAAGGGTATCGAAGAGGACTCGGGTGTACTCTCACCCTATTTCAAATCTAGATAGAGACTTCAAACCCTCCATGCTTCATATCTGGGGGCATTCAAAGCCTCGATCCTCTCAATGCCCGTCCTTCAAAATGGCCGAAAGTGATCCTTGGTTCCCCAATAGGGAATAGTCCCTCTTCCACATCTCAACACACACAAGGACTAAGAATTGAAGACCTATTTACTAACCTGGATCTGGAGGAGGTGTGCACAGTTGGCTCTAACACAGCCAAGGGTGCTCATCCACCAACACCAACCCAGGGACAGAATTGGTCCATCATTGCTTTATCTCGAGAATCGCTAGAAGCATACCAGCGGCTCCTCCAAGTCTCGGTGCCAAAAAATGGATAGGTACAGGGTGGCCATCAAACCACCCTGCGCGCCCTGTCCCCAACATTTCTCTTGCGAGTTCCATAAGGATCACCTCTTGTGACATTTCAAAAACTTGTGAAAATTTAAAACATGATAAAGTTGATAATAATGAAAAAGAATTTTAAAAAACGACCCTCACTCAAGATAGTGCAATAATGGTGCATAATACCCAAGACGATGAATTGGATGACCAAGATGAAGATCAAGAGACTCAAGAGTCAGAAGAAATCTCTTAACCTAAGGAACTTACTTCTCATGTTGAGCAATTCAAGAAGAGGTTCGATGGTGACCCAACGACTATCATCGAAGAGACGATTGACGTAAACTTAGGAACTGAGAAGGACCCCAGGTTAACCAAGATTGGAACCTCCTTATCTTCTGAGGAGGGGGAAAATGTGATTTCCTTTCTCAAGGAATATCGTGATGTCTTCACCTGGTCATATGATGATGTGCTAGGGCTAGATCCCACATTGGTGCAATATCCCCTAATATTAGCAAAGCCTGTAAGGCATAAACTCTGACGTCAAAAGACCCACCTTGAGCTCAAAATCAAAGAAGAGATCGACAAGCTTCTCAAGGCAAGGTTCATCACCCCCGTCGATTACTCGGAATGGTTGGTCAATATAGTGGTCGTACTCAAGAAAGACGGGAGGATCTGAGTGTGTATTGATTACAAAGACCTCAATAAGGCATGTCCCAAAGATTTCGTTACCAAACATAGATGCCTTGGTCGACAACACTGCAGGTCACTAGATGTTGTCATTCATGGATGGCTTCTCGGGTTACAACCAAATCCTCATGGCAGAAGAAGAACAAACCAAGACATCATTCATAACGCAATGGGGAACCTATTATTACAAAGTCATGCCCTTCGGTCTAAAAAATGCAGGAGGAACTTATCAACGGGCAATGACTAGCATCTTCCACGATCTAATTCATACCATTTATGGAAGACAATGTCGACGACATTCTGGTCAAGTTGAAGACCAGGTCTAATCATCTCACTAACCTAAGAACCATTTTCGAAAGACTCCAGAAACATCAACTCAAACTCAATTCACAAAAATGAGCCTTTGGAGTTGAATCCAAAAAATTACTAGGCTTTATAGTAAGCCAAAGAGGCATTGAGGTGGACCCATCCAAAATACAAGCCATCACTGAATGCCTCGTCCTCGAAAGATCAGAGAAATCTGTGGGCTTCAAGGTCTCATACAAGCCATAAGGCGTTTTATTTCACAACTGATGGATAAGTGCGCACCATTCAATAGACTCCATAAGAAGAACACCCCATTCATATGGGACAATGAATGCCAAGAAGCATTCGATCAAATCAAGGAGTACCTCACAAAACCTCCCATTTTTAGTCCTCTTAGTCCAGATAAACCCCTGTTCTTATACATGTTAGTGAAAGACAAGACCATAAGGGCAGTGTTAGGACAATATAACGACTATGAAAAAGAACAAACGATATACTATATCAGCAAAACCATGGTTGATTATGAGACAAGATACGTGAATGTGGAGAATCACTGCCTAACACTTGTGTGGACCATGCCTAGACTAAGACATTATGTCCTATCTCATTCTGTCAAGCTCATATAAAAAATTGACCCATTCAAGTACCTATTGGAGAGGCCAGTCCTCAAAGGACGTTTGGCGAAGTGGAGAATGTTATTGAGCGAGTTCGAGATCGAGTATGTCACTCAAAAATCGGTCAAAGGACAAGCCATTGCTGACCACTTAGCTAAACACGCACTTCCAGACAATATTCCCGTCCCTAATGAGAACCTCCTCACAATTGAGGACTCAATTTGGGAGCTATACATCGACGGTGTAAAGAACGAATACTAGTCAGGTATAGGAGTCATACTATGCTCACCCGAGAAGATTTTAATGCAAACAACCATCAGGTTGAATTTCTCATGTACCAATAACGTTGTTGAATACGAAGCCTTGATTGTTGGGCTTGAAAATGCTAGGGGAAAGAAAAGATAGCACATACGAGTGATTGGTGACTTCTTACTCGTCATAAACCAAGTTCTTTGGAAGGTGAAAGAAGAAAAGCTCAATTATCAAGAAAAGGTGGAAAAGATGATCCCACATTTTAAGAAAATCACCTTTCAACACATGACTAGGGAAAATAATTGGTTCACCAACACCCTTGCAAGCCTTGCTTCAATAGTCCATATTCCCCAGAAATCACCACGCTTCCATTCTACATCAGAAACAAACATGACCCTTTCCCCTCAAGGATCGAAAAAGAAATAAAACAAAAAAGGGAGAACAATGGGGAAGTGTCTCTCGTGGCTTCAGATGCGCTAGTTAAGGCAAAACCATGGTTCCACGATGTTCTGTCCCTGCTAAAAGATGGGTTATTCCCCTAAGGAGCCACCAAAAAGGATAAACAAGCCCTTTGAAGGATTTCGATGAGATTCTTGCTAAGAGGTGATCTCCTATTCAAAAAGTCCTTTGATGGCATCATTCTACGGTGCCTCGATCAGCCAGAAATTGACCAAGTACTAACAGGCTGCATAATAAAGGAGGTCATTCTGGGGTAGCCGCCTTAGCTCAGAAAATCAAGCGTCAAGGCTATTACTGGACCACTATGGTTGAATACTACTAGAAGTTCATTAAGAGGTGTCCCAAAAGTCAACTCTATGGAGACCTCATCCATTCACCATCTGTATCACTCAACTCAACACTGCCTGTATGGCCCTTTGCCATGTGGGGTCTTGGTGTCATTGGAATGATATCACCAAAAGCCTCAAACTACCACTGTTTTATATTAACAGTTACAGAATACTTCACCAAATAGATAAAGGCCGCATCATTTGTTAAAAATGAAGGCCAACATGTTGCCTGTTTCATAAAGAACAATATCGTATTCAGATTCGGTGTTCCTAAGTCAATCATCATTGACAACGGATCCAATCTAAAACATGAAATGGGCACTAAGGTGTGCAAAAAGTTTGGGATAATACATAAATTCTCCACACCTTACTACCCTCAAGGAAACAGACAAGCAGAAGCCACAAATAAAAGACTTCTCATAATCATAGACAAAATAATAGAAGACGGGAAAGATTAGCATGAAAAGCTAAACGATGCCCTACCGGACAATTGAGAAGACTCGTACTGGCATCACCCCATACTCAGTGGTATATGGTATGGAAGTAGTGCTATCTATCGAAATTGAGATACCATCTCTCCAAGTTCATATTCACAAAAATGCAAATGAGGAACAAAAGATCGAAGCACGAATCACTGCCCTCGTTGCTTTGCATGAAAAACGACTACGAGCAACACAAAATATCATTGCTTAGCAGTGTAGAATCGAGAGGGCATACCAAAGAAAGGTTGTTCCTCGATAGTTCAAAGAAGGGGACATGGTACTAAAAAAAAAATCTTCCACACTCCTGTAAATCCACACCCTTTAAGCAAGTTCAAACCTAATTGGGAGGGGCCATTCTTCGTTACCTGGGTGCATGCAGGAAATTCTTATAAGATAAAAAATCAGGAGGGCTACGAACTCAAGGACCCCATTAATGCGATGTATCTCAGAAAATACTACCTGTAACGGGCTAAAAAACATAGTGAAAACCTAAAAAGGCATCACAAAGAAAAATAAAAAAAATAAAAAAAACAAAAAATGGACGTCGTGAAAACCTGAAAAGGCACCATGGGTAAAAGAGAGAAAAAGATCTCCAAGAAGGAGCTTTCGATACAAAGCACTCAAGTACAAGCAAGTACTTGCAAGTTTCAATAATATTGCACAAGCAGACCCTAAGGATGAATACTCCTCCTACAACCCCACAGGTTCCTAACAGAACCAACTCGAAAGATGTAGGAGGGTGACATGAATGGAAAACCAAAGTAATTTCGACGAACCCTGGAAAACATCGAGACCCTCCAAGAGGAAAGCCCGGCAAGAATCTAGAGGACTCTTCATGGATCAGCAAAGCAGAAGATGAAAGCTCCGAAGGTGAAAAGACAACTTCATGATTTCTGAGTTCTCATGATCCCACAAGGAAATCCTGTCATCATCTCCAGGTAAAATATAACAAAGAAAATCACCACCAAAGGGGCCATAGGTGGCATAATTGTAAGGCCCATCCCTTTTGAAATTGTTGTTTCAATTTAACTATTAAAATCATCCATTTTCAAAAATCTTTGTCCTTTTAGAAGGGACTTCCTCCATCACTATAAGAAGTTAAACTGTTAGTCATCTGGCCTCGTGCTCAAAGCCAACTTCCTATGCCTGTTATGAAGGATTAAAACTAGCCTGGCACTCCATAGTTGTATGAGTATAACTACCAACTACCATTTATACGAGATGGGTGAACCTCGCCAATGACGAAATTGGCTAGTCTGGGAGCGTTTTTCTCTCGATTGGATCCCCTGAGGAAAATGAGGCAAGCTCATCCCTATGTGTGCGTACGACGACCCAATAGCCAGAAATTCGAGACAAAAAACCCTACAACTAGGGAGCTGAATTTGTCAAAAAATCAGTTTGAAAATTGTGTGCAAGGAAAGTGTTTTCCTCTACTTTGACTAATCAATTGCACACGTACAAGTTGAACAAGAACCCCCCAACAAAGGCAATAAAGAAAAAAAAGAAAGTTTTCAAACTCCCCATAATAGGGGCAAAGTTGAAAAGCTCCTTTTCTCAATGAATTCTCCAAAAATATAAAATTTTGAAAAAAATATAGATAAAAAATAAAAAAAAGAGTAATTTACTCCTCGGTGGCATGACCCTAAACTGCTGACCAATGTTTCATAATTTTTCGAAAAAACAATGAAAAATAAAAAGACAAAAAAAAAAATTTATGTTCCTTTATGGCATGAACCTAAACTGCCAACCAATCTTTCCAAATAAAAAAAAATTCAAATTGTTTTTTCCATGTACTCCTTGGTGGCATGAGCCTAAACTGCCAACCGGCTTCACAATCTTGTACTCCTCGGTGGCATGAGTCTAAAGTGCCAACCAATTTCAAAAAAATCTTTTGCTCCACGGTGGCATAAGCCTAAACTGTCAACCAGGATGCTAACACGTCAAACTCGTGCGACGTCAAACTCGTGCGATGTTAAAATACAGAGCTAACATGTCAAACTTGTGTGACGTTAAAATACCGAACTAACATGTCAAACTCGTGTGACGTTAAAAAGCCGAGCTAACACGTCAAACTCGTGTGACATTTAAAAATCGAGCTAACACCTCAAACTCGTGTGACATTAAAAAACCGAGCTAACACGTTAAACTCGTGCGATGTTAAAAAACTGAGCCAACATGTCAAACTCTTGCGACTTTAAAAAGCCGAGCTAACACGTCAAACTTGTGCGACGTTAAAAAACCGAGCTAACACGTCAAATTGATGCGACGTTAAAAAATCGAGAAAATACATCAAACTTGTACAACGTAAAAGAGCCGAGACAGGTAACGTCTAGCCCCGTATGACATAAAAGGTCAGGTTATCCAGTACAACATCAAACTAGTGCAACGTAAAAGAGCCGAGACACGTACTGTCTATCCCCTTATGACGTAAAGGTTGGGTGTATCGTCCATCACTGCATGATGCTAAACTGCTTAGAGTGGTCCATGGTTGCAAGAGTTGAAAATGTTAACCAACATTTTTTTTCGAAATATCTTTCCCTTTTCAAAATTTTCACTATATGTCTGTAATTTCAAAAACTTTAATTTCTTTGTTAAAATCGTAGCCTGTCCCTGCTCTGGGTTCTATTTCAAAACTTCCCCTACTTTAAAAATTTTCTAAAAAGAATTGTAAAAAAAACAAAGGAGCTTGGACACCCGTATATGATGAACACCACGTTGCCGTGTTTACAGTGTTGCCGCGATTACCGTGTTGCCGCGATTGCCACGTTGCTGCCTCGCTTTTCTATTCAGAATTGATTTGACAAGTCTAGTCCTATAGAAAACTTTCCTATAGACAGCCTTAGGAAACCCCTAAGAAAGTTAAAGAATTGCCAGGGTTAAAATTTTCAAACTGAGAAAACCCTGAGGTTAAGTGGCATGGCTGTAAAATCCACAATGAGTTTGAAGCCTGTGTAACTCGCTGACACCTTACGCCAAAAACCCTAGGATGAAAATGCCCTAGGTGCATGAGCATGCGAGTATAATGACTTGGAGAGATAATTGGTATCCATCTGATCATGTGATGTCAAGATGACATTCATCTTTCACATTCTCCTACCCCTCGAAGGATAGGCAGCATTAGAGAGTCTACTGTTGCTACTCACCTATCCCTCGAAAGATAGGGAGTGCCCGTTCCCCTGCCCCTCGAAGGATAGGGAACAACAACGTGTATACTTCTTTGCCACTCTCCTGTTCCTCAAAGGGCATGGGGAGCCAAAGAGGGGCAATTGTAGACACCCGCTTTAAATCTGACAAGCTTTGTGGTTTACTTAGACCCTTAGGATCAAATTAGCCTAGTAAACCCAAAATACATAGGTCACACAACTTACCTTGTGAGCCGGAATGATTCTGCCAGCCCAAAACCCAGCATATGCCTGTGTTAACCCGAAATCTAGTAAACGTGCTATTTTACGAAAAAATTCATTAAAAATAGTAAAAAAATATTTTTTGACCCAAATTTTATCAGAGAGCTTCACAAGAGGTTGAGTAAGACACCCAAATAGGAAAAACTCAATTTAGAAAAGTTTTGGTTTGGACGACATTAGGCGTGCCGCCCAGGGGACACGAGGCGGGTGGCCCAAGTCATCTTGCAAATGGCCTATTTTACTAAAAAACTCATTAAAAATAGTAAAAAATGAGTTTTGACCAGAATGTTTTCTGGTAGCTTCACAAGAGGCTAGGGAACACACTTGAAAAAACTATTTCAATTTGGACAAGTTTTGGTCTGGGGGTCACCGGGCGCGCCGTGTGCTTCCCAAACACATTTTTCCCCAAACTTTTTTTTATCATTTTTCATGTTTTTATGGTCATATTTTGGCTGGTTTGGCTGCGTGATTCTATTCGCCTCAGTCAAATCTGAATTTTAAAAAATAAAAGATGGGTTTGACCAAGGGATTTGTTGGTTACAGGATAACTCTGCCCTAAGAAATCCCTCGTTCAGATGAACTCACTTTGGGTGATCATAAAAGGATGAAAAACGAGAGGGTTGAAAGAAGGAGAAAAACTGAAAAAAAGAAAGAAAAAAAGAAAAAAGAAAAAAAAGAGGATGACAATTTTGAGAAACTTTAGGCTGGAAGAGAAACCCTAGTAGAGTAGAGAGACCTTTCTTGAGTAAACCTTGACCCTCATCTTAAGCCTGAGTAAAACCTAGATCTCTAGGGCACAACAACCCTAGTTATAGAACCATCTCCAAGGAACAACCACCCTGGACATCACAGATCTACTGGTCAACATCCGGATTAGAGAGGCAAAGAGGACGCTAGTGTTGATAGGGGCGAACCCTCAAAGGCTCGAGAGTCCCAGGCTTACCAACTCGGTTTGGTATCATTTTCTTCCTTTGTTTTACTGATTTTAATCTTATTTTGATTAGTTTTCTTAAAAAATAAATCATGTTTTTGATGCCTTGGATTACGCTGGCTTCGCCACAAATCTGAGAGCAGATTTGCTCGTTTTTGGGTAGATCTGATCTCAGATTTGAATTTGATTGTCCCCACTTTCTCGTTTTTGGCTGAGTCACACAGGTGCCCTCTTAGATCACGATAGAAAGTCCCCTCAGCTGCTTCAGCTGGTTCGAAATCACCTCCTTTGACCTGTAATCTCCATGTTTTCTGCACAGCACTATCATGGTTAATTTACAAGACAAGTGGGTCGAGGGACCCACCCTTGTCTTAAGGAAATGCACATTTGTATAGAAGAGAAGATGAGAAGTTAGGGTGATGAAAAAGAGGGTGCGAATGAGGGGAGAAAAGAGAAGAGGACTCTACAAGGGAACAAAACTAGCATGATAGCTGGACCAATACAGTGACTGACTCAGAGTGGTAGCAAGACTGGCATGGCAACTCAGTCCGGCACGATGACAATACTAGTCGAAACCAAGGCTGATAGGACTGTCCTAATCTGGGGTGGCAGTAAGATAGGAATGGTACTCTGGACCAGTACAACGACAATACTGCTTGATAGCCAGACTACTATGATATTGTTAGACTGAGTCTCCTTTAGTCAAGCGAGAGGTGAAGAAAAGAGAACAAAGAGAAGACACGAGACGACGAAGGAGGAAGGTCCTGGCAGCATTAGGCATCGCCTCCCACAGCTGTGTACTAACGGTGTCATGGCCCTTTGACACTGCTGCTCGCCGTGAAACGGCAAGCAGTGAACCACATACAGTGAACCACATACAGTGTTAGCCATCACCCTCGACAACACGAGAAGGCAGCACGAGCAGCGATAGGTATCGTCATTTGTGATATGCACAGAGCACACAAAGGAAGCCTGCAGGTGGCGATAGGCATTGAGTGCACAAAAGAAAACTGCAGACGGCGATAGTCATCGTCGTGACCCTTCTCGAGCAGCGATAAGCATTACTGTCTGCGATAGGCACAGGACACAAGAGAAGCCTACAGAGGGCATTACGCATCCTCGTCTGCAATAAACGTGTAGCATCGGTGAGACCCCAGCTGGCAGTGATAAGCATCATCGTTTGCGACCTGTAGGAGGAAAGAGAGATAGACTACGGTCGACAATACACGTCACCACACGTGATGCCAATCCTAGAATTGAAATAGAAGCCCGACATGCTGTTTGAGCGAGGCCTGGCTCATTGTGTGCTCCTTCAGACGACGTTACACATAACGATGACTAACGCTTGCGTGAACCATGTTGAGGGAAAGAGATGAACGAAGTAAGAGAGAGAAGCTCACACATGGTGCTATCATCGCCATGCACTAGCTGCGAAACCACAAGAGGGGGGAAGAAAGAAATAGGGATGCACAACATTGCCACTGCCGCGCATGGCCTCTGAGAAAGACTCAGACGAAGAAGAAAAAGAGAAGAAGAGAGAGAAGAAGGGAAAAAGAAAACCAAAAAGAGAAAAGAAGGGAAGAAAGAGAAAATACCTTAAAGATAGGAGGGGCACCACTCTAAACTCTATCTCTCCTCTCTCTCTCTCTCCAAAGAAGAAACGTGGCCCAACTTGTTCTCTTGAAAAGAATTTTTATTAATCGAAAGAGTCCCTGTGAGTCTAAAAGAGGGATCCATTTACAACGAAAGGTAGCGTCTATTTATAGACTAGTGTTAAAACAAGGGTGGATCACCCTAATATTACCCTAATTGATGATAATTAAGACTTATTTGAATTAAATAAAAGGAAAAAGGGGTATTGATTTGCCCTTGCCTAACAATTAAGAAAATTCCAAAACAGTCCCTATTGAGAACTAGGGACGTTCTTGATTCTTCTTAAATGATCCATTGACGATCCAGCATCGAAATGAATGAAAGATAATTTCCATTAGGTAAAGCTTGATGCTACGATTATTTTGATAATAATTTTAATCCATAAATCACACTTTAAAGTACTGATCATGTAACTTGAAATTTGAATAGATCTTGAAAACTTTTGATTGATAGTGCGTCTTCATCTTGATGTTTTTCTTCAATTTCTTCGCTGAATTATACTGAGCATGCCGTCACGATCGTGTGACAACAAACGCAGCTCGATTTTGTGCTCGGAAGAAGATTTAACAATATTGGACTTGGGCCGGAATTTGGGATTCTGGTTGCCAGAATCTGCAGTGACTTCGACTTGACCTTATGTAAAACCCAACCATTCATCATGTGTAGGGTTTGAATCAGTGATAGCCATGGACCTTATGCATGCGATGCAACTAGTTTCACATTGATCAGGTTCACGGGCACTGTGATTTGGCCGCTTGAGTGAGTGGATGTCCAGCTGATTTTCTGCAACATGCGGCTTCGAATCACGAACTTCTCTCTAGCTTCTCCCGGCTCCGTCATCGTCACAAGACGTACCGCATATCAAAACGCTCGTCTTGACTAGATGAACATGCTATAACAAGTTTGAGAGAGATCTGATCTCGAAAAAGTGAGATACGAGTGTTGCAAGTTATTGTTCGTGACTGTCCCTTTAATGGAGATTACTTGCAGGGTAGCTGCACGAGAATAGTGTGCAGCTCCTCCTGTTTTGGTCTTTTACCCATAACTTCTTCCTGGAGTGTCCTTTTAAGCTAAAATTTGACCCCTGGGGGTTTTCAACCATGCCTGATCTAATGGTAGTGGTCACATGGCCATTTTATGCTCTGAAAGCAGGGTTTCATTTACAGGGGTCCGTTTCAGGGTGCTAGAGGCTGATTCTACAGAAACTGTTTCTCAATTTGCACTGCTCTAGACATGTCGGAATGTGATGAAACTTGGCAGGAGACTTTTAGGAGTCCTTATGAAGATCTTGAATAGTTAAGAGGTCATTATGAGGTAATCAAAATTTCCACTGTTTATCAAGCTTTATTGACCGGCTTCTCTCTTTTATTTCGCATCGGGGACCCATAGTGCTGAAAAGTATCTTCAAATAGCATGCCCTATCGAATGTTGTGCTTCAAGAGAAGAAAGAAGGACAACATTCAAAAAATTTCTTCCAGCTTTTTTTCTTTTTTCGTCCTAGTCATAGGACCACGTGAATGCTGAGGAGATTCACGCAATGCTGTAACTAGGATGCTCAGATATTTGGATGCAATGTACAGATCCATCCATGGAGACTTTAGGGGAAAAGAGACTTTGAGGGATCTTATCGCAGTCCTCACCCTCACGGGACTGTATGGGTTAGTTTTTAATGTCTTCACCCTGTCAGATGAGTTTGTGACATGGAGAGATTGGTATTTGTAGTCCTCACCCTATTGGATGGTACCCCATAGGGCTATTTTGTGTTTTTGAGGAATCTTGTTGTCATTGTCCTCACCCTAGGGACTGATTTATTTTTTGGAGGGATCTTTCAGTCATCAACCTCACCCTTAAGGACTCTTCTTGGTTTGTTTGTGGAGGGATCTTTCAGTCATTGTCCTCAACGTTAAGGAGTTTTCTTGTTATTGGAGGGATCTTTTAGCCATCGTCCTCACCCTCAAGGAATTTTCTTATTTTTCGAGGGATCTTTTGGTCATCGTCCTCACCCTCAAGGACTCCTCTTCTTTTTGGTGTTTGGGATATCTTGTGAGGTTCTCACTGTCGGGTGAGCCATCATGTGTTTTTTATTGGATCCTGACACGTGAGGATTTTGTGTGGACTTCGTTTTCCAGAATTACACCTGTTTGGCAATTAGGTGTCGACTGAGGCTGTGATGCTGCATCAACCTGCATTATAGGTCCAAGTGCCCTTTGTGGGGTTTCACCTGGACTGGCAAAGTGGCACTGTAAAAATGGTTTTCACCAACCTCTTTTAATTTTTGATTCTTTTACTCATGAGTGTGCGGCCATGTCCACCCCTTTTCATCCTTTTTTGCTCATGGTGTCCTTTTGGGGTTTTCACCGTGCCCAGGTTTTTATTCTTATGAAACTCTTTTACTCATAGTTTTGTGACCATGCTCATCTGTTTTTTTTACTCATGGCATTCCCTTGTCTAGGTATACACCATGCCTATTATTTCCTCTCTCTTTCTTTTGTGAAGATGTGTTTAGGGTCATGCCTTTGGGACCAGTGTGAAGCCTTTTAACATCATGCAGCCAGGACGTGTACTATAGTTTAGGGTCATACAGCTGGACCATGGTGGTGATAGATGGCAATCTTTGGAGGCTATGGAGTGAGCATGGTGGTGATTACACTCATTTTGAGGAAATGGGAGGTGGATAGTGTAACCCACTAGCTGATGACACATATGGTTGGCGGGATGGGTCCCCACTAACTCATTGGGGAATGATGAATGGTAATGAAATTAATGAACTAACTGGGGAAGCAATGAAGGTGGTGTGTGCACATGAACGGGTCGGTTAGGGAAGGCGTGTGTGAAGATGCACGTAAATGGCATGTACACATGTGTGGGGGAGTCTTTAAGGTCATGCTTCCTGGACCTGGGCAAAGTAGTTTAACGTCATGTGGCTAGGACGTACACTATGGTTTAAGGTCATATAACTTGGACAGTAGTTCTGTAGTTTAAGGCCGTGAAACTAGACCTCCGCTGCAGTTTAGGGTCGTGAAACTAGACCTCCGCTACAGTTTACGGTCATATAGTTTGGACCATGCAGTTTAGGGTTGTGCACCTGGACCATTTAGGTGGGTCGCCGTATAAGTAAATCTTCGTGGGGGATAGTGGCTCGGTGAGAAGTGGACCCACTGAGAATTAATGGGGTAAATATGAATCTACGTGGATAATGAGTAATGGTAGGCGTGTAACTCTTCTGAGAATGACAGGCCAGAGCACAGATACAACCGCACTAAGGATTGAAAAGATAAGAATGACCCTAACTCCCTGGGGATAATGGGCTGCAATATGGATGTGACTTCCACTGGGGAGGAGGGACAGTGGCTTGCATGTAGCTTCACTGGAATGACAGTCCAGAGTAGAGGTGTAACCCCATTGGGGATAGTGGTAGAATACACCCTGTGGAGAGGCCCATCCATTTCAAAGATTAAAGTCATGCACATGGACTATTTGTCACGTTGTTTTATGTCTTGGTACAGGGACATGCATCACAATTTTAGGTCTTGTATGTTGGACCATGTCTAGGCAGATTAAAGTCATGCAACGAGGATGCAGTTTAAGGTCATGCAACTAGATCTCTGCTACAGTTTAAGGTCGTGCAACAAGATCTCTGGTACAGTTTAATGTCATATAGTTTGGACAGTGCAGTTTAGGATCGTACACCTAGATCATTTAGGTGGGTGAATGTGACTTCTTGGGGTAACAGAGCCGTAATTAGAGACTCGACTTACTGAGGAGTGATGACTGTGGTGGAGGGAATGAACTCTCTGGGGATGCAGAACAATGATCATGTTGTAATGTCTAGGTGATGGCTTACAAATGCGCATGACATTAGGCTTGGAATGATGCATGTGGTGTTAGGCATGGATGATGCACACATGACATTGGGCTTGTGGATAACGCACATGGAGTTAGCCTCTTGTGAAGCGCATGGTGTTAAGCCTCTTAATGAAGTGTGCGGCAATAGCTTCTTGTTGAAGGGCACAGCATTAGCTTCTTATGAAGCGCATGATGATAGCTTCTTGTTAAGCGTGTGACATTAGCATTCGGAGGCCGTGTTCAACATTATGGCATGGCGATAGCAATAGACGGCAATAGACTCATGAGGAACGAGCAGCAATGACTCGCATTCAGGCCTCGGGCTTGAGCCGCCCCACCCTGGACCTATCGCCGGCTGAAGACGAGGACTAGAGCGTCATTTCAAACTTGTGAAGGGCAACCTATGTTACTCTCATCTATAAAAGGGTAGAACCCCATCTTATTGTTTCACTTTTGGTAAAACAGTGTGAGCATTTTAGAGCAAGAGAATTTTCATCGAGAGACTTTCGGCAAAAGCTGACAGTGTACAGGCATTTAGAAGGTCTTGAGTGAACTTCAATAAGTTGTGAACCTTCGTAAAGTTCTTACAAACATTTTCGGAGAGTGCCAACCTTCTCGAGCAGGGAACAATGGGTTTTTTAGTAGAAGAAGAGAGCCTGCCGGAGTTGCCGGCATCGTAGAGGAGCTTCAGCAAGTTCCAAGCAGGACAAACAGGGACTGCTGACACTGACAGAGAGTTTTTCGATGACCTCACGATGACCTTGTGATTATTGTCAAGGATAATGGAGGTTGAACTATGGTTCTTCCATGAGCTATGCAATTTTCTAGTGAGTAGAGGAGTGCGAAGAAGGGAGAGGGAAGCACACAGGGTCACAGGGGAGCTTCTACGAAGATTCTGGTGGTTTATTGATATTCCCGACAGTTGGTAAGAGTAAAGAATAGGGTCAGGCAGGGGTTCCCAGTGGTCGGAGGAGTATTTCTGGTGGAACCCGAAGAGTTGCGGGGAAGGTGAAAGGTTGTGAGTAGGTGGACCATCAACAAGGAGCGAGGCTTCGGGAAACCGAAGAGGCATGAAACTTTAAATTCCCCCCTGGGACTTGGGGCCAGTGGGAACTGGGGCCTCATAAAGGCATGCGCTCCATTAAGTCGTATGCAACATTGCTGCCTTCGTGCGGTGCAAAGTAGCGTATAGAGACAGTCACCCTCGGTAGCATGCCACTCATGGCAAAGGTCACGGATGTCGTTGGCCAACTAATGGCAATGGTCACCCGTGGCGTTGAGTTGTGCATGGCAGTGGTCACCTGCGGCGTTGAGCTGCATGCGGTGATGATCATGGATGGTGGTGGCTTCTGATGGTTGGTACGTCAATTTTGCTTCTAGGAGAGCAATGAGGACATGCATGACTTTTTGATGGTCTGGCATGTAAGTGACCCTCGGTGCTGAAAGGTCTACCTCTAGGGCTTCCTCAGCCTCAAGAGTTGCTTCTAGCTTGTGATTTTGTTCTGACGAATTAGAAGTAGAGGTAGAGGGGTAAGCTTCATCTTCGGGTGATGACACCATGACCTCAGAGATGTGGCATGGTATACTTGGGTAAATAGGAGTCAAGTGGAGGATCCTGCCTTGTCTTTCCTCCTCTTTGAACATATCTGTAATCATTCGCTCAAGGTCTTCGACATCATCATGACATGAGACTCCTGTCTCTCTTACAACCTTCCAATCATCATCCTTTAGCTATTCTGGTGCTGAAAGATCCGTGACAAAGTACCTGGCATCGGCATAGTGGGTCTTAGCTACAGAGAACGGTCTCTTATCAACATAGACCCTGTGATGTCTCCCAGTTTGGCTGTACTTGAAGCATTGGTGGAGTGTGAAAGGAACAACCCCCAGATCGTGAAGCCAAGGGAGGCCAAACAGGACATTGTCAAACATATTGGAGTTGATTACATGAAACTGAGCATAATCATTAGAGTCACCGATCTTGAGGTGAAGGCACACCATGCCAGCTAGCTTCTCTCATGACTGGTTGAACCCCTCCACTAAGGTAGGAGTGAGGTCCTCAGATCCTATCCCAATCGGGTGAGGATCCTTCTTGGGATTAGATTGACTGCTGACCCTCCATCCAGCATAATTCGTTTGATAGGGTAGGCATGTAATTCACCAGTCAAGAAGAGAGGGTGATTGTGAAATTTTCCTCTCAACTAAAAGTAATCCACGAAAAAGGGGATCGCCAAGAACCCACTCAGGATGGCTGGGTCCACCTCATTAGGCTCCACTGCACTTTTGTACACCTTCAGGTTAAAAAGGGCTTGAACCAAGGCCATACGGTAATAGTCTCTAGACAGCATAAGGGCATCATAGATACTTAGAAGGGTTGGAAGATTTCTCAAATTCCCAACTACATCAGATTTCACCCTATCCTCATCTGTCTTCTGTGCTCCTGATCCTGTCAATGGTTTAGGTGGTAGGGTAGGTTTAGGAGTAGGTTTTGGTTGAGTTTTTGTTTGTGACACTGGCTGAGTTTTTTGTTCGTCCAGTGCGGTCCGGGCTCATGGGGAGGTAATCGAGATTTGTATTAAGGATGTGGAGGTTTGATGTGGAGGCTCAGGGAAAAGTGAAGAATCAGGAAACTTGAGGACCTTGAGCTTCTAAGGTGTGGGTTGTAGCTTCTTCCCTGATCTTAGGCGCATTTGCCCCGTGCTAAGTGATACTTCCAAGATTTACACCATATGGGAGGCCTCCTTGGAACAAGAACTTGAAGATGGCTCAGTCTTGGCTTGGGCTGCTAGGGCATCGATGACAGTTAAGAATCTGGCCTCTTGGTCCATAATTTTTCTTAAGCGCTTTCGTTGCGACCTACTGATGATGGTGCCTTCGAGTTCTCTACTTAGAGCGTCGAAATATGGGCAACGCTGAACTGCACTTGTGAAAGAGATAGAAGAATAGGGAGGAGAAGAATAAGAAGCAGAGTTAGAGTGTTCTGGGTAGTTTATTACATCGTCATCAGGATTGGACGTGTGCAGGGGGTATTTTAGGTCTTTCCCAGGCTCTAATCATTGGGAGATTCTTTTAACATCGTCACCCTTATTGGATGAGTCCTGAGCAGTTGATGACTCAGAGATGTTCACTTGATTCAACGAAGGGATAAGGTGAGTTGCACTTGGGATGAACTCTTGTACGGTCAGCAGTGGAGGAAGGGGCTTGAGAAATTTTTCCTCGACTGATGGTTGAGGGGTATGATTCCTTCTGTGAGTTGACCTAGGTGCTCGTCTCCTTTTGGTTCGCTTGGGAAGTGTTTGGTCCATCCCATTGGGCAGATGAGTAGCCCTAGCTTGGCGGACCGCCTCGCGTTTCAAAGACTTGAGCCTATTACATCCATGGTAGACTTCCCAAGGCTGAGAAGTCGAGGGCTCTGAATAGTCTAGTGGGCTCATAGGGGACTTGTAGTGGGATCTCCTCTGGGATGGGAGTGATTGCTTGAAAGCGTTCTAAGAGAACAATGCAAACAATGTGGCCTTTCTGTACTTTCTCTACGACTACAGCTTCGACCCAGAGCATTCCCTCGGCTTACCTGGTGATATGAGCACCAATGATTTTTTGTACCTTGGGCAAGACGCTTATGTTTCCTGGCGGGTTTGGGAGTGACAAGATCATGTTGGAGAATCACCTAGAAGAAGGTTTGCAGAGGGATAACACACTTACTGGGCTTGTGTTGGGAGGTTTTCTTGCACTGGTGGAGCTAGGACCTGAGGGTGTCCTTCTGGGTTACCATGAACTTCTTAGTGCTGGTGCATCTTCTTTGCCAAGAGTTCGTGGAAGCCAGTGAATTCGCTCAGGTCATGGCCTTATATCAGATGATACGGACACCAGATATTCTTAGCTTCTGGAGGCAGGAACTTGGCCTACCTTGTCGACTTTGGTGTGATGAGATCTTCTTCGAGCATTACAGAGAATAGCGCATGGAGGACAATGGGTGCCTCATCATCCCCTTGAATTGTTAATATGTGGGAAGCCTCAGTTGCCCCGAATGCTTTCCTTAGCTCTTAGAGCATTATTTGTCCCTTGTTAATAAGGGCTTCGATAATGTTTTTGTGAGTATATCACTCTTGAGTGGGGTGGCCTACTTATGACAGTACCTCTTATGTGTCTCCTATCCACCTTGCTCTGGGGATTTGGATTTTGGTAATTGGATCATGTTTTGTTCTAATAATACTCGAAGCAGCGCAGGAACCCCACTCCTTCTCGAAGGGGTACACCTTGTTCTGGTGTTGGATCTAGTAGTCACTTCAATTTACATTGTTAGGGGACGGGACCTTATTATGGGACTGTTGCTGCTTGCCTCTAGCCTACGGTGTCTATTCCTTAGCTGTGACAACCCCTTGGAGAGGTTCAAGGTTTGAGGGGTGGCTTTCTTTGTGTCAGTCATGGTGACAACTGCACTAATCATCGCTTTCTGCTGGTTGCCCAGATTATTGAAGCGAGAATTGCCATTGCCCCAGTTGTTTCCCGAGCTAGAGGACTGCTGGTGGGTTCCACTATGGTGCTTGGATAAACCTTTTATATGAATCGCTTTAGAGATGAGCTCTGACATGGAGGGTGGATTGGAGGCCTCACAATTATCTTTCGATCAAACGATCATCAAAGCAACCCCGGATAAGTCATGGAAGATCATGCAAGTTCTCGGGCAGCAGCAGGGACTTTTCTAGAGTTCCACACATTGTTAGGCAACTGCAAGACATTCGTTTTGCACTCATTTTTAGAATTTCTTTTAATTCAATTAAATTGTAATTGTCTTCAATTTTAGGAAGTTTTTGTGCATCCACTCATGTTTGGGCCCAATTTTATATAAACATGCAAAGCCTAATTGTAAAAAAAAGGTTGGGTTCATTCTTCAATATTCAATAAAGACTTCAATTCTTGCTTGATTTCATTGGTGCATCTTGGAGAGAGAGAGGAGAGAGAAAAAAAGGGTCAGTACCCCTTGATAAGGTAACTTTCTCTCTCCTCCTTTCCCTCTTATCTTCCTTTCGCTCTCTTCTCCCCTCTTTCTCTCTCCTATTTTCTTATCTCTATCTCTCTTTCCCTCTCATCTCTAACTCTCTTTCTCTCTCCTCATTTCTTATCTCTATCTCTCTTTCTCTCTTCTCTTCTCTCATCTCTATCTCTCTCTTTCTCTCTCTTCATTTTTCTCTCTTCTCTCCCTTTCTCTTTCTTGCTTTCATGTTTATCTCTTTCTATCTCTTCCTCCTCTGATCTATCATGTCTCTCTTTCTATGCTCTTGTTTCTTTTCTCTATTCACCCATGGCAGACTTCTTGCCGGGTGTAATGTCTTCTTATTTCTGAGACATAAACAGTGAGCTGAGCCCTAACCTGGATGGCCGGCCGGGCCTCTATCAAAACTCTTTCATCTCTCTTGTGTCTCAGATGGCGAAGTCTATTGCCGTATGTGCTGCACTTCTTGTCTCCTTCTAACATAGCCGGCGAAGGCTAAGAGCCATCTACGTTTTCTTTTTCCCCTTCTTCTACCATAGCCAGCGAAGGCTTAGCGTCGCCTGTCTTCTCTCCCCTTTCTTTTGACACTGCCAGCGTAAGCCTATTGCCTCTTATATTCCCTCTCTCTCTTTTCTGTCAAAGACGGCGGAAGCACATTTTTGCTTGTGTTCTTTTTCTCTCTTTTCTCTTTAAGTCACTGCCGGCGTAGGACCATCACTGCCTGAGTCTCACCCCCCTCTTTCTTCTATCACAGATGGCAGAAGCCATTGCCATCTGAGTCATCTTTCTCCCAATCTCATCGCTGCCTGCATCTCTTCTTCCTTCTCCCTACTCGTCACAGCCGGTGGGGATGCAAAGCCATTTATGTTTTCTCTCTTATTCTCTCATGATCGTCTGTGTCTGTCTTTACCCTTTCTTTTCCCTCTATCCACTCTCACGCTCTTCTTCTCCTTTCTTTCTCTTTCTTCCCTTCTTTCTAATCTCTTCTTCTTCTCTTATTCTGCTTCTTTCCTCTCTCTCTCTCTGATCTCTATTCTTTCTTAAATTCTTTCGTTTTATCAATAGGGGTTGAGACTAGCATTTATGGTAATTTTGTCGTCTAGCAGTAATGTTGTTGAGCCAGTCAGAGTTACTGTAAGGATTACAATTCGATTGCGCCAGACCACTCGCTGCAGTGGAACGAGAGAAGGGAGTCGAGAAAGATGGAAGCGCAAGACCGATGCTAAGGGCAAAGGTTAGCGCCATCTGGGTGTTTGGACCTAGTGTGATTCATGTAGCATGGAAGCTATCGCCGGGCGTAAGAGTGAAGAATGGTAACGTCGAGTGCTAGCAAGGGGTATCGCTGTGAGCATGAGAGGAGTATCACTGTGTGTGAAAGGCATAAGAAGCATCGTCACATGAAAAGGAGATTAACGTCACACAGGAAACAAGGTATCGTCGACTGGAGCATCGCCACGAGCTTATCATCTGGTTTAAGCACGCGGTTGAGAGGAGAGAGAGGGGGGCAGGCTATCATCGTGTGGAAGGCAGAGTACCACTATATAAAAGGGAGGCGATTACCGCACGCGTTAAGCATGGGACGATGGCCGACACGGTCAGCGCTGCATCGCTTTTGTCAGAAACAAATCACGCAGCTAACGCCCACTACAGTTTTCTTCACTACCTACCACGACGTCAGCCACAATGACCTTCACCAACTCCCACCAACCCTCACCGACCCCCACGTCTTTAAATAGGGCCCTCTACCAATCACCGTGCATGTGCTTACGCCATAGCCGTGGGAGTGCTATCGCCATGAGGAGGCCTCTGGGACGAAGACGACTGCATGAAGCTGTTATGGGGAGAACCAAGGGTCGCGAGCGAACTGTGTGAAGGGAGTGGGGAGCACCGTGA